>NC_068426.1:43656444-44005986 GCF_023373465.1 Oncorhynchus keta
CCTGTCACCATACTGCCAGGTCTCTGACCTCCTCCCTATAGGCCGTCTCATCGTTGTCGGTGATCAGGCCAACCACTGTTGTGTCGTCAGCCAACTTAATTATGGTGTTGGAGTCCTGCTTGACCACTCAGTCATGGGTGAACAGGGAGTACAGGAGGGGACTAAGCACACACACCTGAGGGGCCCCAGTGTTAAGGATAGTTTTAAAGTTTTCGAGCCCTGCCACATCCAACAAGCATCAGAGCCAGGTTATTAGGATTCAATCTTAATCCTGTAGTGACGATTTGCTTGTTTAATGGTTCGTCTGAAGGTATAGTGGGATTTCTCATAAGCGTCTGGATTTGTGTCCCGCTCCTTGAAAGTGGCAGCTCTAGCCTTTATCTGGATGCGGATGTTGCTTGTAATCCATGGCTTCTGGTTGGGATATGTGCGTACGGTCAACTTCAAGTGTGAATGGAATTAACCTCTTGGAATAATTGTCATCAACTATGCTAGATAGCATAGCGCAACAGTCAAATAATCTTACTAGAAAATATTAATATTCATGAAATCACAAGTGAAATATAGTGAAACACAGCTTAGCCTTTTGTTAATCACCCTGTCATCTCAGATTTTGAAATTATGCTTTACAGCGAAAACAATACAAGCGTTTGTGTAAGTTTATCGATATACCAACAAAACATTATGTACACCTAGCGGCAGGTAACTTGGTCACGAAAACCAGAAAAGCAATCAAATTAATCGTTTACCTTTGATGAGCTTCGGATGTTTTCACTCACGAGACTCCCAGTTAGACAGAAAATGTTCCTTTTTGTTCCATAAATATATTTTTTATATCCAAATACCTCTATTAGTTTGATGCGTTATGCCTAGGAATCCACCGGAAATAGCAGTCACGACAACGCAGACAAAAATTCCAAATTATATCCATAATATCGGCAGAAACATGGCAAACGTTTTTTATAATCAATCATCAAGGTGTTTTTCAAATATCTATTCGATACTATATAAACCGGGACCGTTGGCTTTTCACTAGGACCGGGAGGAAAAATGGCTACCTCTCTGTTTAGCGCAAAAATCACACGGAGCCAACAACTGACCACTTACGCAATGTGGACGTTTAAGTTCATTCTTCAAAATAAAGGCGTGAAACTACATCTAAAGGCTGTAGACACCTTAGGGAAGCCACAGACAAAGGAATCTGGTTGATGTCCCTTTCAATTGGCAATTGGGATGGATAGAAAGAACGGGGTTTCAAAATAAGAGTCACTTCCTGATTGGATTTTTCTCAGGATTTCGCCTGCAATATCAGTTCTGTTATACTCACAGACAATATTTTTTTACAGTTTTGGAAACGTTAGAGTGTTTTCTATCCTAAGCTGTCAATTATGTGCATATTCTAGCATCTGGTCCTGAGAAATAGACAGTTTACTTTATTTTTCCAAAAATAAAAATAGTGCCCCCCAGCTTCAAGAGGTTATTAATGAAGCCTATGGATTGAGTAGAATATACAAACTTTATTGCGCCAAGGATGCAAGTCCAATATACATACAGTGGGGCAAAAAAGTATTTAGTCATTCACCAATTGTGCAAGTTCTCCCACTTAAAAAGATGAGAGAGGCCTGTAATTTTCGTCATAGGTACACTTCAACTATGACAGACAACATTTGAAAATAAATTCAGTAAATCACATTGTAGGATTTTTTATGAATTTATTTGCAAATGATGGTGGAAAATAAGTATTTGGTCAATAACAAGTTTATCTCAATACTTTGTTATCTACCCTTTGTTGGCAATGACAGAGGTCAAACGTTTTCTGTAAGTATTCACAAGGTTTTCACACACTGTTGCTGGTATTTTGGCCCATTCCTCCATGCAGATCTCCTCTAGAGCAGTGATGTTTTGGGGCTGTTGCTGGGCAACACGAACATTCAACTCCCTCCAAAGATTTTCTATGGGGTTGAGATCTGGAGACTGGCTAGGCCACTCCAGGACCTTGAAATGCTTCTTATGAAGCCACTCCTTCATTGCCCGGGCGGTGTGTTTGGGATCATTGTCATGCTGAAAGACCCAGCCAGGTTTCATCTTCAATGCCCTTGCTGATGGAAGTAGGTTTTCACTCAAAATCTCATGATACATGGCCCCATCCATTCTTTCCTTTACACGGATCAGTCGTCCTGGTCACTTTGCAGAAAAACAGCCCCAAAGCATGTTGTCCCTCCCCCCATGCTTCACAGTAGGTATGGTGTTCTTTGGATGCAACTCAGCATTCTTTGTCCTCCAAACACGACGAGTTGAGTTTTTACCAAAAAGTTATATTTTGGTTTCATCTGACCATATGACATTCTCCCAATCTTCTTCTGGGTCATCTAAATGTTCTCTAGCAAACTTCAGACGGGCCTGGACATGTACTGGCTTAAGCAGGGGGACACGTCTGGCACTGCAATATTTGAGTCCCTGGCAAGCGTAGTGTGTTACTGATGCTTCGTTACTTTGGTCCCAGCTCTCTGCAGGTCATTCACTAGGTCCCCCCGTGTGGTTCTGGGATTTTTGCTCACCGTTCTTGTGATTATTTTGACCCCACGGGGTTAAATCTTGCGTGGAGCCCCAGATCGAGGGAGATTATCAGTGGTCTTGTATGTCTTCCATTTCCTAATAATTGCTCCTACAGTTGATTTCTTCAAATCAAGCTGCTTACCTATTGCAGATTCAGTCTTCCCATCCTGGTGCAGGTCTACAATTTTGTTTCTGGTGTCCTTTGACAGCTCTTTGGTCTTGGCCATAGTGGAGTTTGGAGTGTGACTGTTTGAGGTTGTGGACAGGTGTCTTTTATACTGATAACAAGTTCAAACAGGTGCTTTTAATACAGGTGGAGGACAGAGGAGCCTCTTAAAGAAGAAGTTACAGGTCTGTGAGAACCAGAAATCTTGCTTGTTTGTAGGTGACCAAATACTTATTTTCCACCATAATTTGCAAATAAATTCATAAAAAATAATGTGATTTTCTAACTTTTTTTCTCATTTTTCTAATTTTTTTCTCATCTTGCACGATTGATGGCTGACTAAATTATTTTTTGCCCCACTGTATACTGTAGTTATTTCCATGCATGAGATCCCCACATTGTAGCCTGTCCATTGAAAATATTTACTGATCATGTACTCTTCTTTGGCAAATTAAGGTGTCTTTCAGGTATGAATCTCTGCGAGACATTCTTTTTCAGTCATTTCCAATACCAGGTATATCAAACTCCATTCTTTGAATGATGTGCGTCTGCATGTATGCATTACAATTATACACTTCAACAGAGTTTAGCACTCAAAAAATCCTCCCTTCATCTGTACTAATCTGAGGACACAGGATAGTATTTCAATGAGATACTTAATTTCAACTAGTGGAGAATGTGAAATGGGACATCAATGATTACACATTGTAACTATGCAATAGAATACAAACATGATTGATTTGTAATTCATATATACAGAAAGAAAACTATGCATATCTAACTCCCTTCATCTGCATTAATCTGAAGACACAGGATAGTATTTCAATGAGATACTTAATTTCAACCAGCAGGGAATGTGAGACGCTTTATTGAAATAAGTTAATTAAATGCTTGTGATTTCCTCATAGAGGGAGGATGAGCTGGCCAATCAGTGGTTTACTCTAATGAATACTTTTTATGACCGGTATATGCACCCACACCATTCTGTTGTTGGGGTGCACCCACACCATTCAATCACAGAAAATATTGTTTTGACTTAATTAAACCATTTTGGAAGGAAAACTAGTTCAGTCACATTGTAATTCATTCTAAAAGTCATTCACATGCATTGTGAATATTGCATAGATTGTAATGGACAACTATGTGTGTAAAATAATTTTTTGAAGGTTGTACTGATGAGCTGTTGCTAAGCTATTTAACCTCTTGAACCTCTGGGGGCAGTATTTCATTTTTGGATGAAAAACGTTCCCGTTTTAAACAAGATATTTTGTCACGAAAAGATGCTCGACTATGCATATAATTGACAGCTTTGGAAAGAAAACACTCTGACGTTTCCAAAACTGCAAAGATATTGTCTGTGAGTGCCACAGAACTAATGCTACAGGCGAAACCAAGATGAAATTTCATACAGGATGTGAGCCAGATTTTGGAGGCGCTGTGTTCCAATGTCTCCTTATATGGCTGTGATTGCGCAAGGAATGAGCCTACACTTTCTGTCGTTTCCCCAAGGTGTTTGCAGCATTGTGACGTATTTGTAGGCATATCATTGGAAAATGACCATAAGAGACTACATTTACCAGGTGTCCGCTCGGTGTCCTCCGTCGAAACTATTGCGTAATCTCCAGGTACGTGCATTTTTCCATTTTGAACAGAGGAGAAACCAAACTGCCATCTCTGATTTATCATCGAATAGATATGTGAAAAACACCTTGAGGATTGATTCTAAACAAGGTTTGCCATGTTTCTGTCAATATTATGGAGTTAATTTGGAAAAAAGTTTGCGTTGTAATGACTGACTTTTCAGGGTTTTTTCTTAGCCAAACGTGATGAACAAAATGGAGAGATTTCTCCTACAGAAATAATATTTTTGGAAAAACTGAACATTTGCTATCTAACTGAGAGTCTCCTCATTGAAAACATCCTAAGTTCTTCAAAGTTAAATGATTTTATTTGAATGCTTTTCTTGTTTTTGTGAAAATGTTGCCTACTGAATGCTAGGCTTAATGTTATGCTAGCTATCAATACTCTTACACAAATGCTTGTGTAGCTATGGTTGAAAAGCATTTTTTGAAAATCGGAGATGACAGTGTTGTTAACAAAAGGCTAAGCTTGTGAGCCAACATATTTATTTCATTTAATTTAATTTGTGATTTTCATGAATAGTTAACGTTGCGTTATGGTAATGAGCTTGAGGCTATAATGACGCTCCCGGATACAGGATTGCTCGTCGCAACAGGTTAACAGCTTTGTGTGGCACCATGTTTGCTGACATTATACAATGCATTCTGGGTGTCACGTAAACGTTCGTCAGACCAAAGATGTTATAAATAGGTGAAGGAATGGTTAATTAATCTTTGTAGATAAACTTCCGGAAATGAATGTAGGTTAGTGAATGACCGTAGACGACACACCCCCTGAAAACAGACCAAACTCATCTTGTCTCCTCTTATCTTTGTTTGACACAAAAAAAAAACATGATGGAAAGTCATTTACGCAATTATTTTGATGAATGGTGAGCTCACCCATGAATAATTGCTAATAGCTAATTCATATTGTAGAGTCTGTCAGCCGAGAGTTCTCTAAATATGACCGCTTGTGTTACATCAGTCTTTCCTCAGTTAGCGCTAGGACTAATGTAGCCTACATTTTCCAGTTTGGATAATTGTGTTGTGTCTTTCCTCAGTTAGTGCTAGGACAAACTGGTCCTACATTTTCTAGTTTGGATAATTGCACTCAGTTAGTGCTGGTTTGTAGCCTAAATTTTCTGTTTGGATAAACAGTGTTGTGTCTTTCAGATCAAACACTGACTTTGTAATGTGTTATGCTGTCACCACTTCTGTCAATGTTCATAATCAAACATAAACTGGTTTCAGGGTAATGTTGTAGGGACCAAATGTTTCTACAATGAGATCACACTGGTTTGAGGGTACACTGCAGGGACCACTACAATGATCACACCGGTTTGAGGGTACACTGCAGTGACAACTGTAGAAGGATCACTTCTTTAAAACTGTCACTGAATGTTTCCATAAGACTTTTAATATCACTGCTTACTATTTTGGGTTAACTTTTTTTAAACTCCAAGCACAGATAGGACACATGGAAATTCATGCAAACACATGTATTTTTGATTGTGACACAGCATCAGTGAGATTTGAACTTATAATCATCTATTCTCTATCCATGGAATTAGTCTACTGCACCAACAGGGTGGAGCATGCCATGTTTTTTTTTAGCTTCAAAGCTGTTCAATTTAGTCTATTAAAACAGACTCCTTTTTTTTTCTTTTTTTCCCACCTTTATTTAACCAGGTAGGCTAGTTGAGAACCAGTTCTCATTTACAACTGCGACCTGGCCAAGATAAAGCATAGCAGTGTGAACAAACAACACAGAGTTACACATGGAGTAAACAATAAACAATTAACAAGTCAATAACATAGTAGAAAAAAAAGAATCTATATACATTGTGTGCAAAAGGCATGAGGAGGTAGGCGAATAATTACAATTTTGCGAATTAACACTGGATTGATAAATGATCAGATGGTCAAGTACAGGTAGAGATATAGGTGTGCAAAAGAGCAGAAAAGTAAATAAATATAAACAGTATGGAGATGAGGTAGGTAAAGTCTCCAACTTCAGCTATTTTTGCAATTCATTCCAGTCACAGGCAGCAGAGAACTGGAACGAAAGGCGGCCAAATGAGGTGTTGGCTTTAGGGATGATCAGTGAGATACACCTGCTGGAGCGCGTGCTACGGGTGGGTATTGCCATCGTGACCAGTGAACTGAGATAAGGCGGAGATTTACCTAGCATGGACTTGTAGATGACCTGGAGCCAGTGGGTCTGGCGACGAATATGTAGCGAGGGCCAGCCGAGTAGACAGGTCACAGTGGTGGGTGGTTTAAGGTGCTTTAGTAACAAAACGGATGGCACTGTGATAAACTGCATCCAGTTTGCTGAGTAGAGTATTGGAAGCTATTTTGTAGATGACATCGCCGTTAGTCGAGGATCGGTAGGATAGTCAGTTTTACTAGGGTAAGTTTTGCGGCGTGAGTGAAGGAGGCTTTGTTGCGGAATAGAAAGCCGACTCTCGATTTGATTTTAGATTGGAGATGTTTGATATGAGTCTGGAAGGAGAGTTTACAGTCTAGCCAGACACCTAGGTACTTATAGATGTCCACATATTCTAGGTCGGAACCATCCAGGATGGTGATGCTAGTCGGGCGTGCGGGTGTAGGCAAAGGAAGCAAGCACTCATTAAGATCAGGTGTGATCAATTAGTGGGTGCAGCCAACACACCTGAACACACTTAACAAGATAGGATAGAGAGAGTTTTGTTGACGCTGAGAATGGAATGTGTATGTTTTTAAATAACATTCTTAGAACGTTCTCTGAACATTACAAATGTTTTCTTGTGTTTTTTAGAACAAAACTTGTAGGAAACATTATACTAAAGTAGTGCAATTGCTTTAGTATACTTTAGTATAATGTTTCCTACAAGTTTCCTCATTGTTATTGTTAAAGTCATGATATCAAATTGTTCTAAAAAACACAAGAAAACATTTGTTTTCAGAAGAACTTTGTTTGAGAACATTACCAAAATAGCAATGAAATGTAACCATTTTTTTTACTTTTTAAGAAACGTTCTCTTAAAGAAATAAAATACCAAGAAAATATGTCTTTTTCAAGTTCCTTAAATATGCTGAGAATGTTCCAAAGCCAGCAACTATCCTTCACCATTCCCAGAAAATTGTGGCATGGTTGTATGCAATATAACCGTAGGACAACCACGCTGTCACCAATCTGTAAAAAACATATGGTTCTCAGAATGTTATGTGCTAGCTGAGTTAGCTCCTCCACCATGTTTAGAAAGTGAAAACAGGTTTTTAGATTTTTTTGCAAATGTATAAAAATGAGAAAACAGAAATCTTATTTACATAAGTATTCAGACCCTTTACTATGAGACTTGAAATTGAGCTCAGGTGCATCATGTTGTTGGCATCATCATGCTGTGTGGGTGTATTTCAGTGGCAGGGACTGGGAGAATAGTCAGGATCAAGGGAAAGATGAATGGATCAAAGTACTGAGATCCTTGATGAAAACTTTCTCCAGAGCAATCAGTACCTCTGACCGGGGTGAAGGTTCACCTGCCAACAGGACAATGACCCTAAGCACACAGCCAAAACAACACAGGAGTGGCTTCGGGACAAGTTTCTGACTGTCCTAGAGTGGCCTAGTCAGAACCCAGACTTGAACTCAATCGTACGTCTCTGGAGATATCTGAAAATAGCTGTGCAGCGATGCTCCCCATCTAACCTGACAGAGCTTGAGAGGATCTGCAAAGAAGAATGGGAGAAACTCCCCAAATACAGGTGTACCAAGCTTGTAGCATCATACCCAGAATACTCTAAGGCTATAATCGCTACCAAAGGTGCTTCAACAAATTACTGACTGTAAAGGGTCTGAATACTTATGTAAATGTGACATTTTTTTATGTATTTTTTAATACATTTGCAAAAATATCTAAACTGTTTTTGCATTGTCCTTATGTGGCATTGTCTGTAGATAGATTTTTGAGTAAGGCTGTGATGTATCAGAATGTGGGAATAGTCAAGTGGTCTCAATCCTTTCCGAATGCACTGTATGTCTTTTCTGAGAAGCTGTGAGTGCTAATTTATGATGTATGGCTAAACAATATTCTACCCAGAAGGCATGAATGTGTTGTTAATTTTTCACAATATAAACATTGTATATAGAAGCTCTTCAGAACTGTAATGCAACATCATCAACAAATCTGGTAACAGTTTTGAAACAATCTACAATTAAAGGTTTTCAGAAAACAATCTGAACAGAGAGGGTGAGAGAGAGATCAGAGTAAAGACAAAACAATCTGAACAGATAAAGAAAGGGTGAGAGAGAGATCAAAGTAAAGACAAAACATCTGAAACAGAGTGAAAAATACAGGGAGAGAGACAGAGAGATATGGTTCGACAGAAACAGAGAGTGGGAAAAGGAGAGGGAGAGACAAAGTTGGGATCACAGACACCGATATAGATGAATTGACAGAGAAAGAGAGGAAGACGGAAACTGAGAGAGAAAAGTGGGAGAGAGTAAAAGGCAGAGAGAGAAAGAGAGAGGTAGGGCCTCTGCAAGGGTGGAGGAGAACAACAAAAAGCACTTAGCACCAAAAACATATATGAGTCTCCTCCACATCAAGTGTAACCCTGAAGCAAGAGTTCAAAGTTCAAACTAAGACCCTTGGAATAGGTCAAAGGTAACTAATGCCCAATTCCAAATCAACCCCTAACTGGCCCCTACCACTCTAAACTTCTGTAAATAGGAAAGGACTATTTTGTATTTTTTAGACTTGCAGAAGTACATACAGTATGTAGGTAGCAGACCACCGTTTGACAGCTGTTTTGTTTTAACGGAGCTCAATTCAAACTTTACACGTACAGTACATGTGTGCACACGCACACACAAATCTGCAACCCCAATTAGCTACTGCCGAGGCAGCGGCTACACTTCCTGGGATCCAAACAGGAAACAACAAATAAAATATATCATATAAATAAATGTACATACATAGCAGTACATTTGCTTTACAATTTAGCCATTCAGCACACTTTCCCCTCCAGAGTTACCCACAGCTAGTGCATTCATCTTAAGATAGCCAGGCGAGACAACCACATATCACAGTAATATCCCAACCATGTATCAAACACATAACACAATACAATGCAAAATACAATACAAAATGTATAAAAATGTCTCTTCACAGTGCCCGTCTGATGCAGTCAATCTCTCCTCAACTTTGAGCCAGGAGAGATTTACATGCCTGTCATTGACATTCGCCCTCCATATTCATCTGAGTGCAATACGTGCTGCTATGTTCTGGACCAACTGCAGTTTGCCAGTTGTAGAATCGATCCCCAACGCCCCAGATAGCTAACCTTTTGTACTGAACGGGTACCCATTTCAAACTGTTCACATGTAAGTAATTCCCCCTGTGACTGGTATCTTGATTATCCCACGGCTAATTCTTTAGATCTCACTATCCAATCAATACACACTGCTGGTAATAACATTAACTGCTGAGGTAAATTTAGAGCACAGTACTAATTACTGCTGATCAGTATGTTTTTAGCTTAGCGGTGGCTAGCGTAGCCTAGCTTAGTCTGCACACTAGGGTCATATTAGGTCAACATGGGCACACGCTAACGCTTTAGCATTGAGAAGACAACACAGAGTTCTGCTGGGAGTTTCTGGTTTCTCCCTGAATGAGGAACATAACAAGGGATGCCACGAGGGAGAGCAGGGGGCTGAAACACGCAACACACCCTTTAACACAAGGGAATGGAAGACATAGCTAACATTCCTATTCAAGGGGGTCAGTGCAATTGTTCCAGAGGACAATGACACCAGAGCCCTTATTGGAGAACGCGGAGGACTTTCTGTCTTTTGACGTACATGGAGCAAGGATGAGGAGAGGAGGGATTAGTGAGTGATCAATCACAGGAAGTATAACTGCCCTGGAAAAAACAAGACTTCTATTTACTTGAACTGAATGAAACATTATTGACATTAAGAGCCAGTTTCTCGGACACAGGATAAGCCTTGGTCTAAAAAGCATGTTCAATAGAGATTATTCATACGGGAAAACCTTTACTGTACTGCCTGGTCTCTGTAACGACATCATCTCTGTTGAATTCTTCTTTATGTCATGCTGGGTCGAGGAACTGAACAGTGTGTGTGACTATTCTATTCCCATGCGTCCCATATTCCCATTGGCTTGTCGCTCTTCCTCCCGCCTCTGCTTGCATTTGGCCTGTTTCATCAACATTTTTATTTGCAGAAGTAAGCAACCTTACAGAATGTTTAGGGGTAAGGTTAGAATTAGGCTAGAAGCCGGCTTAATGTTAAGATGACCGTTAAGGTTAGGGATAGGCATTGCAATTGAATTTTGGGATATGTAGTTTGTTGGCCTGCTTTGCCCCCCATTAAAGAACGGCACAGGGTTAGTGCTGTGAACGAGATGATGTCTCGATTGAGTTACTGTATGTCAAAGGCTGGCTTATCTGCCACCTTAACGCTGTCTCTCTGGTAACCAGAGTATGGGAGAAGCATCACCCCTCTCTCCCCAAGAAGCAAGCCAACAAGACACAGACAGTAAGATGTTTGGTATTGTGGTTTGCTTCTTATTTATGTCACATGGTTCAGGGGTGGGGGGGGGGGGCTGCTGCAGGACCGACAGTCAGAGAAAACAGGGGGGTCTGGGGGACAGTCAGAGAAAAGACTGCTGCAGGACCGACAGTCAGAGAAAACAGGTGGAGACTGGGGGACTCAGAGAAAAGAGTTGGGGGGGACTGCAGGACCGACAGTCAGAGAAAACAGGTGGAGGGGGGACTGCTGCAGGACCGACAGTCAGAGAAAACAGATGGAGGGGGGGGCTGCAGGACCGACAGTCAGAGAAAACAGGTGGAGGGATGGAGGGGGGGCTGCAGGATCAGACAAATACACTGTTATAAGCAAACAGACAAACAGACAGACAGGCAAGGATACTGACAGATAGACAGACAAATACACTGTTATAAGCAGACAGACAAACAGACAAACAGACAAACAGACAGACAGGCAAGAATACTGACAGATAGACAGACAAACAGACAGACAGGCAAGAATACTGACAGATAGACAGACAAACAGACAGACAGGCAAGGATACTGACAGATAGACAGACAAACAGACAGGCAAGGATACTGACAGATAGACAGACAAATACACTGTTATAAGCAGACAGACAAACAGACAGACAGGCAAGGATACTGACAGATAGACAGACAAACAGACAGACAGGCAAGGATACTGACAGATAGACAGACAAATACACTGTTATAAGCAGACAGACAAACAGACAGACAGGCAAGAATACTGACAGATAGACAGACAAACAGACAGACAGGCAAGGATACTGACAGATAGACAGACAAATACACTGTTATAAGCAGACAGACAAACAGACAGACAGGCAAGGATACTGACAGATAGACAGACAAACAGACAGACAGGCAAGGATACTGACAGATAGACAGACAAACAGACAGACAGGCAAGGATACTGACAGATAGACAGACAAACAGACAGACAGGCAAGGATACTGACAGATAGACAGACAAACAGACAGACAGGCAAGGATACTGACAATAAATATTTATTGTCCTCTGTTTTCTGTTAAATCTTCTTACACATACGACTTCTAGGGTGGGCTAGAGAGGAGGAGAAGCAGTCGTCTTTCTGAAACAAAGCAGTTTAAAGTTGGCCCTTTTTTCTCCGTTTTTTCCCTGTCCCCCCTGGTGGGAGTAGTAAACCCCCAGTGACAAACTTCAAAGGGAGCCCTGAGCTCCCCCTGCATTCATCTCAGGCTAACAGCTTAACCACAGCGTTCAAACAGCTAGAGCACCCACGCCCAGCCCCAGCTAGTACTAACACACACACAGTTCATAGCCACACACACACACACACACACACTAACAGCTAGAGCACCCACGCCCAGCCCCAGCTAGTACTAACACACACAATGTTCATAGCCACACACACACACACTAACAGCTAGAGCACCCACGCCCAGCCCCAGCTAGTACTAACACACACACAGTTCATAGCCACACACACACACACACACACACACACACACACACACACACACACACACACACACACACACACACACACACACACACACACACACACACACACACACACACACACACACACACACACACACACACACACACTAACAGCTAGAGCACCCACGCCCAGCCCCAGCTAGTACTAACACACACACAGTTCATAGCCACACACACACACACACTAACAGCTAGAGCACCCACGCCCAGCCCCAGCTAGTACTAACACACACAATGTTCATAGCCACACACACACACACTAACAGCTAGAGCACCCACGCCCAGCCCCAGCTAGTACTAACACACACACAGTTCATAGCCACACACACACACACACACACACACACACACACACACACACACACACACACACACACACACACACACACACACACACACACACACACACAGCTAGAGCACCCACGCCCAGCCCCAGCTAGTACTAACAAACACACAGTTCATAGCCACACCCACACCAGCTACACAACAACACACACACACACACAGCACACACACACACACACACACACACACACACACACACACACACACACACACACACACACACACACACACACACACACACACACTAACAGCTAGAGCACCCACGCCCTGCCCCAGCTAGTACTAACACACACACAGTTCATAGCCACACACACACACACACACACACACACACACACACACACACACACACACACACACACACACACACACACACACACACACACACACACACACACACACACACACACACACAGCTAGAGCACCCACGCCCAGCCCCAGCTAGTACTAACACACACACAGTTCATAGCCACACACACACACACACACACACACACACACACACACACACACACACACACACACACACACACACACACACACACACACACACACACACACACACACACACACACACACACACTAAACAGCGAGAGCACCCACGCCCAGCCCCAGCTAGAGCTAACACACACACAGTTCATAGCCACACACACACACAAACAGCTAGAGCACCCACGCCCAGCCCCAGCTAGAGCTAACACACACACAGTTCATAGCCACACACACACACAAACAGCTAGAGCACCCACGCCCAGCCCCAGCTAGAGCTAACACACACACAGTTCATAGCCACACACACACACAAACAGCTAGAGCACCCACGCCCAGCCCCAGCTAGAGCTAACACACACACGGTTCATAGCCACACACACACACAAACAGCTAGAGCACCCACGCCCAGCCCCAGCTAGAGCTAACACACACACAGTTCATAGCCACACACACACACACAAACAGCTAGAGCACCCACGCCCAGCCCCAGCTAGAGCTAACACACACACAGTTCATAGCCACACACACACACAAACAGCTAGAGCACCCACGCCCAGCCCCAGCTAGAGCTAACACACACACAGTTCATAGCCACACACACACACAAACAGCTAGAGCACCCACGCCCAGCCCCAGCTAGAGCTAACACACACACAGTTCATAGCCACACACACACCGATACAGTACACACATATTATCATGCTCTTTCCCACACTAACTTAAACACCAACAGCAACAATAATAATTTAGAACCTGAAACAAGCCTACAAAAGCTGAATCAGACACACACACATGCACACACACACACTATCCTTAGTCAGCTGTGATATTTACAGTAACATTTCTCATAACATATTTGTTAGTAGACTAGTTCTAGGTGATAGCGCTCACTTCGAAAATACTGTAAAGTGTATAGAACCTACTGAAAATGAGAAAATGACACATATCTCAAGTCAAGAGTCCAATATCCTGTCCATACTGTAAGCATGATACATTGGCACACCTCCACTTCCAAACGTTTGTATTTTTTCCATGCATAAACTGCGAGCCTGCCCAGAATAGCTCTTCTTCTTCTTCTTCTTCTTTTCAACCACTCTCCTTTTTACTCTCACTCAGTCACTCACTCCAGAAGAGGAGGAGGCGGAGGAGGAGATTAATGTGTTTACCAGGACTGATGAATGTGAGGGAAGAAGGGTCTAGAAAACAGATTAACAGCGCGGTTGGATCAATAGACAAGTGTTTGAGCAAACAAGAGCGATAGCCTGACTGGACAAGGGCTATTTTGTAAAAGGCTTATTAAGGCGCAATGCTGGGATTCCCTACTGTCCTGTGTGTGCATGTGCGTATGTGTGCGTGCATGTGAACATAGGCATTTTGCTGCACCTGCCATAACACCTGCTAAATTGTGGACGTGACCAATAACATTAGGTTTGATTTGATCCGCCATGTTTGTCTGTCTGTAATGTAAGTACGGATTTCCTACGCACACCTACCCCTGCGCACACCTTTCCTACGCACACCTATCCTACGCACGCCTATCCTACGCACGCCTATCCTACGCACGCCTTTCCTACGCACGCCTTTCCTACGCACGCCTTTCCTACGCACGCCTTTCCTACGCACGCCTTTCCTACGCACGCCTTTGCTACGCACGCCTTTGCTACGCACGCCTTTCTCTACTGTATATAGCCTCTCTACTGTATATAGCCTCACTACTCTATGTAGCCTCACTACTGTATATAGCCTCTCTACTGTATATAGCCTCTCTACTGTATATAGCCTCATTACTGTATATAGCCTCTCTACTGTATATAGCCTCTCTACTGTATATAGCCTCACTACTGTATATAGCCTCACTACTGTATATAGCCTCACTACTGTATATAGCCTCTCTACTGTATATATCCTCTCTACTGTATATATCCTCTACTGTATATAGCCTCACTACTGTATATAGCCTCTCTATTGTATATAGCCTCACTACTGTATATAGCCTCTCTACTGTATATAGCCTCACTACTCTATGTAGCCTCTCTACTGTATATAGCCTCTCTACTGTATATAGCCTCACTACTCTATGTAGCCTCTCTACTGTATATAGCCTCTCTACTGTATATAGCCTACTGTATATATCCTCTCTACTGTATATAACCTCACTACTGTATATAGCCTCTCTACTGTATATAGCCTCACTACTGTATATAGCCTCCTCTCTACTGTATATAGCCTCTACTGTATATAGCCTCTCTACTGTATATAGCCTCTCTACTGTATATAGCCTCACTACTGTATGTAGCCTCTCTACTGTATGTAGCCCTCTCTACTGTATATAGCCTCTCTACTGTATATAGCCTCTCTACTGTATATAGCCTCACTACTGTATATAGCCTCTCTACTGTATATAGCCTCACTACTGTATATAGCCTCTCTACTGTATATAGCCTCTACTGTATATAGCTTCGTACTGTATATAGCCTATCTACTGTATATAGCCTCACTACTGTATATAGCCTCACTACTGTATATAGCCTCTCTACTGTATATAGCCTCTACTGTATATAGCCTCTCTACTGTATATAGCCTCACTACTGTATATAGCCTCTACTGTATATAGCCTCTCTACTGTATATAGCCTCTCTACTGTATATAGCCTCACTACTGTATATAGCCTCTACTGTATATAGCCTCACTACTGTATATAGCCTCTACTGTATATAGCCTCTCTACTGTATATAGCCTCTCTACTGTATATAGCCTCTACTGTATATAGCCTCTCTACTGTATATAGCCTCACTACTGTATATAGCCTCACTACTGTATATAGCTCTACTGTATATAGCCTCTCTACTGTATATAGCCTCTCTACTGTATATAGCCTCACTACTGTATATAGCCTCACTACTGTATATAGCCTCACTACTGTATATAGCCTCTCTACTGTATATAGCCTCTCTACTGTTTTTCACTGTCTTTTTATTGCTGTTTTTATTTCTTTACTTAGCTATTGTTCACCTAATACCTTTTTTGCACTATTGGTTAGAGCCTTAAGTAAGCATTTCACTGTAAGGTCTACTAGACCTGTTGTACTCAGCATTTCTCTGTAAGGTCTACTACACCTGTTGTACTCAGCATTTCACTGTGAGGTCTACCTACACCTGTTGTTTTCAGCATTTCGCTGTAAGGTCTACTAGACCTGTTGTATTCAGCATTTCACTGTGAGGTCTACCTACACCTGTTGTTTTCAGCATTTCGCTGTAAGGTCTACTAGACCTGTTGTATTCAGCATTTCACTGTAAGGTCTACTACACCTGTTGTATTCAGCATTTCACTGTAAGGTCTACTACACCTGTTGTATTCAGCATTTCTCTGTAAGGTCTACTACACCTGTTGTATTCAGCATTTCACTGTGAGGTCTACTAGACCTGTTGTATTCAGCATTTCACTGTAAGGTCTACTACACCTGTTGTATTCAGCATTTCTCTGTAAGGTCTACTACACCTGTTGTATTCAGCACTTCACTGTAAGATCTACACTTGTTGTATTCAGCATTTCACTGTAAGATCTACACCTGTTTTATTCGGCATTTCACTCTAAGGTCTACCTACACCTGTTGTATTCAGAATTTCACTGTAAGGTCTACTACACCTGTTGTACTCAGCATTTCTCTGTAAGGTCTACTACACCTGTTGTAATTCAGCATTTCACTGTGAGGTCTACTAGACCTGTTGTATTCAGCATTTCACTGTAAGGTCTACTACAACTGTTGTATTCAGCATTTCACTGTAAGGTCTACTACACCTGTTGTATTCAGCATTTCACTGTAAGGTCTACTACACCTGTTGTATTCAGCATTTCACTGTAAGGTCTACTACAACTGTTGTATTCAGCATTTCACTGTAAGGTCTACTACACCTGTTGTATTCAGCATTTCACTGTAAGGTCTACTACACCTGTTGTATTCAGCATTTCACTGTAAGGTCTACTACACCTGTTGTATTCAGCATTTCACTGTAAGATCTACTACACCTGTTGTATTCAGCATTTCACTGTAAGGTCTACTACACCTGTTGTATTCAGCATTTCACTGTAAGATCTACCTACACCTGTTGTATTCAGCATTTCACTGTAAGATCTACACCTGTTTTATTCGGCATTTCACTGTAAGGTCTACCTACACCTGTTGTATTCAGAATTTCACTGTAAGGTCTACTACACCTGTTGTATTCAGCATTTCACTGTAAGGTCTACTACACCTGTTGTATTCAGCATTTCACTGTAAGGTCTACCTACACCTGTTGTATTCAGAATTTCACTGTAAGGTCTACCTACACCTGTTGTATTCAGCATTTCACTGTGAGGTCTACTACACCTGTTGTATTCAGAATTTCACTGTAAGGTCTGCCTACACCTGTTGTATTCAGAATTTCACTGTAAGGTCTACTACACCTGTTGTATTCAGCATTTCACTGTAAGGTCTACCTACACCTGTTGTATTCAGAATTTCACTGTAAGGTCTACCCACACCTGTTGTATTCAGCATTTCACTGTAAGGTCTACTACACCTGTTGTATTCAGAATTTCACTGTAAGGTCTACTACACCTGTTGTATTCAGCATTTCACTGTAAGGTCTACCTACACCTGTTGTATTCAGCATTTCACTGTAAGGTCTGCCTACACCTGTTGTATTCAGAATTTCACTGTAAGGTCTACTACACCTGTTGTATTCAGCATTTCACTGTAAGGTCTGCCTACACCTGTTGTATTCAGAATTTCACTTTCTACTACACCTGTTGTATTCAGAATTTCACTGTAAGGTCTACTACACCTGTTGTATTCAGCATTTCACTGTAAGGTCTACTACACCTGTTGTATTCAGCATTTCACTGTAAGGTCTACCTACACCTGTTGTATTCAGAATTTCACTGTAAGGTCTACCCACACCTGTTGTATTCAGCATTTCACTGTAAGGTCTACTACACCTGTTGTATTCAGAATTTCACTGTAAGGTCTACTACACCTGTTGTATTCAGCATTTCACTGTAAGGTCTACCTACACCTGTTGTATTCAGCATTTCACTGTAAGGTCTGCCTACACCTGTTGTATTCAGAATTTCACTGTAAGGTCTACTACACCTGTTGTATTCGGCATTTCACTGTAAGGTCTGCCTACACCTGTTGTATTCAGAATTTCACTGTAAGGTCTACTACACCTGTTGTATTCAGAATTTCACTGTTCTACTACACCTGTTGTATTCAGCATTTCACTGTCTACCTACACCTGTTGTATTCAGAATTTCACTGTAAGGTCTGCCTACACCTGTTGTATTCAGAATTTCACTGTAAGGTCTACTACACCTGTTGTATTCGGCATTTCACTGTAAGGTCTGCCTACACCTGTTGTATTCAGAATTTCACTGTAAGGTCTACCTACACCTGTTTTATTCAGAATTTCACTGTAAGGTCTACTACACCTGTTGTATTCAGCATTTCACTGTAAGGTCTGCCTACACCTGTTGTATTCAGAATTTCACTGTAAGGTCTACTACACCTGTTGTATTCAGCATTTCACTGTAAGGTCTGCCTACACCTGTTGTATTCAGAATTTCACTGTAAGGTCTACTACACCTGTTGTATTCGGCATTTCACTGTAAGGTCTACTACACCTGTTGTATTCAGCATTTCACTGTAAGGTCTACTACACCTGTTGTATTCGGCATTTCACTGTAAGGTCTACTACACCTGTTGTTATCAGAATTTCACTGTAAGGTCTACTACACCTGTTGTATTCAGCATTTCACTGTGAGGTCTACTACACCTGTTGTATTCAGAATTTCACTGTAATGTCTGCCTACACCTGTTGTATTCAGCATTTCACTGTGAGGTCTACTACACCTGTTGTATTCAGAATTTCACTGTAAGGTCTGCCTACACCTGTTGTATTCAGAATTTCACTGTAAGGTCTACTACACCTGTTGTATTCAGCATTTCACTGTAAGGTCTGCCTACACCTGTTGTATTCAGAATTTCACTGTAAGGTCTACTACACCTGTTGTATTCAGCATTTCACTGTAAGGTCTGCCTACACCTGTTGTATTCAGAATTTCACTGTAAGGTCTACTACACCTGTTGTATTCGGCATTTCACTGTAAGGTCTACTACACCTGTTGTATTCAGCATTTCACTGTAAGGTCTACTACACCTGTTGTATTCAGCATTTCACTGTAAGATCTACCTACACCTGTTGTATTCAGAATTTCACTGTAAGGTCTACTACACCTGTTGTATTCAGCATTTCACTGTGAGGTCTACTACACCTGTTGTATTCAGAATTTCACTGTAAGGTCTGCCTACACCTGTTGTATTCAGAATTTCACTGTAAGGTCTACTACACCTGTTGTATTCAGAATTTCACTGTAAGGTCTACCTACACCTGTTGTATTCAGAATTTCACTGTAAGGTCTACTACACCTGTTGTATTCAGAATTTCACTGTAAGGTCTACTACACCTGTTGTATTCAGCATTTCACTGTAAGGTCTACTACACCTGTTGTATTCAGAATTTCACTGTAAGGTCTACTACACCTGTTGTATTCGGCGCACGTAACAAATCAACTTTGATTTGAAAAGGCCGCACTTGACTGTCACACCTGAATCATTCTCACAGGGAATGACTAAGCCCTCTATGCTATGAAACCACACACTATTGCAGAGACTTTGATATTACCTGCCACAATTAATATGGTGAAAACAATGTGTGGGGAGGCAGAGGCACAGACACTCACATCAATAGTCTACCTTTGTCAGATAACACTCTGAAACTATGAATTGATGCTCTAGCTAGCAATCAAGAGGAAACTGACTGAACGACTCAAAAACTCCCCACCTTATGCTCTCCAAATTGACTTTAGCTGTGAGGGCCGGGATGCATTTGACTTTTGTTCGCTACATGTCAGGCGATTCTATTCACGAGGACATAATGTTCCGTTTCACGATTCCTGAGTATGAAATGGCACAGGGGATGTTCAGTGTGCTGCGTGGCTCTACTGAAGAAAATCTGATTCCTTGGGATCGAATGGACAGATGGGGCTCATGGGACGGCAGACAGGCCTCTGAACTCTAGTTATGAATGAGTCCGTCTCATGGCCATATGGACGCATTGTATGATACACCCACTGAATGATTTATTTAACCTTCATTTAACCTTTATTTAACTTGGCAAGTCAGTTAAGAACAAATTCTTATTTACAATGACTGCCTACCCCAGCCAAGCCCTAATCCAGGTGACACTGGGCCAATTGTGCACCACCCTATGGGACCCAATCACACTCACACCCAGTTGTGATACATCCTGGAATCGAACCAGGGTCTGTAGTGATGCCTCTAGCACTGAGATGCAGTGCCTTAGACCACTGCACCACCCGGGAGCCCAAAAGGAATGGAAACACAGAGAGCAACTTGCGGTAAAAGAGCTGAGCGCAGAATCTGAGATTTGCAGCAGATAGCTTTGATTGTAAAATCATCGCACACGCCTGTTCGCAAAACTACAGTGCATTCAGAAAGTATTCAGACCCCTTTACTTTTTCCACATTTTGTTACGTTACAGCCTTATTCTAAAATGTATTTATAAAAAACAATTATCATCAATCTACACCCGATACCCTATAATGACAAAGCAAAAACAGGTTTTTAGAAGTGTTCGAGACCACTGTGTTCTTGGAGACCTTCAATGCTGCAGAAATGTTTTGGTACCCTTCCCCAGATCTCTGCTCTACGGACAATTCCTTCGACATCATGGCTTGGTTTTTGCTCTGATATGCACTGTCAACTGTGGGACATTATATAGATGGGTGTGTGCCTTTCCAAATCATGTCCAGTCAATTGAATTTACCACCCTGTGGACTCCAATCAAGTTGTAGAAATATCTCAAGGATGATCAATGGAAACAGGATTTCTATGAAAAGAAAATGTGTATCTCTGCCTATGTAATAGACATATTTGGGAAAATTAACAAACTGAACCCAAGTATGCAGGGGAAATACAAAAAAAAAATCTACAGATGAGTGACCGAATCAGCTAAGTACCTTTCACTGTGATTCTGGCTCAGTTGACATGCGGGTAAGTTAAATTGAACAGCTGATCGAGTTGTCATGTGACCGAATGCCCCCTGACTTTGAGATGTTCAGACGTGACATGCATCAAGCACACCATCTCATCAGTGGTGATCAGATAAATTATGTCAGACTAATTTGCAATTGACTGTCATAGCCCCACTTTAAAAGTATGTAATGGTGAGTTGAGAATACAATCATAAATACTGTTTGAGTGGTATGCTATTGACTGCTATGGCCCCAATTTAAAAACTAACATGGTTGGGGTCGTGGGAATTTTCAGATATCAAAATGGGGGTCGTTGACCTAAAAGTTTGGGAACCCCTGATTTAATCCAACTGCTGAAAACCCTCCCACTTGCTGGCCAACATATTTTCTCCTGGAGTTTTCATTCAATAGGGTTTTCAGTACATTAGTGACGTGCTCTATCATAATGGTGGGGCTATACCCTTAGTTCCAGTGAAGGGAAATCTTAACGCTACAGCATACAATGACATTCTAGACAATTCTGTGCTTCCAACTTTGTGGCAAGAGTTTGGGGAAGGACATTTCCGCATGACAATGCCACCGTGCACAAAGCGAAGTCCATATAGAAATGGATTGCCGAGGTCGGTATGAAAGAACTTGCCTCAACACCATCAAACACATTTGCGATGAATTGGAACGCCGACTGTGAGCCAGGCCTAATTGCCCAACCTGACTAATATTCTAGGGGCTGAATGGTAGCAAGTCCCGCAGCAATGTTCCAACATCGAGTGGAATGCCTTCCCAGAAGAATGGAGGCCATTACTGCAACCAACTCCATATTATCTCCCATTATTTTGGAATGAGATACTGTCTTATACTGTATTTTGAATTCCCGGGAAAGAGAAATCGCTAGATTGTTACAGTTTTTTTACAATCGCTAGGACCCATTTCTCAATACTTAGGTCACCTTTCCAAAATTCTTCACACAGTGAGCACAACAGCAGCCAATGTGGGCTAAATTGTGAATAATTTTTAATTGCTTTGGCACAAAACGCATTCAATGACTAAATTTTTCAAATTTCATGAACTCTTTTCTCACTCAGACACCACCACCACCAAAACTCTATGTGCATACAGGCCAATTTGCACATGTTTACATACTCTTTTCAAAACTGTTCAACTTAAGTTCCAAACCTAACATGACACAAAATTGAATAAGACAGCAATTTGCTACATTTCTACAGTGATACCGTATTGAAAAATATTCCAAATCTAAAAAATGAAATACCATCAAAACAATTAGACCAACCACGGCTGATTCAAATTGTAGCTTAACACCTACCCAGGTGTTAGTCTTTCAATTCCATTACCATCTCTACAAAAGGGGACATCTTAGGAATAACGCCGTAGTGTAATGTAAACATGGACCCAGCCAGAGATAGAGAAGTGGCTGACAGAGGAAGAAGAGTGCCTGGGAGAGGAAGAGGAGTACGTATGCGTGGTGGAAGAAGACTGAGAGGAAGATCAAGAGCCGTAGTCTCAGATGAGATTAGGGGCTGCTATAATTGATCATGTAATAAATCGTGGTCTGTCAATGGGAGAGGCTGGTCTGAGAGTGCAATCCAAATATGCAACGCTCAACAGTGGCATCTATTGTGAGAAATTTCCAGCAAACAACAAACAACAGGTAAGATGTGCATTCCGCAAGGACATCGGACTGAACTGCACATTACAGAAGTAAATTGAGCAAAGCCTCCAAACCCACTTGTGTGTAATTGTTTTTGTATTCCTGCCACAGGCGGGAGAGGGAGGATTTTCACTGCTCTGCAGGAAACTGCAATCGTTGATACAGCCATCAGAAACAATGGCATAAAACTCACAGAGATTCGGGACAGTGTTGGCAGGCAATATTATATTTGGAAAAATTCACAATGAAAGCATAACTACTATTTCCACAGTCCTGAAACAACATCTTGTCAGAATGAAGCAGTTGTACACTGTCCCCTTGGAGAGGAACTCTGGACGAGTCAAGCACCTCAGGAACCACTATGTCCAGGTAAGATGACTATAAAATACAGAACTGGTTTTGAACAAAACCAATCAGGGCAAATCAATCAAATCATCAAATCAAATGTATTTATATAGTCCTTCGTACATCAGCTGATATCTCAAAGTGCTGTACAGAAACCCAGCCTAAAACCCCAGACAGCAAACAATGCAGGTGTAGAAGCACGGTGGCTAGGAAAAACTCCCTAGAAAGGCAAAAACCTAGGAAGAAACCTAGAGAGGAACCAGGCTATGTGGGGTGGCCTGTCCTCTTCTGGCTGTGCCGGGTGGAGATTATAACAGAACATGGCCAAGATGTTCAAATGTTCATAAATGACCAGCATGGTCAAATAACAATAAGGCAGAACAGTTGAAACTGGAGCAGCAGCACGGCCAGGTGGACTGGGGACAGCAAGGAGTCATCATGTCAGGTAGTCCTGAGGCATGGTCCTAGGGCTCAGGTCCTCTGAGAGAGAGAAAGAAAGAGAGAAAGAGAGAATTAGAGAGAGCAGACTTAAATTCACACAGGACACCGAATAGGACAGGAGAAGTACTCCAGATATAACAAACTGACCCTAGCCCCCCAACACATAAACTACTGCAGCATAAATACTGGAGGCTGAAACAGGAGGGGTCAGGAGACACTGTGGCCCCATCCGAGGACACCCCCGGACAGGGCCAAACAGGAAGGATATAACCCCACCCACTTTGCCAAAGCACAGCCCCCACACCACTAGAGGGATATCTTCAGGGCAGAGACACACAATGGCATGTTTTTAGGTATAATGTAAACTACCATAATAACTCTTATGCCGTCTTGTGGATGTATTTTAGAGAGTTATGGAGATTGAAGCCACGCAAACACCCCACATATTCATCTTTGTGGATGAGGCTGGTTTCAACTTGGCCAAAACACGGTGGCGAGGAAGGAATGTGATTGGGAAAAGAGCCTCAGTGGAACATCCCGGGCCAGAGGGGTGCCAACATCACAATGTGTGCAGCAATATCCTCTGACGGATTGCTGTTACACAAGCCGCTAATTGGGTACAACACAGAGCGTCTCATTTCATTCCAGGATGACCTCTATTGAAGGTTTGTGCCAGGTGAGGAAAAGGTTGCAGTGAGGCAAAAATCGGCCAACGTTTGTAATTGTATGGGACAATGTGGCATTTCACCAGTCCCGTGCAGTCACAGAGCGATATGCAGCCCATCCCAGGATGGTGTCACATTTCCTCATGGAGGTGGAAGGTTTTTGACCACCATCCACATGATCAAATGTCCCTCCTGGAAGCAATTAATGCTGGATGCCTGGACATATCTGCAGAAGATTGCCAGAGATGGACCTGGCATGCCAAAATATTTTTTCCTAGGTGTATTGTCCAATATGACATAAGATGTGATGTGGATGAGAACCTGTCGCCAAATGCAGAAGACAGGGTTGACTAGTTTTGCTACTGTATTGTAGTGTCAAGGCACAAATTTGATAAAAGAAAACATTGTGTAATGCCACCTGTCAGTTTTTTTAGGTCATTGTTTTATGAGTGACCAAGCGTGCTTGTTGGGTGACAACCTCTGCTAGTGTTCTGGAAGAATGAGTTGATTTCAGACATGTATGAAGTGATTTGGTACTTTTCGTGCATTTTGAATGTGAAATTAACTGCTGTGCCAAGCTGAAAGTCGGTTAGGAGAACTGTGTGAAGGGTTTTGAAAAGTGACCTAAGTATTGAGAAATGGGTCCTAGCAATTGTAAAAAGCTGGTTCAGATGATCAGTGGTGTCAACTTATTGCCGACTACTTTTTGACACCTGAGCCGGAGAGCTTCTCCATCAGAGACTCCACAGACAGCACAGAAACCGACTCAGACAAGCTCACTGAAGTCGAGGCCGAGTCCCTTGAGAAGGCAACCGAGGAAGACCACCTGTTAATGAAGCCACTGTGCTTCTGCATTGCTTTGCCGTTTGGGGTTTTGGACTGGGTTTCTGTATAAGCAATTTGTTACATCTGCTGATGTAAAAAGAGATTTATAAATGTACCGTGTTTGATTTATTGATAGATCCGTCACTTATGGTGCTTTTGTAGGTCGAGGGGAATATGTCAGTAAGGCTGAGAAAGAAATTGAAAAGGCTCGTGAGTTCAGGTGCACTTACAAGTCCATGGAAGGGAAGCTCTGCTGTATGATTTTACCCCGAGGACATGGTCAAGAGATGTGATCAGATGAATGAACTCACCAATGATAAGTGCTTGCCATTCAACTATTAATCAAGTTTTAGTCAAACTATTCATCAAATTTAGTTGGCTTTGAGTGACTAATGAGTGTGTATTTGTGTGTGCGTGATGAGGCACACAAGACTGACTAGCTAGCTAGCATAACATTATTAAAGCCAAGTGTGTGTGTGTGTGTGTGTGTGTGTGTGTGTGTGTGTGTGTGTGTGTGTGTGTGTGTGTGTGTGTGTGTGTGTGTGTGTGTGTGTGTGTGTGTGTGTGTGTGTGTGTGTGTGTGTGTGTGTGTGTGTGTGTGTTCATGCATGCATTTCAATTGGTGCAAGTTATGTGTAGATTTTGTATGTTATTGAATGTGTGTTGATATTACTTGAACATGTATTGGAAAGAATAGATTATGATGATGGCCAAATGTAAACAACAATATAAATTGAAAAACATCTAGCGCTCATTGGTTCCATGAACCTCTCCAAGGAAATGTTCCAAAAGGAGCAAACAAAAAGAAAGGAAACATTGGAGATCATCATATTTACTTTGATAGCCAGCAAATCTGCAGAGAAATGTTACTACACGTGGGCGGATTGCCAGAAGGGCCGGAACATGTTTGTGGGTGGTACTGTCACGTTCTGACCTTAGTTCCTTTGTTTTGTCTTTGTTTCAGTATGGTCAGGGCGTGAGTTGGGGTGGGCAGTCTGTTTGTTTTTCTATGTTGGTTTCTGTGTTCGGCCTCAATCAGAGATCAGTTGAGAATCATACTTAGGTCGCCTGTTTCGTGGGTCTTTATTTTCTGTTCGGTGTTTTGTTGCACCGTTCAGGACTGTTTGTTTGTCGTGTATTGTTTTTGTTTCAGTATTCATTCTTTATTAAATTACAATGAAAACTTATCACTCTGCACCTTGGTCCTCTCTTTCTCCCGACGACAACCGTTACAAGGCTAAATATATATGAGTAGATCATAAATATATGCACCTAATCATTCCAGGGTTTATCTTTATTTTTACTATTTCCTACATTGTGGAATAATAGTGAAAACATCAAAACTATGAAATAACACATATGGAATTGTGTGGTAAGAAAAAAGTGTTGAACAAATCAAAATATATTTTATTTTTGAGATTCCTCAAAGTAGCCACTCTTTGCCTTGATGACAGCTTTGCACACTCTTGGCATTCTCTCAACCAGCTTCATGAGGTAGTCACCTGGAATGCATTTCAATTGACAGGTGTACCTTGTTAAAAGTTCATTTGTGGAATTTATTTCCTTCTTAACGTGTTTGAGCCAATCAGTTGTGTAGTGACAAGTTAGGGTTGGTATACAGAAGATAACCCTATTTGGTAAAAGACCAAGTCCATATTATGGCAAAAACAGCTCAAATAAGCAAAGAGTCCATCATTGCGTTAAGCAGTCCAGAACATTTCAAGAACTTTGAAAGTTTCTTCAAGTGCAGTCACAAAAACCATCAAGCTCTAGGATGAAACTAAATCTCATAAGGACCGCCACAGGAAAGGAAGACCCAGAGTTACCTCTGCTGCAGAAGATAATCTAATACCGCCATGTCTTTGTGAGACAGAGTAGGTGAACAGATGATCTCTGCATGTGTGGTTCCCATCGTGAAGCATGGCGGAGGAGGTGCGATGGTGTGGGGGTGCTTTGCTGGTGACACCCTCTGTGATTCATTTAGAATTCAAGGCACACTTAACCAGCATGGCTAACGCAGCATTCTGCAGCGATACACCATCCCATCTGGTTTGCACTTAGTGGACTATCATTTGTTTTTCAACAAGACAATGACACAAAACACACCTCCAGACTGTGTAAGGGTTATTTGACCAAGAAGGTGAGTGATGGAGTGCTGCATCAGATGACCTGGCCTCCACAATCACCCAACCTCAACCCAATTGTGATGGTTTGGAATGAGTTGGACCGCAGAGTGAAGAAAAAGCAGCCAATAAGTGCTCAGCATATGTTGGAAATCTTTCAAGACTGTTGGAAAAGCATTCCAGGTGACTACCTCATGAAGCTTGTTGAGAGAATGCCAAGAGTATGCAAAGCTGTCATCACGGCAAAGGGTGGCTACTTTGAAGAATCTAAAATATTAAATATATTATGATTTGTTTAACACTTTTTTTGTTACTACATGATTCCATACGTGTTATTTCAAAGTGTTTATGTCTCCACTATTATTCTACAATGTAGAAAATAGTAAAGTAAAGAAAAATCCTTGAATGAGTAGGTGTGTCAACTTTTGACGGGTACTATATATATATAATTACTACAAAATGACTCGGTCGGCAGCTGATTGGCTGGTTTTTTGATGACTTTTGTGCAATTTCTCTTTTGTCATAATAATACATATTGAGCATTTGGCTGACAAGTTGGCAGCGGCTTGCCCCCGACCAAGATGGGCCGGATTTGTGATTAACTGAGCTGAAGTGGCGCAAATTCACAGTCAAAAACACATCATCAAAGAAGGTCAGACACCTCCTTGTTTCAAACTGTTTTCTTCTTTTCTGCCTACTGAACATTACCCTGGAAGCTGATAGGACTATGAGGGTTTCTAATCACAGTCAAAAGGAAGCTGCCTTCCTTTTGACTGTGATTACCTTCACTCATGAATGAGGAGGGTGCTCTTACTTTATCTTTACACTTGTGTACATGGACAACTGCTGTTTGGGATTCATCATCCCTTTAACAACAGTATTTTCTGTGTTTGTCCTCCCATTCTTGTGCAGTTGCCCCCTTTTGATGTAATTAAGTATTGATTGATTTCAAAACAGTGGATTAACTGCCTTTGCTCAGGGGAAGAATGACAGATTTTTACCTTGTCAGCTCAGGGATTCAATCCAGCAACCTTTCAGTTACTGGCCCAACACTCTAACCACTAGGCTATCTGCTGGATGGTGTTTCATCTGACACATTGGTGAAGCTGGCTTCCGGGTTAAGCGAGCAGCGCCGCTTGGCACGGTCGTGTTTCGGAAGATTCACGGCTCTCAACTTTCGCCTCTCCTGAGTCCGTAGGGGAGTTGCAGCGATGGGACAAGACTGTAACTACCAATTGGATATGTTTTTTTTCACATTTTCATTGGGAAGGCATATAAAGCTCAGAAGCAATCACTTTTGCTTGTGAAAAAAAAAGAGTCCTACTCATTACTCCACATGCTCCTACACCACTTTGTTTTGAGCAGACTTCACCATGGGCTCTGAACCGAATACCTGGCTCATTCATGTCAGTGCAAAAGACGCCGACACAGGCAAGATTAATGGAACCCTGTCTCTGTAAAAGGCCATTTCCACATCCATTGTTACATTCGTGTTAATCATGCTTAATGATTATTAATGATATTTCATCGCCATTCTTATTCAACGTCGCAACTCCAAAGTGTGGCACACAGGCCACATAGCCTATTTCTATGTGCACTGAGGCACGCACACACCTATTATGCACAACCATAATGACAGAGACATAGCACACAGATACACGGAACTCGGACATAACAAAGGAAACCATACATTGAATTAAATAAACAGAACTTCTGACGTTCATGCGCAAAATAAGTTTGCACCCACTCAGAGGGTAAGAAATGGTAGGCTAAATGAAAATGTCATATCAAACATGAAACAGAAATGTCTAAGTGTTTCAATAAGCGCAGTTAAAAGTGTAAAAGCATCACCAAACATTTCAACAAGAGAACAAAGTAATAATTCATTTTAACAACAAATTCCAAATGCAAGCTTTATCAATTCAAAATATCGATATAAAGCCATTTATACATACCAAAAGACCAGTAGGCCTATGCTGGTAATTGTTTCTTGATGCCCAATTGCTGGTGAGCTTGCAAAGTTCTAAGTTTATATTCTTGATCGCCAAACCATTTTTGGAGCTATTTATTATGGCAATCCTCTCTCCCTACAATTATATGTTTGCACTGCACCCAATCCAGCAATCTGTATGCTAGCGCACCTGACCTGTGTTGATTGACAGTTTGCTGGTCTAATCAGAGGGCTGAGTGTACGTTTTACTAGCCAATCTGTTGCACGTTTTTTTTTGCAAGGGCCGATGCTGCGACTACTGTGTGGAGAATAATCCCCTCCGCTGAGTGAACACAAAATGAGTGACAAAACGTGACAAAATCTGGCCAGGTAATGTCAAGTCATCAGTCTCAAGTCAAAGTCGAATCACGAGTCTTGAGGTTCCAAGTCAAAGTCAAGTCTGAAGTTATTTCATATAAAGTCAAGTCTCAAGTTATCAAATTTGTGACTCGAGTCCACAACTCTGGCTCTGACACCCTCCAGCAGGTGTAATTGTTTCATTGTTTTACCCACCAATCAACACGTTTTAGAAGTTTCATAAAGATTAAGTTGTTACGAGTGTATTGATATAAGTAGGACACGTGACATCCTGGCAACTTTGAGAAAAAAACACTTTATATCAGAGTTGTCTCGAGATGGCTATGCATATTCATGGCATTCGGCTAGTAGCATAGAATTTCTCTCCATTGAATACAGGCAGTGGACATCAACAACCCCCATTGATTAATGAAAAAATTATTACAATATTGAGTTGTATCCACCAATCCAAAGAAAGGATAGGCGGGAGCTAGACAGCCCACCGAGCCACTTTGTGGACATTTGTTAGGGTGGAGAGACATGTATCTTGTCAGTATATCCATAATCATTGCTCTCTGTCAGTCACTCGGTCAGAACAGAAGATCAAAGATCATGAAAAAACGGAAAGATGGTGCTGAAAAAGTTAGCAACTAAAAAAAGGTCTCTTGAGACCGACACTGCTAAATGTCTGAAATGAATCGACTTATTTCCTAAAAGATCTGGCTTTGCTGGTCCGAGTGCTGGGACTTCCTATGTGATTGCGCGTGCACAATTTTTTTATGGTTGTAAAAGTAAAGCCCATAGTTTCAAATATTAGTTTCAAGTTTGCCAAAGCTCACAATTTATCCTACCATTCCTACCGACCGGTTAGGATTTTCATATGTGCATTTTCATGGAACAGTTTCAGTAATAACGTTTTAGTTTAAAATTATAAAAATCTAAAAATGCAAATTCAACTAATGTGAGAGCACCTGCCTCTGCCATATGGACACATTGATACACTGTAATCCATTGACAACTAAAGAAATTAGGACATGGAACTCAGAGATAGCCTATAGGCCAATGCAGCAGTAGGCAGTAAAATACATAGGCCTAAAGCAAATAAAAACGGTAGAAAATATCCTGATGAAAATTCAGGATCTCTCAATCGCATTAATCTCTCTACACCACCTGTCTACATCCCTTTCTATCTGTCTTGACTTGAGCTATCGCTAGTGAATTACAACACTGCACAAAATCAATCAACTGGGTCCATCCCGAAGATGTTGCAAACTTTTAAGGTTGTATCAGCTCGTCTATTAGGGCCACTCAACGTTTCTCGTGCCAGTGAGCTTAGGGCGACAGCTATTTATGCGCAAGGGAAATATGTTCAGCTATTTTATGTTTCCGCTAGATATAAACTCAAAAAAAGAAAAAAGAAACGTCCCTTTTTCAGGACACTGTCTTTCAAAGATAATTTGTAAAAATCCAAATAATTTCACAGATCATCATTGTAAAGGGTTTTAACACTGTTTCTCATTCATTCTTCATTGACAAATATGCTGATTCGGTGAGCGAGTTTATTAGCAAGTGCATCAGCGATGTTGTACCCACAGCAACTATTAAAACATTCCCAAACCAGAAACCGTGGATTGATGGCAGCATCTGCACGAAACTGAAAGCCGAACCACTGCTTTTAACCAGGGCAAGGTGATCGGAAACACGACTGAATACAAACAGTGTAGCTATTCCCTCGGCAAGGCAATCAAACAAGCTAAGCGTCAGTATAGAGACAAAGTAGAGTCGCAATTCATTGTCTCAGACACAAGAGGTATGTGGCAGGGTCTACAGTCAATCACGGATGACAAAAATAAAACCAGCCCAGTCGCGGACCAGGATGTCTTGCTCCCAGACAGACTAAATAACTTCTTTGCTCGCTTAGAGGACAATACAGTACCACTGACACGGCCCGCTACCAAAACCTGCAGACTCTCCTGCAGCTGACGTGAGTAAAAACATTTAAACGGGTAACCCTCACAAAGCTGCAGGCCCAGATGGCATCCCCAGCCGCGTCCTCAGCGCATGTGCAGACCAGCTGGCTGGTGTGTTTATGGACATATTCAATCGATCCTTATCCCAGTCTGCTGTTCCCACATGCTTCAAGAGGGCCACCATTGTTCCTGTTCCCAAGAAAGCTAAGGTAACTGAGCTAAATGTCTACCGCCCCGTAGCACTCACTTCCGTCATCTTGAAGAGCTTTGAGAAACTAGTCAAGGACCATATCACCCCCATCCTACCTGACACCCATTCCAATTTGCTTACCGCCCCAATAGGTCCACAGACGATACAATCGCAACCGCACTGCACACTGCCCTAACCCATCTGGACAAGAGGAATACCTATGTGAGAATGCTGTTCAGCACCATAGCACCTTCCAGACCCTGGGTCTCGACCCCGCCCTGGGTACTTGACTTCCTGACGGGCTGCCCCCAAGGTGGTGAGGGTAGGTAACAACATCTCCACCCCGCTGATCCTCAACACTGGGGCCCCACAAGGGTGCGTTCTGAGCACTCTCCTGTACTCCCTGTTCACCCACGACTGCATGGCCATGCACGCCTCCAACTCAATCATCAAGTTTGCAGACGACACAACAGTGGTAGGCTTGATTACCAACAACGACGAGACGGCCTACAGGGAGCAGGTGAGGGCCCTCGGAGTGTGGTGTCAGGAAAATAACCTCACACTTAATGTAAATAAAACAAAGGAGATGATCTTGTACTTCAGGAAACAGCAGAGGGGACAGTAGTGGAGAAGGTAGTAAGTTAAGTTCCTCGGCATACACATCACGGACAAACTGAATTGGGCCACCCACACAGACAGTGTGGTGAAGAAGGCGCAGCAGCGCCTCTTCAACCTCAGGAGGCTGAAGAAATTTGGCTTGTCACCAAAAGCACTCACAAACTTTTACAGGTGTACAGTCGAGATCATCCTGTCGGGCTGTATCACCGCCTGGCACGGCAACTGCTCCGCCCACAACCGGAAGGCTCTCCAGAGGGTAGTGAGGTCTGCACAATGCATCACAGGGGGCAAACTACCTGCCCTCATGGACACCTACACCACTCGATGTCACAGGAAGGCCATAAAGATCATCAAGGACAACAACCACCCGAGCCACTGCCTGTTCACCCCGCTATAATCCAGAAGGCGAGGTCAGTACAGGGACCGAGAGACTGAAAAACAGCTTCTATCTCAAGGTCACCAGACTGTTAAACAGCCACCACTAACATTGAATGGCTGCTGCCAACGTACTGACTCAACTCCATCCACTTTAACTTCTTGAGCGTAGGGGGCAGGATTTTCATTTTTGGCTAAAAAACGTACCCATTTGAAACTGCCTATTTCTCAGGCCCAGACACTAGAATATGCATATCATTGCCAGATCAGGATAGAAAACACTCTAAAGTTTCCAAAACTGCCCAAATATTGTCTGTGAGTATTACAGAACTGATATTGCAGGCGGAAACCTGAGGAAAATCCAACCAGGAAGTGTTGTTTTTCCTGAAAGCTCTCTGTTCCATTGGATGCCTCCATTTAAAGGGATATCAACCAGATTCAGATGTCCTATTGGTTCCTCAAGGTGTCAACAGTCTTTAGACATAGTTTCAGGCTGTTATTTCAAAAAATGAGCTAGAAAGATAACATCGTGTCAGTGGATAGCTGGGTGTTCGCAGAGTTTTGCTTGGGCAACAGAGTGGGGCAACCATTGTCTCTCCCTCTCCTATTGAAAAAGCGACAGTCCCGGTTGATATATTATCGATTATATATTTTACAAACAACCTGAGGATTGATTATAAAAAAAATTGACATGTTTCTGTGGACATTACGGATACTATTTGGAATTTTCGTCTGCGATGTCGTGACCGATCGAGCCTGTGGATTTCTGAACATAACGCGGCAAACAAATGGAGGTATTTTGGATATAAAAATAATCTTTATGGAACAAAAGGACCATTTATTATGTAACTGTGAGTATCGTGAGTGCAAACATCCGAAGATCATCAAAGGTAAGCGATTTACTCTATTGCTTTTCTGACTTTCGTGACCAATCTACTTGACTGCTAGTGTTTGTAATATTTTGTCTACTGAGAGAGATGTTCTTACATAAACGCTTGTTATGCTTTCACCGAAAAGCTGTATTGAAATCTGACATGCCAGGTGGATTAACAACAAGCTAAGCTGTGTTTTACTATATTGTACTTTGAATTTACAAATTTGACAAATTTGAATTTGGCGAGCTGCTATTCAACGGGTGTTGATGAAAATGATCCTGCTAAAGGGATGGGCGTCATGAAGTTAATAATGGAACAATTGTTTTTAAAAATGTATCACTTGCCACTGGGCTGCAATCCCGTTAACGGGATGATATGACAACAGCCAGTGAAAGTGCCAAATTCAAAACAACAGAAATTAAAAATCCTCTAACATACATTTTTACGTTTTAAAGGTAGTCTTGTTGTTAATCCCACCACAGTGCCCGATTTCAAATAGGCTTTACGGCGAAAGCACCACAAACGATTATGTAGGTCACCACCAAGCCACAGAAAAACACAGCCATTTTCCCAGCCAAAGAGAGGAGTCACAAAAAGCACAAAAAGCACAAATACATTGGCTAATAGGACCGATGGTAAATTACCCTCTTGGCGACCGATCCTGACAAGGCACCCGGATCTTCGTCCAGATACCTCTGTGTCTTTCTCCTGCAAATGACATGGATGAGGACCTTGTCTGAAGTAAATCCTTCCCGTCCGACTCGTTTAACTTGTTATGATCCGAATACCGGGATCGATACGACAACTACCAGTGAAAATACAGGGCGCCAAATTCAAACCACAGAAATCTCATAATTACAATTCCTAAAACATACATGTGTTTTCTATAATTTTAAAGGTAATCTTGTTGTTAATCCCACCGAAGTGTCCGATTTCAAATAGGCTTTTTAGCGAAAGCACTACAAACGATTATGTTAGGTCTCCACCAAACCACAATAAGCACAGCCATTTTCCAGCTAAATATAGCATTCACAAAAAGCTGAAATAAAGATAAAATTAATCACCAACCTTGACTTATCTTCATCAGATGACACTCATAGGACTTCATGTTACACAATACATGCATGTTTTGTTTGATAAAGTTCATATTTATGTAAATAAAATCTGAGTTTACATTGGCTTGTTAGATTCACTTGTTTCAACAGAAATACTCATCATAAATGTAGATGATAATACAACCACTGTGTCAGATTTCAAAAAAAGTTTACGGAATAAGCAACACGCAATAATCTGAGACGGCACTCAGAACAGAAGCCAAATTAGCCGCCATGTTGGAGTCAACAGAAACGAGAAAATACATGATGAATGTTTCCTTACCTTTGATGAACTTCATCAGAATGCAGTCCTAGGAATCCCAGGTCCACAATAAATGCTTGATTTGTTTGAAAATGACCGTAATTTATGTCCAATTAGCTACTTTGGTTAGCGCGTTTGGTAAACAATTCCAAAGTCACAATTCCAAAGTCACAAACGAAATGTCCAAAAGTTCCGTAACAGTCAGTAGAAACATGTCAAACGATGTACTGACTCAATCTTTAGAATGTTGTTTACATATATCTTGAATAACATTCCAACCGGAGAATTAGAATGACTTCAGATGAGCGATGGAACGCAGGTCCTTCATCTGTGAACACGCATAGTGAATGCATGGTCAACTCGTGGCAGTGGTGACTATTTGCTTTGTCATTTGACCCCCCGTCACATGAGAGTCATCAGACAAGGTTCTATTGACTGTTGACATCTAGTGGAAGGCGTAGGAAGTGAAAACTCATCCATATCTCGCTGTAATTTCAATGAGAGCTTGGTTGAAATTCTGCCACCCCCAGAAAATAAAAAATACAGGAAGTGGAATTTCTCAGGTTTTGCCTGCTATATGAGTTCTGTTATACTCACAGACATAATTCAAACAGTTTTAGAAACTTTAGAGTGTTGTCTATCCAATACGAATAATAATATGCATATATTAGTAACAGAGACTGAGGAGCTGGCCGTTTACAATGGGCACCTTTTCATCCAAGATACTCAATACTGCTCATGCGGCCATAACAAGATAAGAAAAAGTATTCTTCCAGTATGGGTAGAGTAATCGTTGTCCTGGTGTCTAGAATCTCTTTTCAGTCATAAGACACGGTGGCAGAAACATTGTACAAAATAACTTACAAATAACGCGAATAAACCTACACAATAGGAAAAACGGGATCTTAAAATGGCAGCCATCTCCTTCGGCGCCATTCTGTATTAAAATGAGGAATAACAGCACCGCCATTTACAGCTTACTTCACTGTGGATAAGTGTTGAATTTATTATGGATTTATTATGGATAAATTAATAAACAATATCCCCATTTTAAATAGAATTGTGTCTAGATAAACTTATACTCTGTATGTTTAAATAGACAATATGAGTTCATAGGAAGAAATTGTGTGACAGGAGAAAGGAGTAATAAAACCATTCCAACTGGGCAGGAACAAATGGGTTGTGGACTGTGTAAACACATAAGGTCGTTAGCCTATGGTTGACCCAACCTGAAACTTAGCTCTGGGGTTTTTAGATTAGGCAGTGAGTGCATTCCTAGGGTTTCTGTTAATTAAACCTGTCAATTCAGTGGTGATCGATAATGTTGAGGGGTCAAAAGTTATCTGGGAGTGTGTTAGTAAGATAGAATGAACTTTTCACCTTACTTTGTCCTGTCGAGAGAGGGGGGGGTTCGTTTAAGACAGTGAAATGACGTCATGATCTGTATTTAAACTAATGCATTTGTTTTGAGTGGTAGTGCGCTCCGAGAATAAATTCTATTACCTATTATTTAAAGACTGGTCTATTTTATGCAAACAAGAAATCTTGCAAATTCTCATAAAATAGACGAAGGGCTTTCAATTGATGAAAGCACATCGGCATAATTAAATTATACTAACAATAAGGGGCCGCAATAAATGTCACGTTGATATGCTATTCAGTTTGCTTCAATATGACTGGTTTCACATTCTTATCCAGGGATCATAAGGAAAATTGATCTAAAACAATTGCTAGATGCCCTCAATCTCACACAAATCATCAAGGAACCCACCAGGTACAACCCTAACTCTGTAAACAAGGGCACCCTCATAGACGTCATCCTGACCAACTGGCCCTCCAAATACACCTCCGCTGTCTTCAACCAGGATCTCAGCGATCACTGCCTCATTGCCTGTATCCGCTACGGAGCCGCAGTCAAACGACCACCCCTCATCGCTGTCAAACGCTCCCTAAAACACTTCTGTGAGCAGGCCTTTCTAATCGACCTGGCCCGGGTATCCTGGAAGGACATTGACCTCATCCCGTCAGTTGAGGATGCCTGGTCATTCTTTAAAAGTAACTTCCTCACCATTTTAGACAAGCATGCTCCGTTCAAAAAATGCAGAACTAAGAACAGATACAGCCCTTGGTTCACTCCAGACCTGACTGCCCTCGACCAGCACAAAAACATCCTGTGGCGGACTGCAATAGCATCGAATAGTCCCCGCGATATGCAACTGTTCAGGGAAGTCAGGAACCAATACACGCAGTCAGTCAGGAAAGCTAAGGCCAGCTTCTTCAGGCAGAAGTTTGCATCCTGTAGCTCCAACTCCAAAAAGTTCCGGAACACTGAAGTCCATGGTGAACAAGAGCACCTCCTCCCAGCTGCCCACTGCACTGAGGCTAGGTAACACGGTCACCACCGATAAATCCATGATTATCGAAAACTTCAACAAGCATTTCTCAACGGCCGGCCATGCCTTCCGCCCGGCTACTCCAACCTCGGCCAACAGCCCCCCGCAGCTACTCGCCCAAGCCTCTCCAGGTTCTCCTTTACCCAAATCCAGATAGCAGATGTTCTGAAAGAGCTGCAAAACCTGGACCCGTACAAATCAGCTGAGCTTGACAATCTGGACCCTCTATTTCTGAAACTATCCGCCGCCATTGTCGCAACCCCTATTACCAGCCTGTTCAACCTCTCTTTCATATCGTCTAAGATCCCCAAGGATTGGAAAGCTGCCGCAGTCATCCCCCTCTTCAAAGGGGGAGACACCCTGGACCCAAACTGTTACAGACCTATATCCATCCTGCCCTGCCTATCTAAGGTCTTCGAAAGCCAAGTCAACAAGCAATCTGGTTTCCGAGCCGGTCACGGGTGCACCTCAGCCACGCTCAAGGTACTAAACGATATCATAACCGCCATCGATAAAAGACAGTACTGTGCAGCCGTCTTCATCGACCTTGCCAAGGCTTTCGACTCTGTCAATCACCATATTCTTATCGGCAGACTCAGTAGCCTCGGTTTTTCGGATGACTGCCTTGCCTGGTTCACCAATTACTTTGCAGACAGAGTTCAGTGTGTCAAATCGGAGGGCATGCTGTCCGGTCCTCTGGCAGTCTCTATGGGGGTGCCACAGGGTTCAATTCTCGGGCCGACTCTTTTCTCTGTATATATCAATGATGTTGCTCTTGCTGCGGGCGATTCCCTGATCCACCTCTACGCAGACGACACCATTCTATATACTTCCGGCCCGTCCTTGGACACTGTGCTATCTAACCTCCAAATGAGCTTCAATGCCATACAACACTCCTTCCGTGGCCTCCAACTGCTCTTAAACGCTAGTAAAACCAAATGCATGCTTTTCAACCGTTCGCTGCCTGCACCCGCACGCCTGACCAGCATCACCACCCTGGATGGTTCCGACCTTGAATATGTGGACATCTATAAGTACCTAGGTGTCTGGCTAGACTGTAAACTCTCCTTCCAGACTCATATCAAACATCTCCAATTGAAAATCAAATCAAGAGTCGGCTTTCTATTCCGCAACAAAGCCTCCTTCACTCACGCCGCCAAACTTACCCTAGTAAAACTGACTATCCTACCGATCCTCGACTTTGGCGATGTCATCTACACAATTGCTTCCAACACTCTACTTAGCAAACTGGATGCAGTTTATCACAGTGCCATCCGTTTTGTCACTAAAGCACCTTATACCACCCACCACTGCGACTTGTATGCTCTAGTCGGCTGGCCCTCGCTACATATTCGTCGCCAGACCCACTGGCTCCAGGTTATCTACAAGTCCATGCTAGGTAAAGCTCCGCCTTATCTCAGTTCACTGGTCACGATGGCAACACCCAACCGTAGCATGCGCTCCAGCAGGTGTATCTCACTGATCATCCCTAAAGCCAACACCTCATTTGGCTGCCTTTCGTTGCCAGTTCTCTGCTGCCTGTGACTGGAACGATTGCAAAATCGCTGAAGTTGGAGACTTTTATCTCCCTCACCAACTTCAAACATCTGCTATCTGAGCAGCTAACCGATTATTGCACCTGTACATAGTCTATCGGTAAATAGCCCACCCAACTTTACCTACCTCATCTCCATACTGTTTATATTTATTTACTTTTCTGCTCTTTTGCACACCAATATCTCTACCTGTACATATATATATATATATGCCATTTAGCAGACGCTTTTATCCAAAGCGACTTACAGTCATGTGTGCATACATTCTACGTATGGGTGGTCCCGGGGATCCCCACTACCCTGGCGTTACAAGCACCATGCTCTACCAACTGAGCTACAGAAGGACCACATGACCATCTGATCATTTATCACTCCAGTGTGAATCTGCAAAATTGTAATTATTCGCCTACCTCCTCATGCCTTTTGCACACAATGTATATAGCCTCCCCTTTTTTTCTACTGTGTTATTGACTTGTTAATTGTTTACTCCATGTGTAACTCTGTGTTGTCTGTTCACACTGCTATGCTTTATCTTGGCCAGGTCGCAGTTGCAAATGAGAACTTGTTCTCAACTAGCCTACCTGGTTAAATAAAGGTGAAATAAAAAAAAATGGAAAAAAAATGGATAAAAAAAAAAAAAAAACGATCCCCTTCACTCATGGAGAATGCTGTTACAGTTCCTTGCAAAAGTATTCATCCCCCATGGCATTTTTCCTATTTTGTTGCATTACAATATGTAATTTAAATTGATTTCTATTTGGATTTCATTTAATGGACAAACACAAAATAGTCCAAATTGGTTTAGTGAAATATAAAAAACTGAAAAGTGGTGCATATGTATTCACCCCCTTTGCTATGAAGCCCCTAAATAAGATCTGGTGCAACCAATTAACTTCAGAAGTCACATAATTTTTAAATAGTCCACCTGTGTACAATCTAAGTGTCACATGATCTTTCACATGATCTCAGGATATATACACCTGTTCTGAAAGGCCCCAGAGTCTGCAACACCACTAACCAAGGCACACCACCAAGCAATTGGCACAATGAATACCAAGGAGCTCTCCAAACAGGTCAGGGACAAAGTGATGGAGAAGTACAGATCAAGATTGGGTTATAAAACATATCTGAAACTGTGAACATCCCTCGGAGCACCATTAAATCCATTATTTTAAAAAATGGAAAGAATATGGCACCACAACAAAACTGACAAGAGAGGGCCGCCCACCAAAACTCACGGACCAGGTAAGGAGGGCATTAATCAGAGAGGCAACAAAGAGACCTAAGATAACCCTGAAGGAGCTGCAAAGCTCTGTCCATAGGACCACTTTAAGTCTTAAACTCCACAGGACGGGTCTTTATGGAAGAGTGGCCAGAAAAAAAGCCATTGCTAAAAGAGTAAAATAAGCAAACACGTTTTGTTTTCACCAAAGGGTATATGGGAAACTCCCCAACCATATGGAAGAAGGTACTTGGGTCAGATGAGACTAAAATTGAGCTTTTAGGCCATCAAGGAAAACGCTATGTCTGGCACAAACCCAACTCCTCTCACACCGAGAATACCATCCCCACCACGAAGCATGTTGTTCATTGGCAGGGAATGGGAAACTGGTCAGAATCTAATGAATGATGGGTGGCGCTACATACAGGGAAATTCTTGAGGGAAACCTGTTTCAGTCTTCCAGAGGTTTGAGACTGGGACGGAGGTTCACCTTCCAGCAGGACAATTACCCTAAGCAACACTCAAGTTGTTTAAGGGCAAACATATAAATGTCTTGGAATGGCCTAGGCAAAGCTCAGACCACAATCCAATTGAGAATCTGTGGTATAACTTAAAGATTGTTGTGCACCAGCGGAACCCATCCAACTTGAATGAGCTGGAGCAGTTTTGCTTTGAAGAATGTGCAAAAATCCCAGTGGATAGATGTGCCAAGCTTATAGAGACATACTCCAAGAGACTTGCAGCTGCAAAAGGCGGCCCAACAAAGTATTGATTTGGCGGGGTTAATAGTGTCTGTTTTTTGTCTTATTTCTTGTTTGTTTCACAATAAAAAAATATTTTACATCTTGTGGAGGCATGTTGTGTAAATCAAATGATATTTTTTTTTAAAAGATCTATTTTAATTCCAGGTTGTAAGGTAACAATGTAGGAAAAATGCCAAGGGGGTGAATACTTTCGCAAACCACTGTAAAAAAAATTAAGTAAATTATTTTTCCACTCTGAACCAGCAGGTTTGCTCAACCCTATTCATGGATTCCTCACACGTAAATGTGGTGGAATTATGAGGGAATTAATTCAAGGTCAGAATACGTCGTATCTGTAGACACACTTCTGCCACACCTTCATTTCTTAGACCTCCACCACAAACTAATATTTGGAGAATAGCATGTACTCTCATGCTTATGTTAAAGGTCAGAATACATGCATTCCATTTATGCGTGCATAACTCGGGTCTGAATTGGCCCCAAAGTCTTGAAAGATGTACAGTGCAGCACTCACTGAAACATGTCATCACTCCACTCTTAAAACACGTTCTTTAGTTGGTCTTGGTATCCAAAATTAGACATGAAAGAATGGCTTCTACATGTGGCATACGTACACGATACACACACACACACATACACACACTGGCACAGAAACCTAGATGATCCAACTCACCAGTGGGCAAAGTCACACACACTAACTACACAAATGCAACAAGCACATACACAACAAGGCACAGACACGCATAAAACCTAGACAATGCCACAGACAGACACCCCTCCCCCCCTAAAAAAAAAGAATAATGAAAGCATTTAATTACATTTAGGAAATCAGTGGCTTTGGACTTACTCTTGAACGTCGAAATTGGGTAGTGCATCATCAGTTGTCTTCTTGTCATTAGAGATTATAACTCGTCAGAAATGTCCAGATCAACCAGTCCATGTCAGCGAAAAATATCTTAGATAGGTTTTTTAGCCCAAATGTTTTTGTAATGTTTGGGTCACTTACATCACTCTAGAAACATTAGACATGGCAAAATGTATAGAATTGCATTAAAACCACAACATTGTCTCTGCACCCCATGACAAAATGTGTAGAATTATAGGAAATAAGCTTTAAACTTGCGAAATGTTCACTTTGTGTCATGAACTGTACTTGTGCCCATATAAATAGACTATGGGCTGGTTTCCTTGACACAGATTAAACCTAGTCCTGAACAAAGAAGCACTTTCAATGGTGACTCATCCATCCATTCTTCATTAATACTACAGCGTACATTGAAGTGTTCCTACATACACAGAATATACATATATACTCATAAGGCTGCACACTATGGCTTTGTCCTGCCCTGATCTGTTTCACCTGTCCTTGTGCTTGTCTCCCTCCAGGTGTCCCCTCCAGGTGTCCCCTCCAGGTGTATCCTTCCAGGTGTCCCCTCCAGGTGTCTCCCTCCAGGTGTCCCCTCCAGGTGTCTCCCTCCAGGTGTCCCCTCCAGGTGTCTCCCTCCAGGTGTCTCCTCCAGGTGTCCCCTCCAGGTGTCCCCTCCAGGTGTCCCCTCCAGGTGTCTCCCTCCAGGTGTCCCCTCCAGGTGTCTCCCTCCAGGTGTCCCCTCCAGGTGTCTCCCTCCAGGTGTCCCCTCCAGGTGTCCCCTCCAGGTGTCTCCCTCCAGGTGTCCCCTCCAGGTGTCCCCTCCAGGTGTCCCCTCCAGGTGTCTCCCTCCAGGTGTCCCCTCCAGGTGTCTCCCTCCAGGTGTCCCCTCCAGGTGTCTCCCTCCAGGTGTCCCCTCCAGGTGTCCCCTCCAGGTGTCTCCCTCCAGGTGTCCCCTCCAGGTGTCTCCCTCCAGGTGTCAAATCAAAATCAAATCAAATTTATTTATATAGCCCTTCGTACATCAGCTGATATCTCAAAGTGCTGTACAGAAACCCAGCCTAAAACCCCAAACAGCAAACAATGCAGGTGTAAAAGCACGGTGGCTAGGAAAAACTCCCTAGAAAGGCCAAAACCTAGGAAGAAACCTAGAGTGGAACCGGGCTATGTGGGGTGGCCAGTCCTCTTCTGGCTGTGCCGGTGTAGAGATTATAACAGAACATGACCAAGATGTTCAAATGTTCATAAATGACCAGCATGGTCGAATAATCCTAAGGCAGAACAGTTGAAACTGGAGCAGCAGCACAGTCTCCTCCAGGTGTCCCCTTCAGGTGTCCCCTCCAGGTGTCTCCCTCCAAGTGTCCCCTCCAGGTGTCCCCTCCAGGTGTCTCCCTCCAGGTGTCCACTCCAGGTGTCTCCCTCCAGGTGTCTCCCTCCAGGTGTCCCTCCAGGTGTCTCCCTCCAGGTGTCCCCTCCAGGTGTCTCCCCAGGTCCAGGTGTCTCCCTCCAGGTGTCTCCCTCCAGGTGTCCCCTCCAAGTGTCCCCTCCAGGTGTCCCCTCCAGGTGTCCCCTCCAGGTGTCTCCCTCCAGGTGTCCCCTAAAGTGTCCCCTCCAGGTGTCCCCTCCAGGTGTCTCCCTCCAGGTGTCTCCCTCCAGGTGTCTCCCTCCAGGTGTCCCCTCCAGGTGTCTCCCTCCAGGTGTCCCCTCCAGGTGTCTCCCTCGAGGTGTCTCCCTCGAGGTGTCTCCCTCGAGGTGTCCCCTCCAGGTGTCTCCCTCCAGGTGTCCCCTCCAGGTGTCCCCTCCAGGTGTCTCCCTCCAGGTGTCTCCCTCCAGGTGTCCCCTCCAGGTGTCTCCCTCCAGGTGTCCCCTCCAGGTGTCCCCTCCAGGTGTCTCCCTCCAGGTGTCCCCTCCAGGTGTCTCCCTCCAGGTGTCTCCTCCAGGTGTCCCCTCCAGGTGTCTCCCCCTCCAGGTGTCCCCTCCAGGTGTCTCCCTCCAGGTGTCTCCCTCCAGGTGTCTCCCTCCAGGTGTCCCCTCCAGGTGTCTCCCTCCAGGTGTCCCCTCCAGGTGTCCCCCCCAGGTGTCTCCCTCCAGGTGTCCCCTCCAGGTGTCTCCCTCCAGGTGTCCCCTCCAGGTGTCTCCCTCCAGGTGTCTCCCTCCAGGTGTCCCCTCCAGGTGTCTCCCTCCAGGTGTCCCCTCCAGGTGTCTCCCTCCAGGTGTCCCCTCCAGGTGTCCCCTCCAGGTGTCTCCCTCCAGGTGTCTCCCTCCAGGTGTCCCCTCCAGGTGTCTCCCTCCAGGTGTCTCCCTCCAGGTGTCTCCTTCCAGGTGTCCCCTCCAGGTGTCTCCCTCGAGGTGTCTCCCTCCAGGTGTCTCCCTCCAGGTGTCCCCTCCAGGTGTCCCCTCCAGGTGTCTCCCTCCAGGTGTCTCCCTCCAGGTGTCCCCTCCAGGTGTCTCCCTCCAGGTGTCCCCTCCAGGTGTCTCCCTCCAGGTGTCCCCTCCAGGTGTCTCCCTCCAGGTGTCTCCCTCCAGGTGTCTCCTCCAGGTGTCCCCTCCAGGTGTCCCCTCCAGGTGTCCCTCCAGGTGTCCCCTCCAGGTGTCTCCCTCCAGGTGTCTCCCTCCAGGTGTCCCCTCCAGGTGTCTCCCTCCAGGTGTCTCCCTCCAGGTGTCTCCTTCCAGGTGTCCCCTCCAGGTGTCTCCCTCCAGGTGTCTCCCCAGGTGTCCAGGTGTCTCCCTCCAGGTGTCCCCTCCAGGTGTCCCCTCCAGGTGTCTCCCTCCAGGTGTCTCCCTCCAGGTGTCCCCTCCAGGTGTCCCCTCCAGGTGTCCCCTCCAGGTGTCTCCCTCCAGGTGTCCCCTCCAGGTGTCTCCCTCCAGGTGTCTCCCTCCAGTTGTCTCCTCCAGGTGTCCCCAGGTGTCTCCCTCCAGGTGTCCCCTCCAGGTGTCCCCTCCAGGTGTCTCCCTCCAGGTGTCCCCTCCAGGTGTCCCCTCCAGGTGTCTCCCTCCAGGTGTCCCCTCCAGGTGTCCCCTCCAGGTGTCTCCCTCCAGGTGTCCCCTCCAGGTGTCTCCCTCCAGGTGTCTCCCTCCAGGTGTCTCCCTCCAGGTGTCCCCTCCAGGTGTCTCCCTCCAGGTGTCCCCTCCAGGTGTCCCCTCCAGGTGTCTCCCTCCAGGTGTCCCCTCCAGGTGTCTCCCTCCAGGTGTCTCCCTCCAGGTGTCCCCTCCAGGTGTCCCCTCCAGGTGTCCCTTCCAGGTGTCCCCTCCAGGTGTCTCCTCCAGGTGTCCCCTAAAGTGTCCCCTCCAGGTGTCCCCTCCAGGTGTCCCCTCCAGGTGTCTCCCTCCGGTGTCTCCCTCCAGGTGTCTCCCTCCAGGTGTCCCCTCCAGGTGTCCCCTCCAGGTGTCTCCCTCCAGGTGTCCCCTCCAGGTGTCTCCCTCCAGGTGTCCCCTCCAGGTGTCTCCCTCCAGGTGTCTCCCTCCAGGTGTCTCCCTCCAGGTGTCCCCTCCAGGTGTCTCCCTCCAGGTGTCCCCTCCAGGTGTCTCCCTCCAGGTGTCTCCCTCCAGGTGTCCCCTCCAGGTGTCTCCCTCCAGGTGTCCCCTCCAGGTGTCCCCTCCAGGTGTCTCCCTCCAGGTGTCTCCCTCCAGGTGTCTCCTCCAGGTGTCCCCTCCAGGTGTCTCCCTCCAGGTGTCCCCTCCAGGTGTCTCCCTCCAGGTGTCTCCCTCCAGGTGTCCCCTCCAGGTGTCTCCCTCCAGGTGTCCCCTCCAGGTGTCTCCCTCCAGGTGTCCCCTCCAGGTGTCCCCTCCAGGTGTCCCCTCCAGGTGTCTCCCTCCAGGTGTCCCCTCCAGGTGTCCCCTCCAGGTGTCTCCCTCCAGGTGTCCCCTCCAGGTGTCTCCCTCCAGGTGTCTCCCTCCAGGTGTCCCCTCCAGGTGTCTCCCTCCAGGTGTCCCCTCCAGGTGTCCCCTCCAGGTGTCCCCTCCAGGTGTCTCCCTCCAGGTGTCTCCCTCCAGGTGTCCCCTCCAGGTGTCTCCCTCCAGGTGTCCCCTCCAGGTGTCCCCTCCAGGTGTCTCCCTCCAGGTGTCCCCTCCAGGTGTCTCCCTCCAGGTGTCTCCCTCCAGGTGTCTCCCTCCAGGTGTCCCCTCCAGGTGTCCCCTCCAGGTGTCTCCCTCCAGGTGTCCCCTCCAGGTGTCCCCTCCAGGTGTCTCCCTCCAGGTGTCCCCTCCAGGTGTCTCCCTCCAGGTGTCCCCTCCAGGTGTCGCCTCCAGGTGTCTCCCTCCAGGTGTCTCCCTCCAGGTGTCCCCTCCAGGTGTCTCCCTCCAGGTGTCTCCCTCCAGGTGTCCCCTCCAGGTGTCCCCTCCAGGTGTCCCCTCCAGGTGTCTCCCTCCAGGTGTCACCCATCTTCCCCATTATCCTCTGGGTATTTATAACTGTGTTTTCTATCTGTCTGTGCCAGTTCATCTTTTTAGTCAAGCTTACCAGCGTTTGTCCGGTCAGCTCCTACCTTTTCCCAGCCCCTCTTTTCTCGTCCTCCTGGTTTTTGACCCTTGCCTGCCCTGACCTTGTACCCGCCCACATGACCACTCTGCCTGTCCCTGACCCCGAGCCTGACTGCCGTCCTGTACCTTTGCTCCACCTCTGGATTAATGAACTCTGCCTGTCCCTGACCCCGAGCCTGACTGCCATCCTGTACCTTTGCTCCACCTCTGGATTATCGACCCCTGCCTGCCTTGACCTGTTGTTTGCCTGCCCCTGTTGTTAAAATAAACGTTGTTACTTCATACAGTCTGAACTTGGGTCTTACCTTGATACCTGATAGGCTTAGCCCTTGACCCGAAACAACATGCAACTCTATAATATTCCCTGACTCAGAAAATACCCCCCTCTCCAACACACACCACCACCCCCTCTTTCTCACAGTGCCTGGGTTTTGTGCGAACAGTGGAGAGGCTACACGTGTTCGATTAAGGCTCGAAGCATTTGTTTATGGAGGACTATTTAGCTCACACTCTGTCTCAGGAATTCAGGGTGTTCCAGATTTCCAGAAACATGCTCTGCTAATTCTGTGACCTTGTTCTAAAAGATGTACACGTTAGAAAAGCTCTCTTTCATGTTAGTTGGGATAACTGTATCACTTTAGATTTGTGAGGAGGGATGAGAAAAAAAATAAGAAGTGGAATAGACTTTTCCAGAATGTATTTTAATATAATTTATTATGCATATTTTTTTTTAACTTGCCTGCATCAAATGGATCCATGAGGCCAATGAAATCATGTGCTTGATGCATTAAAAATCTTAAGAGAAAGAAATCTGCCAAAACTACAAAACTATAGATGTGATGCTATATTATGTAATGAAAAATATCCCTGACTAGTGCTGAACAAAAGCCATAGAGAGGACCCAAGCTTGGTGAGAGAGCAGAAAGGCACACAGGGTCAGGGCCCCCAGTTACAAATCGAACGCAGGATTGAGTTGTCCTCTTTGGGTGAGGTCGCTAGATGGGTCTGGGGTCTACTAGGTCTCCACAACCCTTTCAAGCTATGGGAACCATTGATCTGTTTCACTCCTCAAGCTACATCCAGCTCCTCTGAAACAAATGTGTGAGTCACACCCATGTGCATAGACTGGTTCTACAGGATATAGGCAACACTCTCTCTCTCACCCTCCCTCTTCCCCCCACTCTCCCAACTCTTGTCCTTACAGTTGCTGTTCAATATAAAGGAGATATGGGGAAGTATTTGTTGTTTTATTAGGATCCCCATTAGCTATTGCAAAAGCAGCGGCTACTCTTCCTGTGGTCCATACAGAACATTAAATGGGACATAATACAGAACATAGACAAGAATAGAACTACATACATTTAAAATAAGAGTATAAAAGTAAAAAAGGTCCCGCACTGACAAAACACAGAATATAGACCTATATTATAGGCCTACATTCAGTCACATCTATCAATTTAATTGTAACTACAAGGACCTACAGTACACAGCAAGGTCTTTTGGGGTTCTCAAGCAGAAGGGTGATTTCCTAGGGAGGGTACGAGGAGAGGTGCTTGCCGGGAAAGTGTTCTCAATCTCCTGGGTCTCTCTTTCCCGCTTCTCTGTGTAGACTTCAGGGGCCACATAACTGCAAGCAGACTCTTCCAATGCAGACTTGGTGAATATGAAGGGCTAGAGATTTGACACGCTGATTGTATCTAGAGAACTGTGCAGTGTAGATCATTATACAGAAATGTGGCATAGCTAGTCAAACAGACTTGTCAACATTAAAAGCGCCCACATACTAGGTTCAGTTTGCTCCTAGCAGAACTTGGCTAAGGGAAGCGAATGTCTATGCTTCGCATACTCCCTTAAAATACCTTTGCTTAAAAAAAACGCCAAATATCTGCAATATTAATGTTTGTCATTCTTGAGACGTTATAGCAACAACCGTCAGCATATACCTCCTCAAAATAGTCAAGATAAATCAAGAAATCTGTCATTAATTTAGACATTTTTGCTGAGGTGGTCTAAATCTTAATTACATCTAATTAAGATGTTTGATGCAGTATTTCTCAAGTGAAATAATTTGCATTAAAACTATTCATCTCTCATTGAATGACAACAAACACTTAATTGTAGAATCACTTCCTACTAGGAGTAGTACTGTTGACCAATCACAGGGCTTAGACTTCGGCTCACAACTTCAACTTGCCTCAAGAATTTTTTTTTTTGCGTGAACAGCCCCAAAAAAACCTGTTGAAAACCAAAACAAACAATAAGGTAAAAAATGTAGTCATATTTTGTCCCACCTCAAGAGGCCAATCTAGTGTAGCACCTTCTCACACCATGTGTGAATTAATTATCACGTGTGCATTCCATGAACATCTAATATAATTATCCAATTAGTCCAAAATAAAATCCCAACCATGTGGATTGACTTCAAATTAAATGTTTGCCAACAATTATTCTTATCAGCAGTCTAATGCCCCAAATTATTAGCCTAGAGGTTAAGGACATTATCAACATAAATATTTAACTTTAATTGTCTGTTATCAACATTATATTTGAATAAAAGCAATTTTATCTAGAAAATGTAGCCTATTTCCGAACAAAGTAGCCATTTATTTGCTATAGAAATACACGTGAATGCTGAGCACATGGCTTTTGCAAGCATCACCATCCCTCTCGAAAAAGTTAATAATCCTAAAATACACACATTCATTAACACACATGTAAAGAACGGAGGCACAGTATGGCCAAAAAGCATCTCCAGAATAACGGACGAATCCACTCACCCACAAGACCAATATGTTCTTCATATTTTGTTGGAGATCTGGGTGAAGACATTAAAGCTGTTCTGGCTGATACAGTGTATTTACAGATAGTGAACTATTCAACAGTCAGAATATCAGGCAACACTTCTTTTTAAGGAGTCCTTCATACAGTGTAATTACAATGTAACAAGTATTGTCTTTAACTGTAACAACTCATAGTTATAGTGTGATAGTAACATGTAACTGGTAGTAATTGCAGTCTGTAATTACAAACGTGTAACAACAAATTATTGTTACCATGGCTTGTTACAAATGGGCAGGTTTCCACTAAGTTCACCAACTTATTGTTTGGCTTCTTCTCAGCTGCATCTGATTAATTAGCAACTGTGACGAACATTGGGATCCCTTGTGGATGCGCTGGGTGTCTGATCATAGCCTATGCTCAACAGGTTCTTACCCATGAATGTGCACTGTTCACCACATATCTCCAGACAACGTTGTTGCTAGCACTTGCCACCCAAATAAAGCATACCATATGGGTGAAGTTGGTTGAGCTCATGAAAACAGATCTAATACGAGTGGAATAAGGCACTATTTCAAAGCATAGTACATGTAATGTTTGCCTAAGCACAATGTAATTACTAGTTGTTACACAGGATTCAGCTAGGTAAAATGAAGTGTATCTTGCGGGGTTCTTACTTGTAACGAATGTGTACTTATACAGTACATCCTGACAACATGGCCCTCAAGTTAATGCTTCTGGAAACAAGATCCAAGTGGGAGAATAAAGACATAATTGCGCCACAGAATACATGTAACAGGTGTTACACAGGCTCTAGCCCTTTCTATATAATTACTAGGTGTTGCACAGGCTCTAGCCTTTTCTATATAATTACTAGGTGTTACACAGGCTCTAGCCCTTTCTATATAATTACTAGGTGTTACACAGGCTCTAGCCCTTTCTATATATTTACTAGGTGTTACACAGGCTCTAGCCCTTTCTATATAATTACTAGGTGTTACACAGGCTCTAGCCCTTTCTATATAATTACTAGGTGTTACACAGGCTCTAGCCCTTTCTATATAATTACTAGGTGTTACACAGGCTCTAGCCCTTTCTATATAATTACTAGGTGTTACACAGGCTCTAGCCCTTTCTATATAATTACTAGGTGTTACACAGGCTCTAGCCCTTTCTATATAATTACTAGGTGTTACACAGGCTCTAGCCCTTTCTATATAATTACTAGGTGTTACACAGGCTCTAGCCCTTTCTATATAATTACTAGGTGTTACACAGGCTCTAGCCCTTTCTATATAATTACTAGGTGTTACACAGGCTCTAGCCCTTTCTATATAATTACTAGGTGTTACACAGGCTCTAGCCCTTTCTATATAATTACTAGGTGTTACACAGGCTCTAGCCCTTTCTATATAATTACTAGGTGTTACACAGGCTCTAGCCCTTTCTATATAATTACTAGGTGTTACACAGGCTCTAGCCCTTTCTATATAATTACTAGGTGTTTCACAGGCTCTAGCCCTTTCTATATAATTACTAGGAGTTACACAGGCTCTAGCCCTTTCTATATAATTACTACTTGTAAGTCGCTCTGGATAAGAGCGTCTGCTAAATGACTTAAATGTAAATGTAAATGTAAGGATTCCATCCTAGAACTCTTCCCGAGGGCCAGTCAATTTGAGGATTATTGGTGGAAAGTCACGGATGTCCAAGAACCAGGGGAAGCTCAGGGGATTCCACCAGATGTAACTGGATAAGTTCAACATGGTAATCCAGAACTCATAGCTGAATAGGCATGGTGAGGTGATTCACCTTCCCAGACCCTAGGGGTTGACCATTCAGCGCACTGACCAACAATGGAATGTCCAGCTTAGTGAGAGGCAGCCCCTGTTGGTGAGCTAATGTGCGATCTAGAAAACAGCCGGTAGCCCCAGAGTCTATGAAAGCAGGAATGTCCAACTGACGATTGTCCCACCACAGGTTGGCCGGAAGCAAGGTGCGTACCGTATCGGCAGCTGGAGACTGTACCTGACTTGCCAGTATTCTCCCATATACTGATGAGTCATCCCATTTCCGTCAGCTCAGGACAGGAGGCATAGAAATGTCCAGACTGTCCACAGAAAAGACAACGTTGCTAGTTAATCCTGCGCCTTATTTCCAGAGCGGACAGTCTGGTGCGTCCTAATTGCATCGACTCCTCTGAGGGATATGAACGAGGCCCAGAGACGAATTGAGAACCCCAGCGGCATACAGAACAAGCATATACAGCATAAGGCAGTGGAGCCAACAAAGCTTCGGCTCCCTCAGCAGAACCCGAAACACTGGAACCAATACGGAACTCCTCTGTCCTGTCCCGACGACGTTCCCGAAGCCGGTTGTCAATCCAAATGGCCAGACCGATAACTCCAACCAGAATGTAAGGGTTGTCCCGGGAAGCCAATTCATCCTTGAGAACCTTGCTGAGTCCGTTCAGAAAGGCTGAGTGAAGTGCCTCTGTATTCCAAACGCTCTCAGTGGCGAGCATCCGAAAGTCAATGGCGTAATCATCAATGCTCCGGCTGCCGAAGCGCAATGAGTCTTTGGGCAGCATTCCGACTGATGGGGGGGATCAAAAACCCTGTTCATCTTCTGCCTGAAGCTTTGCCAATTGAAACAAATTTCTGATTGTCGCTCCCATGTGGCCGTGGCCCAGGCCAGAGCCCGTTCTGAGAGCAAGGAGATGACGTATGCCACACTGGAACGCTCAGTTCGAAACGTTGATGCCTACAGCTTGAAGACCAGCGAACATTGGAGCAGGAACCCACGACACCTCTCAGGATGCCCCTCATAGCGCTCCGGTGCTGGGAGATGAGGCTCAGACAATGAGAAGACAATGAGCTGGTAGGAGTGGAGGGATAGGAACCGGTGTAGCAGCCGTTGCTCCCGTCTGTCCTGTCTGCAGAGCGGACACAAGAGTTCTTAATTCCTCCGACAATGTCTTCATCCGCGCCTCATGGCGACCAATGACAGTTCCATGGTGGGTGAGAGCCGACCGTAAATGGTGGAGCTCGGAGTGTCCCTCGGATGACGGAAAATTCTCTGCTGGGTCCATTGTGGCTTAGGTCTACTGTGACACTCATGCTGGTATGAACTCGGACCCAGGCACATAGAAACACAGCAGGCAGAGGGAAGGGTAAATCCAGAACATTTACTAAGGTTTTCACAGAAAAAACAAAGCAATAGCACACAAGCAAACTATTCAAAACATGAGACCTAAGATCCCTGCCCACAGAAGAACCTAAATAGCGAGGCAACAGGTGAACCAAGAGGGAAAACAACGATAGGTGAAACCAATAATAACAATCAGGGTAACCTGGACACTAGAAACAAAGTAAGGGTGACCTGGACACTAGAAACAAAGGATGACCTGGACACTAGAAACAAATTAAGGATGACCTGGACACAAGAAACAAAGTAAGGGTGACCTGGACACTAGAAACAAAGGATGACCTGGACACTAGAAACAAAGGGTGACCTGGACACAAGAAACAAAGGGTGACCTGGACACTAGAAACAAAGTAAGGGTGACCTGGACACTAGAAACAAAGTAAGAGTGACCTGGACACAAGAAACAAAACAAAGTAAGGTGACCTGGACACTAGAAACAAAGGGTGACCTGAAACAAAATGGACACAAGAAACAAAGGGTGACCTGGACACTAGAAACAAAGTAAGGGTGACCTGGACACAAGAAACAAAGGGTGACCTGGACACTAGAAACAAAGTAAGAGTGACCTGGACACAAGAAACAAAGTAAGGGTGACCTGGACACTAGAAACAAAGTAAGAGTGACCTGGACACAAGAAACAAATTAAGGATGACCTGGACACTAGAAACAAAGTAAGGGTGACCTGGACACAAGAAACAAAGTAAGAGTGACCTGGACACTAGAAACAAAGTAAGGGTGACCTGGACACAAGAAACAAAGTAAGGGTGACCTGGACACTAGAAACAAAGTAAGGGTGACCTGGACACAAGAAACAAAGTAAGGGTGACCTGGACACAAGAAACAAAGTAAGGGTGACCTGGACACTAGAAACAAAGTAAGGGTGACCTGGACACTAGAAACAAAGTAAGAGTGACCTGGACACTAGAAACAAAGTAAGTAAGAGTGACCTGGACACTAGAAACAACGTAAGAGTGACCTGGACACTAGAAACAAAGTAAGAGTGACCTGGACACTAGAAACAAAGTAAGAGTGACCTGGACACTAGAAACAAAGTAAGAGTGACCTGGACACTAGAAACAACGTAAGAGTGACCTGGACACTAGAAACAAATTAAGGATGACCTGGACACAAAACAAACAAAGTAAGGGGTGACCTGGACACTGAAACAAAGTAAGGGTGACCTGGACTAGAAACAAAGTAAGGGTGACCTGGACACTAGAAACAAAGTAAGGGTGACCTGGACACTAGAAACAAAGTAAGGGTGACCTGGACACTAGAAACAAAGTAAGGGTGACCTGGACACTAGAAACAAAGTAAGGGTGACCTGGACACTAGAAACAAAGTAAGGGTGACCTGGACACTAGAAACAAAGTAAGGGTGACCTGGACACTAGAAACAAAGTAAGAGTGACCCTGGACACTAGAAACAAATTAAGGATGACCTGGACACAAGAAACAAAGTAAGGGTGACCTGGACACTAGAAACAAAGTAAGGGTGACCTGGACACTAGAAACAAAGTAAGGGTGACCTGGACACTAGAAACAAAGTAAGGGTGACCTGGACACTAGAAACAAAGTAAGGGTGACCTGGACACTAGAAACAAAGTAAGGGTGACCTGGACACTAGAAACAAAGTAAGGGTGACCTGGACACAAGAAACAAAGTAAGGGTGACCTGGACACTAGAAACAAAGTAAGGGTGCCTGGACACTAGAAACAAAGTAAGGGTGACCTGGACACTAGAAACAACGTAAGGGTGACCTGGACACTAGAAACAACGTAAGGGTGACCTGGACACAAGAAACAAAGTAAGGGTGACCTGGACACTAGAAACAAAGGATGACCTGGACACTAGAAACAAATTAAGGATGACCTGGACACAAGAAACAAAGTAAGGGTGACCTGGACACTAGAAACAAAGTAAGGGTGACCTGGACACTAGAAACAAAGTAAGGGTGACCTGGACACTAGAAACAAAGTAAGGGTGACCTGGACACTAGAAACAAAGTAAGGGTGACCTGGACACTAGAAACAAAGTAAGGGTGACCTGGACACTAGAAACAAAAACAAAGTAAGGGTGACCTGGACACAAAACAAAGTAAGAAACAAAGTAAGGGTGACCTGGACACTAGAAACAAAGTAAGGGTGCCTGGACACTAGAAACAAAGTAAGGGTGACCTGGACACTAGAAACAAAGTAAGGGTGACCTGGACACTAGAAACAAAGTAAGGGTGACCTGGACACAAGAAACAAAGTAAGGGTGACCTGGACACTAGAAACAAAGTAAGGGTGACCTGGACACTAGAAACAACGTAAGGGTGACCTGGACAATAGAAACAAATTAAGGGTGACCTGGACACTAGAAACAAAGTAAGGGTGACCTGGACACTAGAAACAAAGTAAGGGTGACCTGGACACTAGAAACAAAGTAAGGGTGACCTGGACACAAGAAACAAAGTAAGGGTGACCTGGACACTAGAAACAAAGTAAGGGTGACCTGGACACTAGAAACAACGTAAGGGTGACCTGGACACAAGAAACAAAGTAAGGGTGACCTGGACACTAGAAACAAAGTAAGGTGACCTGGACACTAGAAACAACGTAAGAGTGACCTGGACACTAGAAACAAATTAAGGATGACCTGGACACAAGAAACAAAGTAAGGGTGACCTGGACACTAGAAACAAAGTAAGGGTGACCTGGACACTAGAAACAAAGTAAGGGTGACCTGGACACTAGAAACAAAGTAAGGGTGACCTGGACACTAGAAACAAAGTAAGGGTGACCTGGACACTAGAAACAAAGTAAGGGTGACCTGGACACTAGAAACAAAGTAAGGGTGACCTGGACACTAGAAACAAAGTAAGGGTGACCTGGACACTAGAAACAAAGTAAGGGTGACCTGGACACTAGAAACAAAGTAAGGATGACCTGGACACAAGAAACAAAGTAAGGGTGACCTGGACACTAGAAACAAAGTAAGGGTGACCTGGACACTAGAAACAAAGTAAGGGTGACCTGGACACTAGAAACAAAGTAAGGGTGACCTGGACACTAGAAACAAAGTAAGGGTGACCTGGACACTAGAAACAAAGTAAGGGTGACCTGGACACTAGAAACAAAGTAAGGGTGACCTGGACACAAGAAACAAAGTAAGGGTGACCTGGACACTAGAAACAAAGTAAGGGTGACCTGGACACTAGAAACAAAGTAAGGGTGACCTGGACACTAGAAACAAAGGATGACCTGGACACTAGAAACAAATTAAGGATGACCTGGACACAAGAAACAAAGTAAGGGTGACCTGGACACTAGAAACAAAGGATGACCTGGACACTAGAAACAAATTAAGGATGACCTGGACACAAGAAACAAAGTAAGGGTGACCTGGACACTAGAAACAAAGGATGACCTGGACACTAGAAACAAATTAAGGATGACCTGGACACAAGAAACAAAGTAAGGGTGACCTGGACACTAGAAACAAAGTAAGGGTGACCTGGACACTAGGGTGACCTGGACACTAGAAACAAAGTAAGGGTGACCTGGACACTAGAAACAAAGTAAGGGTGACCTGGACACAAGAAACAAAGAAACAAAGTAAGGGTGACCTGGACACTAGAAACAAAGTAAGGGTGCCTGGACACTAGAAACAAAGTAAGGGTGCCTGGACACTAGAAACAAAGTAAGGGTGACCTGGACACTAGAAACAACGTAAGGGTGACCTGGACACAAGAAACAAAGTAAGGGTGACCTGGACACTAGAAACAAAGTAAGGGTGACCTGGACACTAGAAACAACGTAAGGGTGACCTGGACACTAGAAACAAATTAAGGGTGACCTGGACACTAGAAACAAAGTAAGGGTGACCTGGACACTAGAAACAAAGTAAGGGTGACCTGGACACTAGAAACAACGTAAGGGTGACCTGGACACAAGAAACAAAGTAAGGGTGACCTGGACACTAGAAACAAAGTAAGGGTGACCTGGACACTAGAAACAAATTAAGGGTGACCTGGACACTAGAAACAAAGTAAGGGTGACCTGGACACTAGAAACAAAGTAAGGGTGACCTGGACACTAGAAACAAAGTAAGGGTGACCTGGACACTAGAAACAAAGTAAGGGTGACCTGGACACTAGAAACAACGTAAGGGTGACCTGGACACTAGAAACAAAGTAAGGGTGACCTGGACACTAGAAACAAAGTAAGGGTGACCTGGACACTAGAAACAAAGTAAGGGTGACCTGGACACTAGAAACAAAGTAAGGGTGACCTGGACACTAGAAACAAAGTAAGGGTGACCTGGACACTAGAAACAAAGTAAGGGTGCCCTCCAGCGGTAACCTAAGGGAGCACACTAAAAAATCAAATAGAAACTGTGACATGCATGGGTGTCTGAGCTCTGTGCTAGTCGTTTAAACAGACAGCTCGGTGCTTTCAACATGTCAATACCTCTCACAAATACGAGTAGTGATGAAGTCAATCTCTCCTCCACTTTGAGCCAGGAGAGATTGACATGCATATTAGTGTTTGCTCATCCAAGAGACAGCTGTGCTGCCCTGTTCTGAGACAATTGCAATTTTTTAATTCCCTCTTTTTGGCACCTGACCACACGACTGAACAGTAGTCCAGGTGCAACAAAACTAGAGCCTGTAGGACCTGCCTTGTTGATAAGAAGGTTGTTAAGAAGGTGCTGTTAAGAAGGTAGAGCAGAGCTTTATTATGGACAGACTTCTCCCCATCTTAGCTAATGTTGTACCAATATGTTTTGACCATGACAGTTTACAATTCAGGGTTACTCCAAGCAGTTTAGTCACCTCAACTTGCTCATGATTTATTACAAGATTTAGTTGAGGTTTAGGGTTTAGTGAATCATGTCCCAAATACAAAGCTTTTAGTTTTTTAAATATTTAGGACCAACTTATTCCTTGCCACCCATTCTGAAACTAACTGCAGCTCTTTGCTAAAGGTTAACTGTTGCAGTAATTTCAGTCGCTGTAGTAGCTGGAGTGTATAGTGTTGAGTCATCCGCATACACAGACACACTGGCTTTACTCAGCCAGCGGAATGTTGTTAGTAAATAAGTGGCCTAGACAGCTGCCCTGGGGAATTCCTGATTCTACCTGGATTATGTTGGAGAGGCTTCCATTAAAGAACACCCTCTGTGTTCTGTTAGACAGGTATCTCTTCATCCACATTATAGCAGAGGGTGTAAAGCCATAACACATACATTTTCCCAGCAGCAGACTATGAACAATAATGTCAAAAGCCACACTGAAGTCTAACAAAACAGCCCCCACAATCTTTTTATCATCAATTTCTCTCAGCCAAACATCAGTTATTTGTGTAAGTGCTGTGCTTGTTGAATGTCCTTCCCTATAAGCATGCTGAAAGTCTGTTGTCAATTTGTTCACTGTAAAATAGCATTATATCTAAACTTTATTAAGGGTTGGTAACAGGCTGATTGGTCAGCTAATTTGAGCCAGTAAAGGGGGCTTTACTTAGGTAGCGGAATTACTTTTGTTTCCCTCCAGGGCTGAGGGCACACACTTTCCAGTAGGCAAATAGGAGTGGCAATGTTGTCCTCTATTATCCTCCGTCATTTTCCATCCAAGTTGTCAGACCCCGGTGGCTTGTCGTTGTTGACAGACAACTTATTTTTTCACCTCTTCCACACTCACTTTACGGAATTCAAAATTACAATTCTTGTCTTTCGTAATTTGGTGAGATATACTTGGATGTGTAGTGTCATCGTTTGTTGCTGGCATGTCATGCCTAAATTTGCTAATCTTGCCGAAGAAAAAATCATTAAAGTAGTTGGCAATATCAGTTGTTTTATGATGAATGAGCCATCTGATTTAATGAATGAAGGTGCAACAAAGCTTTCTACAATCATTCTTTATGTAATTTACCGTTGTTTAATGGTGGAGTTTCTTCTTTTTTTCATTTTAGTCACATAATTTCTTTGCAGTACATTTGCCAATCGATTATACAACCAGACTTATTTGCCATTCCTTTTGCCTCATCCCTCTCAACCAAACCATTTTTCAATTCCTCTTCAATCCAGTTTTTACAGTAATTTTCTTAATGGGTTTATGCTTATTAGTAACTGGGATAAGCAATTTCATAAATGTGTCAAGTGCAACGTCTGTTTGCTCCTCACCACGGACCATCAAATATTCTTCACACCAACAACATAGGAATTACTACAAAACATATTGTATTAACCTCTTATATATTATATTAGGCCCAGCCTAATATATGGCTACTATATTGTGATTACTGCAGCACATGGCTCTAGATACTGCTTTCAAGCACATTTCTGCAGCATTAGTAAAGATGTGATAAATACATGTTGATGACTTCATTCCTATGCTATTTGTAACTACCCTGGTAGGTTGACTGATAACCTGAACCAGGCTAAAGGCACTGGTTCCAGTTTGAAGTTTTTCCTTGAGTGGGCAGCTTGATGAAAGCCAGTCAATATTTAAATCACCCAGAAATTATACCTATCTGTTGAAATCACATACAGTTGAAGTCGGAGGTATGCATACACTTAGGTTGGAGTCATTAAAACCTGTTTTTCAACCACTCCATACATTTCTTGTTAACAAACTACAGTTTTGGCAAGTCGGTGAGGACATCTAAATCTATTCCAGTGGGTCAGAAGATTACATACACTAAGTTGACTGCGCCTTTAAACAGCTTGGAAAATTCCAGAAAATTATGTAATGTCTTTAGAAGTTTCTGATAGTCGAATTGACATCATTTGAGTCAATTGGAGGTGTACCTGTGGATGTATTTCAGGGACTACCTTCAAACATAGTTCCTCTTTGCTTGACATCATGGGAAAATCTAAAGAAATCAGCCAAGACCTCAGAAAAAAATTGTAGACCTCCACAAGTCTGGTTCATCCTTGGGAGCAATTTCCAAACGCCTGAAGGTACCACGTTCATCTGTACAAACAATAGTCCACAAGTATAAACACCATGGGACCACGCAGCCGTCATACCGCTCAGGAAGGAGATGCGTTCTGTCTCCTAGAGATGAACGTACTTTGTTGAGAAATGTGCAAATCAATCCCAGAACAACAGACAAGGACCTTGGGAAGATGCTGGAGGAAACAGGTACTAAAGTATATACATCCACAGTAAAACAAATCCTATATCGACATAACCTGAAAGGCTGCTCAGCAAGGAAGAAGCCACTGGTCCAACACCGCCATAAAAAAACAGACTACGGTTTGCAACTGCAAATGGGGACAAAGATCGTACTTTTTGGAGAAATGTCCTCTGGTTTGATGAAACAAAAATAGAACTGTTTGGCCATAATGACCATTGTTATGTTTGGAGGGAAAATGGGGAGTCTTGCAATCCGAAGACACCATCCCAACCTTGAAGCACGGTGATGGCAGCATCATGTTGTGGGGGGTGCTTTGCTGCAGGAGGGACTGGTGCACTTCACAAAATAGATGGCATCATGAGGGAGGAGAATTATGTGGATATATTGAAGCAACATCTCAAGACATCAGTCTGGAAGTTAAAACCTTGTAGCAAATGGGTCTTCCAAATGGACAATGACCCCAAGCATGCTTCCAAAGTTGTGGCAAAATGCCTTAAAGGCAACAAAGTCAAGGTATTGGAGTGGCCATCACAAAGCCCTGACCTCAATCCTACAGAAGATTTGTGGCAGAACTGAAAAAGTGTGTGCGATCAAGGAGGCCTTACAAACCTGACTCAGTTACACCAGCTCTTTCAGGAGGAATGGGCCACAATGTACCCAACTTATTGTGGGAAGCTTGTGGAAGGCTATCTGAAATGTTTGACCCAAGTTAAACAATTTAATGGCAATGCTACCAAATACTATCTGTGTGAGTTATTTCACCAGACAGGCTGTATAGGTTTTCACGTTCCATTTGTTGTTTTTGTATATTTATAAGTTATTTCATGTATCGCGATTCTGCATTAAAGTACATGAATAACCACCACGCTGCATTTCGGTCCGGCTCTCTTTCGACAAACGAACGCCGTTACAGTGGGAAGGTTGTGGAAGGCTACCTGAAACGTTTGACCCAAGTTAAACAATTTAATGGCAATGCTACCAAATACTATTTGAGTGTATGTAAACTTCTGACCCACTGGGAATGTGATGAAAGAAATAAAAGCTGAAATAAATCATTCTCTCTGCCATTATTCTGACATTTCACATTCTTAAAATAAAGTGATGATCCTAACTGACCTTAGACAGGGACTTTTTACTAGGATTAAACGTCAGGATTTGTGAAAAACTGAGTTTAAATGTATTTGGCTAAGGTTTATGTAAACTTCCGACTTCAACTGTACATTATCAAGCATTTCACACATGCCATCCAGATTCTGACTGTTAGCACATGGTGGTCTACAGCAGCTTCCCACAAGGCTGTATGACCGAGGTATGAATAGTTGAATAAGACACGTTTTTGCCCATTTCCAATTATTATTACTCAATTAATAACCCTTCCAGATTTTTTAAACAACACAATTTCATATTTTGACTAGTTTATGCCCCAGGGACAGGTAGTACAGAACTGTATGTCAGTACAACAGGTGAAAAAGATTAAGATTACAAGAGAGGGGCTCTGGGATTGTTTACTTTAGAAGGTGCCTATCCTGCTTTACGGGACACTCATCAGATGTGTTTTAAGTATAATTCTCTATACGGTTTTATCAAGACTTCCTGCCCAATATGCAGTAAACTCAATTAAGATTAAGAATGTTTAGGACTGATTAAGATGTGAAAACTAAGTACATGTTTGTTTATTTTTTTCCTGCATTGATGGAATGTCCGCTACCAAGTATTTTTGACATGTTTATCAATGATTCTGTATCTCTCTCTCTCTTTGAAATGCTTTCTGAGGCAGGTGCCTTGGGAGTTAGCATAAAGGTACCCGGATCCAGTTGTTAAGGGAGTTCCCAAATTAAGTAAGGCCATTTTGTTTGTTTTTACCTGTTATGAATATTTGTTAGTGGTGTTAATATTCATTTATTTGTGTGGGGTATTTTTATTTTGGTTTTAGTACGTTTTTCACGGGTTACAAAGGATGCACCTGTTCTGTATTTATTTTCTTACTCAACCTTGTGCTCTGTTTCTTTGTGTTCTTGAACGTAGCCCTGTCTTTAATTTTTGTTCATTGATTTCACCTGTTTAAGTTACTCACCTGGTCTCATCAGCTCCTTATTTAGTTCAGTTCATGCTGTTTGTGCCTTTGTGACTCTACTAAGCCTTTTCCTATCTCATTTGTGAGAACCAGTTACAGCCTTTATTCCTAGTTTTGATTCACCTGCCTATTTGCTTACCTGTGTATGACCATTTCCTGTCTTCTGTGAAGGCAAAATAAACATCTGCCATATTCTGCATGTGAATCTACACCTTTTTCTCCGTGAGTATTCATTACAGCACCTTAAAGGGCACATTCAGTACCTTCTTGATAAGGAATGTACTGAAAAATTTAAACCTGATACACAAAATTAAATATCATTAAAAAATGTCTGAGGTACAGAGAAAGAAACACTCACTTAATGTCGTTGAATGACCTCTGACCTCTGTTCTGACTTTCTGGTGCGGCCTGATCACCCTCACTAGAAAGACTATAGACATTGGGTGAAATTTAAATGGGCTATGTAAGCACTAGATAATTAGGAAGAAGTTTGTAATTTATCAACAGTCCTATGTGTGATTCGGAACAAGAGTGAGTGCTGCACCTGAATGAGGTACACCTGTCTCTAGTCTATTGTACTTTATGAGATACAATGATTTCCCTATGGAGTTATCAAGAGTTGTAATTGTAATTTTATTTGTTATTTTGATTTAACAGGCATTTTTTTTGGGATGCATAAATCACGATGTGAGTCATGTGTCCAAATGGGGAATTACCAGTCCCCTGGGGCCTTTTGGTAAATATGCTAATACATTTTTTCACATGCCTTGCCTGTATGTTGGTAATGGTTGACAGTTACTCCAAATGGATTAAAGTTTTCCCCACCTTGAGTGAATATATGAAGAAGTGTATTACTGTTTTGTTTTTGTCTTGCTTCAATACAAATCTCACCAGATTGTGTCTGCTGGATGGTGTGAGATTTCCCTGATCTGTAACTCTAATGTGAGATTGCCAAGATGATAGGAGTATAAAGCCATTTTGGGGGAAAAAATGGTTTCAACTGTGTATTATTCTCTTTGACATTTGTCTTAGAAATCGGTATTAAGAATACTGGTAGTAGTAATTTGTCATACATAATTTGTCTGGATTTCCGAAATCAGAAATCCACCAAACTGTTCCTGTCTGTCCTTTCTCGAGGTTAAGGAAAAGGTGATGATCACAGATGCTGGCTAGATGCATGGAAGTGATAATTCGGCTGAGGCCAGTGTGAGCCTCTTCCCCTCTAACCGGCTGAAGTAATGGTGCCAATGGCATAATATATGTCCTTCACCACTTCTACCGTGAGACCTGAGTCAGCCAGTACACAGCATCCAGTTCTCTCTCATGCCTTTCCTCTCAGAAGTGACAAAGCAAAAACTTTTTTTTTTAAATATATTTTAAATGGAGTTATCATATTTTCAAAAGTATTCAGACCCTTTACTCAGTACCTTGTCGAAGCACCTTTGGCAGCGATTACAGCCTCCAGTCTTCTTGGGTATGACGCTACAAGCTTGGCAAACCGTATTTGGGGAGTTTCTCCCATTCTTCTCTGCAGATCCTTTCAATCTCTGTCAGGTTGGATGTGGAGCATCGCTGCACAGGTATTTTCAGGTTTCTCCAGAGATGTTTGATCGGGTTCAAGTCCGGGCTCTGGCTGGGCCCCTCAAGGATATTCAGAGAATTGTCCTGAAGCCACTCCTGTATTGTCTTGGCTGTGTGCTTACGGTCGTTGTCCTGTTGGAAGAAGTACGTTCATCCCAGTCTGAGGTCCTAAGCCCTCTGGAGCAGGGTTTCTTCAAGGATCTCTCTGTACATTGCTCTGTCCATCTTTTTCGTTGATTCTCCCAGTCTCTGCCGCTGAAAAACATCCCCACAGCATGATGCCTCCACCATCATGCTTCACCGTAGGGATGGTGACAGATTTCCTCCAGATATGATGGGTGGCATTCAGGTCAAAGTGTTTAATCTTTGTTTTATCAGACCAGAGAATCTTGTTTCTCATGATCTGAGAGTCTTTAGTTGCCTTTTGGCAGTGGGCTGTCATGTGCCTACTGAGGAGTGGTTTCCGTCTGGCCTCTCTACCATAAAAGCCTGATTGATGGAGTGCTGCATAGATGGTTGTCCTTCTGGATGGTTCTCCCATCGCCACAGAGGAACTCTGGAGCTCTGTCAGAGTGACCATCGGGTTCTTGGTTACCTCCCTGACCAAGGCCCTTCTCCCCTGATTGCTAAGTTTGGCTAGGCGATCAGTTCTAGGAAGAGTCTTGATGGTTCCAAACCTCTTCCATTTAAGAATGATGGAGGCCAATGTGTTCTTGGGGACCTTCAATGCTGTAGAATTATTTTGGTACCTTTCCCCAGATCTGTGCCTCGACACAATCCTGTCTCGGAGCTCTACAGACAATTCCTTCGACCTCATGGCTTGGTTTTTGCTCTGACATGCACTGTCAACCGTGGGACCTTTATATAGTTGGGTGTGTGCTTTTCCAAATCATGCCCAATCAATTGAATTTACCACAGGTGGACTGCAATTTTGATCAATGGAAACAGGATGGGCCTGAGCTCAATTTTGAGTCTCATAGCTAAAGTTCTGAATTCTTATTTAATAAGGTATTTATGTTTTAGTTTTTTTCATTAAAGGTTGTTATGTGTAGATTTAAATGTTTTATTTCAATACATTTCACAATAAGATTGTAACTTAACAAAATGTGCAAAAAGTTAAGGGGTCTGAATACTTTCTGAAGACCCAGAAGTAAATGGTCATTGTGGAAGGAGAACCCTGTTGGGCCCTGGGGTTGGGTCTGATTAAGTTGTGAACTTTACTGCATTGATAAGGAAAAATGGCCTTTTAAGACTATAACCAACAATGTGTCTAGACCAAATTTGTGAGATCTCTAGAGACGTAAAATAATTGCATAAATTGGCTCTGCAAAACAGAGGCTCTTGCTTATCTTTTAGCAGGTCCATGTGCCACTTGTGCAATCATTGGCGATGAATGTTGTACTTTTGATCATTCTTTGCCGAATACATTACCACTATTGCTAAGAATAGTTCCCCACAACCAGAGTGGTACCTGCAAATTGGTTGGATTCCCTGTTTGGAAGATGGGGATCCCAAATTGCCAAATGGGCTGCAGCTTGTTTTTTTTTCTCAGTTTGCCTATTTGTGTTATTTAACCTGCTGTGTAAGTGTGTGTGTATGTTTGATAAATTCACACCCATTAATAGAAGTGCCACCTTTATTATGATAAAGTGTCTGGTTTTAAGTGTTTATTGTCCTTTAATAGAAGCATAGAACCTTTTCATAGAAGCTATAATCTAATGTAATGATAAGTATCACAGATGTGATCGAACATTTTATGTTTGTGCTTTTCTAATAACCAACTTTTGCGTTCATGCAAGTGACTGAAGGAACGAATCCTCACTATCAGTATCTGCAATTTGTCAGTATGCCCAGAACCTTCTTTTGAGAACGCAAGGATATCTCAGTTTCAAGGTCTCAGCTCGGAGAGAAGAAGCTTCTTGAGGTATTGGTCTGTCACATGCATGAACCAGCATTGGTCGGTCATGCATTCCCAAAGCGTAAATGATGAATTAATTATGAATCATGAATAAGCTAAATCATGTCATGTGTCTGTAAGCAGTGTATAAAAGAGATCTTATGGGACTGCCCCGATAGAGCTCCTGACAGATGTGTGCTATGGTGCATCCGGTCCAGCATGCTGATAATTAACGATTCATTTGAGATTGATTTTGAATGTCCATGTGTAGAATTTCCACGACAAAGTCTTTACTGAAGACTCATCTCTTCAGTGGTCCTATGATTGAGTGTAGTCTGGCCCAGGGGTACAAAGGTGAACGGAAAGACAATGGAGTGACAAACCACACTTGCTGTCTCTGCCTGGCCGGCTCCCTTCTCACCACTGGGATTCTCTGTCACTGACCCTATTACTGGAGCTGAGTCACTGGCTTGCTTGTGCTCTCCCATGCCCTAGAAGAGGTGCATTACATCATGCCAGGCCTTTTTCGCTATACTCTACTTGAGTGGGATGAGTCACTGATGTAATCTTCCTTGCCAGTTTTGCGCCCCCTTGGGATAGTGCAGTAGGGGCGATCTTCGTGAGCTATACTCAGCCTTGTGTCAGGGTAGTAAGTTAGTGGTCTGTTAGTATCCCTTTGGTGGTGTGGAGTCTGTGCTTTGGCAAAGTGGGTGGGGTTATATTCTGCCTGATTGGCCCTGTCTGGGGGCAACTTTGGACGGTGTCACAATGTCCCCTGACCCCCCGTCCCGTCCCGTCCCCTGACCCCCGTCCCCTCCCGTCTCAGTCTCCTCTATCTACTGTGCTGCAGTAGTCTGTGCCGGGTGGATATGGTTAGTCTCTGCTATCTGGTGTCCTCTGTGGTCTTAGGTATGCACCCTCTAATTCTCCCATCTCTCGCTATCTTCTCCCGAAGGATGTGAGCCATAGGACCATGCCTCAGGACTACCTAACCTGATGACTCATTGCTGTCCCTATCCTCAGTCCACCTGGCTATGCTGCTGATTCGGTTTCTGCTGTTCTGCCTGCGGTTATGGAACCCTGACCTGTTCACCGGATGTTCTACCTTGCCGTGCTGCTGATCCAGTTTCTGCTGATCAGACAGGGCTATCGAACATTGACCTGTTCAATGGTCATGCTACCTGCTGTTTCATCTCTGTCTCTCGCTCTCTCTCACCTGCACTCTAGATCTGAGTGCTCGGCTATGAAAAGCCAACTGACATTTACTCCTGAGGTGCTGACCTGTTGCACCCTCTAACTACTTATTATTTGACCCTACTGGTCATCTACGAATGTTTGAACACCTTGAACAACGATCTGGCCTTGATGGAGATGTACTCTTATAATCTCCACCCGGCACAGCCAGAAGAGAACTGGCCACCCCTCAGAGCCTGGTTCCTCTCTAGGTTTCTTCCCAGGTTCCTGCCTTTTTAGGGAGTTTTCCCTATTTTTTTTTTTATATACTGCTCAAAAAGATAAAGGGAACACTTAAACAACACAATGTCACTCCAAGTCAATCACACTTCTGTGAAATCAAACTGTCCACTTAGGTAGCAACACTGATTGACAATAAAATTCACATGCTGTTGTGCAAATGGAATAGACAACAGGTGGAAAATATAGGCAATTAGCAAGACACCCCCAATAAAGGAGTGGTTCTGCAGGTGGGGACCACAGACCACTTCTCAGTTCTTATGCTTCCTGGCTGATGTTTTGGTCACTTTTGAATGCTGGCGATGCTTTCACTCTAGTGGTAGCATGAGACGGAGACTACAACCCACACAAGTGGCTCAGGTAGTGCAGCTCATCCAGGATGGCACATCAATGCGAGCTGTGGCAAGAAGGTCTGCTGTGTCTGTCAGCGTAGTGTCCAGAGCATGGAGGCGCTACCAGGAGACAGGCCAGTACATCAGGAGACGTGGAGGAGGCCGTAGGAGGGCAACAACCCAGCAGCAGGACCGCTACCTCTGCCTTTGTGCAAGGAGGAGCAGGAGGAGCACTGCCAGAGCCCTGCAAAATGACCTCCAGCAGGCCACAAATGTGCATGTGTCTGCTCAAACGGTCAGAAACAGACTCCATGAGGGTGGTATGAGGGCGGGGGTTGTGCTTACAGCCAGAGAAAACCAAGATTGGCAAATTCGCCACTGGCACCCGCCCTGTGCTCTTCACAGACTAAATCAGGTTCACACTGAGCAAATCAAATCAAATCCAATTTTATTTGTCACATACACATGGTTAGCAGATGTTAATGCGAGTGTAGCGAAATGCTTGTGCTTCTAGTTCCGACAATGCAGTAATAACCAACAAGTAATCTAACTAACAATTCCACAACTACTGTCTTATACACAGTGTAAGGGGATAAAGAATATGTACATAAGGATATATGAACGAGTGATGGTACAGGGCAGCATACAGTAGATGGTATCGAGTACAGTATATACATATGAGATGAGTATGTAGACAAAGTAAACAAAGTGGCATAGTTAAAGTGGCTAGTGATACATGTATTACATAAGGATGCAGTTGATGATATAGAGTACAGTATATACGTATGCATATGAGATGAATAATGTAGGGTAAGTAACATTATATAAGGTAGCATTGTTTAAAGTGGCTAGTGATATATTTACATCATTTCCCATCAATTCCCATTATTAAAGTGGCTGGAGTTGGGTCAATGACAGTGTGTTGGCAGCAGCCACTCAATGTTAGTGGTGGCTGTTTAACAGTCTGATGGCCTTGAGATAGAAGCTGTTTTTCAGTCTCTCGGTCCCAGCTTTGATGCACCTGTACTGACCTCGCCTTCTGGATGATAGCGGGGTGAACAGGCAGTGGCTCGGGTGGTTGTCCTTGATGATCTTTATGGCCTTCCTGTAACATCGGGTGGTGTAGGTGTCCTGGAGGGAAGGTAGTTTGCCCCGGTGATGCGTTGTGCAGACCTCACTACCCTCTGGAGAGCCTTACGGTTGAGGGCGGAGCAGTTGCCGTACCAGGCGGTGATACAGCCCGCGAGGATGCTCTCGATTGTGCATCTGTAGAAGTTTGTGAGTGCTTTTGGTGACAATCCGAATTTCTTCAGCCTCCTGAGGTTGAAGAGGCGCTGCTGCGCCTTCTTCACGATACTGTCTGTGTGAGTGGACCAATTCAGTTTATCTGTGATGTGTATGCCGAGGAACTTAGAACTTGCTACCCTCTCCACTACTGTTCCATCGATGTGGATAGGAGGGTGTTCCCTCTGCTGTTTCCTGAAGTCCACAATCATCTCCTTAGTTTTGTTGACGTTGAGTGTGAGGTTATTTTCCTGACACCACACTCCGAGGGCACTCACTTCCTCCCTGTAGGCCGTCTCGTCGTTGTTGGTAATCAAGCCTACCACTGTTGTGTCGTCCGCAAACTTGATGATTGAGTTGGAGGCGTGCGTGGCCACGCAGTCGTGGGTGAACAGGGACTACAGGAGAGGGCTCAGAACGCACCCTTGTTGGGCCCCCGTGTTGAGGATCAGCGGGGAGGAGATGTTGTTGCCTACCCTCACCACCTGGGGGCGGCCCGTCAGGAAGTCCAGTACCCAGTTGCACAGGGCGGGGTCGAGAACCAGGGTCTCGAGCTTGATGACGAGCTTGGAGGGTACTATGGTGTTGAATGCTGAGCTGTAGTCGATGAACAGCATTCTCACATAGGTATTCCTCTTGTCCAGATGGGTTAGGGCAGTGTGCAGTGTGGTTGAGATTGCATCGTCTGTGGACCTATTTGGGCGGTAAGAAAATTGGAGTGGGTCTAGGGTATCAGGTAGGGTGGAGGTGATATGGTCCTTGACTAGTCTCTCAAAGCACTTCATGATGACGGAAGTGAGTCGTCTTAGGTTTTATTACATACAGTCGAGAAGAACTACTGAATATAAAATCAGTGTCAACTCACCATCAGTACGACCAAGAATATGTTTTCCGCGACGCGGATCCTGTGTTCTGCCTTACAAACAGGTCAACGGAATTGATTCCATGCAGCGACCCCAAAAAACGACTTCGTAAAAGAGGGAAACGTAGCGGTCTTCTGGTCAGACTCCGGACACGGGCACATCGTGCACCACTCCCTAGCATTCTTCTTGCCAATGTCCAGTCTCTTGACAACAAGGTTGATGAAATCCGAGCAAGGGTAGCATTCCAGAGGGACATCAGAGACTGTAACGTTCTCTGCTTCACGGAAACATGGCTCACTGGAGAGACGCTATCCGGGCGGTGCAGCCAACGGGTTTCTCCACGCATCGCGCCGACAGAAACAAACATCTTTCTGGTAAGAAGAGTGGCGGGGGCGTATGCCTCATGACTAACGAGACATGGTGTGATGAAAGAAACATACAGGAACTCAAATCCTTCTGTAAACCTGATTTAGAATTCCTCACAATCAAATGTAGACCGCATTATCTACCAAGAGAATTCTCTTCGATTATAATCACAGCCGTATATATATTCCCCCAAGCAGACACATCGATGGCTCTGAACGAACTTTATTTAACTCTTTGCAAACTGGAAACCATTTATCCAGAGGCTGCATTCATTGTAGCTGGGGATTTTAACAAAGCTAATCTGAAAACAAGACTCCCTAAATTTTATCAGCATATCGATTGCGCAACCAGGGGTGGTAAAACCTTGGATCATTGTTACTCTAACTTCCGCGACGCATATAAGGCCCTGCCCCGCCCCCCTTTCGGAAAAGCTGACCACGACTCCATTTTGTTGATCCCTGCCTACAGACAGACAGAGCACATGTGACAGACGTGACAGAGTCTGGAGATGCCGTGGAGAACGTTCTGCTGCCTGCAACATCCTCCAGCATGACCGGTTTGGCGGTGGGTCAGTCATGGTCTGGGGTGGCATTTCTTTGGGGGGCCGCACAGCCCTCCTTGTGTTCGCCAGAGGTAGCCTGACTGCCATTAGGTACCGAGATGAGATCCTCAGACCCCGTGTGAAAACATATGCTGGTGTGGTTGGCCCTGGGTTCCTCCTAATGCAAGACAATGCTAAACCTCATGTGGCTGGAGTGTCAGAAGTTCCTGCAAGAGGAAGGCATTGATGCTATGGACTGGCCCGCCCGTTCCCCAGACCTGAATCCAATTGAGCACATCTGAGACATCATGTCTCGCTCCATCCACCAACGCCACGTTGCACCACAGACTGTCCAGGAGTTGGAGGATGCTTTAGTCCAGGTCTGGGAGGAGATCCCTCATGAGACCATCTGCCACCTCATCAGGAGCATGCACAGGCGTTGTAGGGAGTTCATACAGGCACGGCGGCCACACACACACTACTGAGCCTCATTTTGACTTGTTTTAAGGACATTACATCAAAGTTGGATCAGCCTGTAGTGTGGTTTTCCACTTTAATTTTGAGTGTGACTCCAAATCCAGACCTCCATGGGTTGATAACTTTGATTTCCATTGATAATTTTTGTGTGATTTTGTTGTCAGCACATGCAACTATGTAAAGAAAAAAGTATTTAATAATAATTTTTCATTCATTCAGATCTAGGATGTGTTATTTTAGTGTTCCCTTTATTTTTTTGAGCAGTGTACATCTGCACTTTGGGTTTTTAGTCTGGGTTTCTGTATAAGCACTTTGACAACTGCTGATGTAAAAAGGGCTTCATAAATACGTTTGCTTGATTAATTTCCCAGATGAAGTTTCCAGATGAAGTTCCCCAATGACCACATACTCTTAGAACATTTGTAACTTGTACAGAAACATGGATCACACTTTACATTATGACTGTGTTATTATTCCTGCACGTACAGTGTATTGTAATAACGCAATGTTAATATACTTACAGGCCTACTTTAGGTTAGGGCTAGACTCGGGATAGTGTTACTGCTGTTGGTACATTAAAACAATGAGTTCTGACAATAGTTATTACAATGTACCTACAGGAATAATAACACAGTATAAGAACACTCGTGTAAAGTGTAACCAATGTGTAACTGATCTGATGATCGACAGTGTTCCCCCTCATTCGCTACAGTGATGTGGATATAGCAGTGTATATGGACTATGTCTGTACTCCACTCTAAGAAAAGTGTTTTCTTCCTGGTATGAGAAGATGTTTCACAATGAGTACTGACTTTAGACCCAGTAGCAGAAGGATGACATCATGTTGTTTGGTAAGTCCCCTGAATGTTACTGAGCTGGTTTTAGCCTTGTTCACCCTGCTGTTGACTGTGTGGGTGTTATAATGTGTGACAGACAATGCCTTACATTCAGAATGTATATTATTGAAAGTGTGATCCCTGCAGTTCTAATTAGGATATATTAATATTCTCAATGTGTGTTTTACAACTGTACGTTGTTGCACTTATACCAGTGTCGTAAAGCAATAGTAGTAACACAGTAATATACTATACACAGTAAGTAATTTGAAATTGCAAATCATTACTATTCAATCATTGTTCTATGCAGAGGTGCAACTTTCACTGGGGACGGGGGGATATGTCCCCCCACATTCTGAAATTGCACTTTTGTCCCCCCCAGTTTTATCATTGGAATGTGATACGAGGCAACGGTGTGCTTTAGGACCATGCAGACGATAATATTATGTCCCCTCCACTTCTAAAACCTAAGTTGCACCCCTGGTCCTATGTTTCGTATCTGCAGTTACCATAGACAGTTGATTGTCATTCTAGGTACCTCAGTAGTTATAGAGTAATAGTGAGGTACATCAAGATGTGTGAAATCATTTTGGCTTAACTTCTTCGATATAGGGGGCGCTCTTTTAATTTTTGGATAAAAAATGTTCACGTTTTAAACCAGATATTTTGTCACGAAAAGATTTTCGACTATGCATATAATTGACAGCTTTGGAAAGAAAACACTCTGACGTTTCCAAAACTGCAAAGATATTATCTGTGAGTGCCACAGAACTGATGCTACAGGCGAAACCAAGATGAAATTTCAAACAGGTAATGCCCCAGATTTTGGAGGCGCTGTGTTCCAATGTCTCCTTATATGGCTGTGAATGCACCAGGGAATGAGCTTACACTTTCTGTCGTTTCCCCAAGGTGTCTGCAGTATTGTGATGTATTTGTAGGCATATCATTGGAAGATTGACCATAAGAGACTACATTTACCAGGTGCTCGCTTGGTGTCCTCCGTTGCAATTATTGCGTAATCTCCAGCTGCGTGCATTTTTCCATTTGCTTCAGAGGAGAAACCCAACTGCCACGAATGACTTATCATCGAATAGATATGTGAAAAACACCTTGAGGATTGATTCTAAACAACGTTTGCCATGTTTCTGTCGATATTATGGAGTTAATTTGGAAAAAAGTTTGCCGTTGTAATGACTGAATTTTCGTTTTTTTTTCTTAGCCAAACGTGATGAACAAAACGGAGCGATTCTCCTACACAAATAAACTTTTTGGAAAAACTGAACATTTGCTATCTGAGAGTCTCCTCATTGAAAACATCCGAAGTTCTTCAAAGGTAAATGATTTTATTTGAATGCTTTTCTTGTTTTTGTGAAAATGTTGCCTGCTGAATGCTAGGCTTAATGCTATGCTAGCTATCAATACTCTTACACAAATGCTTGTGTAGCTATGGTTGAAAAGCATATTTTGAAAATCTGAGATGACAGTGTTGTTAACAAAAGGCTAAGCTTGTGAGCCAATATTTATTTCATTTCATTTGCGATTTTCATGAATAGTTAACGTTGCGTTATGCTAATGAGCTTGAGGCTATGATTACGCTCCCGGATACGGGATTGCTCGACGCAAGAAGTTAATATGACCATACAATAAAGAGCGTCTCTGAACTGATTTGAAATAATGAATCTTTACTAGTATCAAAAGAAATGTGAGCTTCCATAAGAACTGCGACGAACAATTGTTCCGGGTATTGTTAAGAAGATTATTGACCATGTTTGTGGGGAAATAGTTTCTCCGCTGCTTTAACTAGGCGTACCAATGACACAATTTTGGAGTGATGAAAATGCACCAAACCCACTAATCAAGCTGAAAGGCTTAGGCTGACTCTCACGTGTAATCAGCTGGCACTGACAGTCTGGAAACCCCAGGCCTAAGCATGATGTCAGACCATGAGACACTGACTCAACCTCAATTCGTTTTTCTGCGATTCCTTGCATCTTATCTCCTTGCCTCCTTCTGAACTGTTTTAGAGGAGACGGTCCAAGGTCCCTCTTATGTTTGAATAGGAGACAAGAAAGAGAGGATGCAAGGAATCAAGGAAAGAAAGATGAATTGAGGAAGAGACACTACCTACCAAAATGTAGCTAATGAGGGGGCTTTCGTCACTTTAGGCAAAGATCAGAGCCTTCTGTGGCTAGGTGCCATCAGTCTTGCACTGGAGAATGGTCTTGCATATGTTCTTAATTAGACAATGTGATAGGTCTATGGACCTCATATCTGGGGATTTCGACACAGGTGTAACATGTAGAATTTGTCAAAAAATCTGAACCAAACCAAGATCACTGCAGAAATGTGGCTATATAAAACCAAATGACCCCTTCATTTTAAGGGATAGATGAGACATGCAGTTTGATTTAGGTTTTAGAAATTCACACAGTATATTTGAAAATATACATTTATTCACAAAACCTTCAGTCAACTACAGGTTTTTCACACATACCTCATAAGAGTGGAAGAAATAGTAGTTATTTAATAGTAAAAATAATATTACATAGTAAATATGGGCAACAAAGCATTGTTCACATGCTTTTCCAAACACACATCAACATAGCACATGTCTACTAAGACTAAAGACAAAAGAGACGTTGGGCTTTTAATAAGGATAGCTCAAAGCTTACCGTTCTTTTCTATCCTTCTCTTCTTGTGTGGCAGAAGCTGAGGAGGTTAGGCCAAAGTGTCTACCCTGGCCGTGTCTAGACTTGACAGTTCATGCAGCTTTTCTATTCTGATCATAGAATTCCAAACATGTCATACATCTACACCTACATTTAAATGTGTCTACCATGTCCACAGTGTGTCAGGATTCCCTTTTCCCACACTATATTTAAATGTGTCTACCATGTCCACAGTGTGTCAGGATTCCCTTTTCCCACGCTATATTTAAATGCCAGTATACATTCTACAAACAGTGGAATAGGCTAAATATGATAACACAACAACAACTGATGGCAGTAGCTAACTACTGTAGCTAACTAGCCAGCTAACCTCTATAGTTAGCTAGCAAGCAACGCTAAAGGGATTGCAAACAGGTTAGCATAACTCTAGCCAAACAAATAAAAAAATCTAAATATTAGCTGGCTAGCTAATAGCCAGCAAACACATCACACGCTAGGAATTATTTCCACCAATGTTATGATGAAAGGAGTGCTGATGATGTCGCCCACTGTATGCACTTTCGGTAGCAGGATTGTATCCAGACTGAGGAGAAACCTGCATACAATGTATCGCTGAACACCTCCTGGAGTGGTCAGCCAGATTTTCAATGCGATCTTCGTATTCTGATGGCAGAAGTCACATGTACAGCGCATTCGGAAAGTATTCAGACCCCTTGACTTTTTCCACATTTTGTTACGTTACAGCCTTATTCTAAAATGGATTCACTTTTTCACATTACAGGTTAATGTTTTTCTTTTAATTCACATGCGCAACATTTGTGTGTGTGTGTGTGTGCGAGTGAGAAAGTAAAATAGAGCAAATGAAAAAGAATGCAAACAAATCAATTCACATTTTTCTCTTTCTCTAACGCCCCTCTTTCTCTCTTTTTCACCTTCCTCCCTCAACCTACTGTACCTCTCCTCCTGCTTTCTCTCTCAATTCACCCTTTCTCTGGCTGTCTTTTTCACCTTCCTCCCTCAACCTACTGATCCTCTCCTCCTGCTTTCTCTCTCCATTCACCCTTTCTCTGGCTGTCTTTTTCACCTTCCTCCCTCAACCTACTGATCCTCTCCTCCTGCTTTCTCTCTCCATTCACCCTTTCTCTGGCTGTCTTTTTCACCTTCCTCCCTCAACCTACTGATCCTCTCCTCCTGCTTTCTCTCTCTATTCACCCTTTCTCTGGCTGTCTTTTTCACCTTCCTCCCTCAACCTACTGTACCTCTCCTCCTCCTGCTTTCTCTCTCCATTCACCCTTTCTCTGGCTGTCTTTTTCACCTTCCTCCCTCAACCTACTGATCCTCTCCTCCTGCTTTCTCTCCATTCACCCTTTCTCTGGCTGTCTTTTTCACCTTCCTCCCTCAACCTACTGATCCTCTCCTCCTGCTTTCTCTCTCCATTCACCCTTTCTCTGGCTGTCTTTTTCACCTTCCTCCCTCAACCTACTGATCCTCTCCTCCTGCTTTCTCTCTCCATTCACCCTTTCTCTGGCTGTCTTTTTCACCTTCCTCCCTCAACCTACAGTACCTCTCCTCCTCCTGCTTTCTCTCTCCATTCACCCTTTCTCTGGCCGTCTTGGAGATGTGGGCAGGTCCCACAGTGACAGGCAGGCATGTAGATGAGTCTGAACAGGTCACAGGAAAAAAAAATCTACATACCATCCTGGCCACTGCCTGCCTGCCTAGGAAAGTAGCAAACACAGGAGATCACTGTGGAGCACTCACAAAATACACTCACACTCAATACATGAGCAAACAAACAAACAAACAAACACACACACATTGATACACGTACACATGGACACACACAAAAAAACAAATACTCGTACAAACTAACAAGTATGTGCAAACACACAGACACACACCCACAAATGGTTGAAAAATCGGTGTTTATTTCTGTTGTTCACTACTACACAAGTAAAACCTAGATTATATGAGCTGAGCTAGTTTAGGCGTAATGAAGACATCTATATTGTAACAGTATTATGCACATCCAAATGGGTTACACCAGCATTATGCATGTTTGTGTCACCATGTCAAATTAATAGAAAATGTAGCCTATGCTAAATCATTGCAGTGGTGTTAATTCAATAAAAATCCTTATGATGGGCCTCCCGGGTGGCGCCACAGTCAAAGGCACTCAGTATCTCAGCGCTTGAGGAGTCACTACAGACCCAGGTTTGATCCCGGGCTGTGTCGCTGCGGGTTGCGACGGGGAAATCCACGAGGCAGCACACAATTGTCCCAGCGTTGTTTACATTTACATTTAAGTCATTTAGCAGACGCTCTTATCCAGAGCGACTTACAAATTGGTGACATCCAGTGGAACAGCCACTTTACAATAGTGCATCTAAATCTTTTAGGGGGGGGGGTGAGAAGGATTACTTATCCTATCCTAGGTATTCCTTAAAGAGGTGGGGTTTCAGGTGTCTCCGGAAGGTGGTGATTGACTCCGCTCTCCTGGCGTCGTGAGGGAGTTTGTTCCACCATTGGGGGTCCAGAGCAGCGAACAGTTTTGACTGGGCTGAGCGGGAGCTGTACTTCCTCAGTGGTAGGGAGGCGAGCAGGCCAGAGGTGGATGAACGTTGTCCGGGTTAGGGGAGGGTTTGGACAGCCGGGAGGTCCTTGTCCCATCGCGCTCTAGTGACTCCTGTGGTGGGCCGGGCACATGCACACTGACATGTTCGCCAGCTGTACGGAATTTCCTCCGACACACTGGTGCGGCTGGCTTCCGGGTTGAGCAGTGTCAAGACGCAATGCGGCATCGCAGGGTTGTGTCTCGAAGGATGCATGGCTCTCGATTTTCTCCTCTCCCGAGTCCATACGGGAGTTGCAGTGGTGGGACAAGACTGTAACTACCAATTGGGGAGAAAAAGGGATAAAAAGTAAAAAATCCTTATGGTGTGTGTGTGCAAGAGATTTACAAGAACTTTACAGTGTCAAATCAATGGGAATGTTTAATTTTCCTTTATTGTAAGAAAATTAGCGTAAAGATAAAAAAAGTTATATTTAGTGAAGGTTATTTCCCTCTATGTATTTCTCACAAAGGTTGGCCTAGGTACACATGTTTTCCACATGTAATCATTCCAGAGTGCTTTAACCAAACAAAATTGGCTAGATTCTAATGTCTCGTTTTCTATTTCCTTCCCATATGGACAGTGTTAGGAGAAAACTCAACCTTTTTACGACCATTGCCTAGGCACACTTTACGGGAATGCTTCCAGCTATGGAAATCTATGAGTGACTTAATTCAATCTTAAATTTCTTATGGGCAGATGATAAATCAATATCATGTTTGCAATTGCTTTTGCTAAATGGGTATGCAATTTTTGTGACAAAATTCAAAGTATAATTTTTACGATTGACTATTCATAATGCCTGCCAATTTCAAAAGAAATAGGAGTGAGTTTAATATTGCATTTCCATGGTACAATCCAGTACAACACTGACACATTTAAAAATTAAATGTCAGTAATGAGTCAGTAATGCCCAGAGCACGCATGACCTTCTAACGGCGAACAATGAACTGAAAACTCGAAAGAGTCATGATTCTACAAGCCTCTCGTTAACTTCTTATGGCTGGGGGCAGTATTGAGTAGCTTGGATGAATAAGGTGCCCAGAGTACACTGCCTGCTACTCAGTCCCAGAAGCTAAGATATGCATATTATTACTGGATTTGGATAGAAAACACTCTGAAGTTTCTAAAACTGTTTGAATGATGTCTGAGTATAACAACTCATATGGCAGGTAAAAACCTGAGAAAAAGTCCAACAAGGAAGTGGGAAATCTGAGGTTTAAACTCATTGCCTATCGAAGATACAGTGGGGAATTGGTCACTTCCTAAGGCTTCCACTAGATGGCAACAGTCTTTAGAACCTTGTTTGAGGCTTCTACTGTGAAGTGGGGGCGAATGAGAGGGGAATGAGTCAGAGGTCTGCCAGAGAGCCACGAGCTGGCCACGCTTGTTCACGTGAGAGTTAGGTTGAGTTCCATTGCATTTCTGAAGACAAAGGAATTCTCCGGTTGGAACATTATTGAAGATTTATGTTAAAAACATTCTAAAGATATATTCTATACATCGTTTGACATGTTTCTACGGACTGTAACGGAACTTTTTTTACTTTAGTCTGCTCCTAGTGATCGCGCGTCATGAATCTGGATTACTGTACTAAATGCGGGAACAAAAAAAGGAGATATTTGGACATAAATGATGGACATTATCGAACAACTCAAACATTTATTGTGGAACTGGGATTCCTGGGAGTGCATTATAATGATCATCAAAGGTAAGTGAATATTTATAATGCCATTTCTGACTTCTGTTGACTACACAACATGGCGGATATCTGTCTGGGTTGTTTTGGTCTCTGAGCGCCGTACTCAGATTATAGCATGGTGTGCCTTTTCCGTAAAGTTTTTTTGAAATCTGACACAGCAGTTGCATTAAGGAGAAGTGTATCTATAATTCCGTGCATAATAGTTGTATCTTTTAGCGATGTTTATTATGAGTATTTCTGTAAATTGATGTGGCTCTCTGCAAAATCACCAGAAGTTTTGGAACTACTGAACGTAACGTGCCAATGTAAACTGAGATTTTTTCATATAAATATACATCTCAAACAAAACATACATGTATTGTGTAACATGAAGTCCTATGAGTGTCATCTGATGAAGATCATCAAAGGTTAGTGATTAATTTCTCTATTTTTGATTTTTGTGACTGATGATGAAAAATGGCTGTGTTACAGGTGTGTGAGACCCAGAAATCTTGCTTGCTTGTAGGTGACCAAATACTTATTTTCCACCATCATTTGCAAATAAATTCATAAAAAATCCTACAATGTGATTTTCTGGATTTTTTTTTCTAATTTTGTCTGTCATAGTCGAAGTGTACCTATGATAAAAATTAAAGGCCTCTCATCTTTTTAAGTGGGAGAACAAGCACAATTGGTGGCTGACTAAATACTTTTTTGCCCCACTGTACTCAGATCATGTGACACTTAGATTGCACACAGGTGGACTTTATTTAACTAATTATGTGACTCCTGAAGGTAATTGTTTGCACCAGATCTTATTTAGGGGCTTCATAGCAAAGGGGGTGAATACATATGCACACAACACTTTTCTGTTTTTTATTTGTATGAATTTTTTATTATTAAGTCATTCATTTCACTTCACCAATTTGGACTATTTTGTGTTTGTCCATTAAATGAAATCCAAATAAAAATCCATTTAAATTACAGGTTGTAATGCAACAAAATAGGAAAAATGCCATGGGGGATGAATACTTTTGCAAGGCACTGATATATATATATATATATATATATATATGTTGATACAGTGACTGTGTGTGAGAGAGTGAAAAGGACCCCTTTGGCCATTAGCCTTTGAGTTCGTCCTTGGTGGAAGATTATTTACAAAAACTGCTGGTTGTTACATATGTCATGGCACCATAGGTTATCCCAACGAGATAAGAAGCCTGCTTGCTCTGCCTCTTCAGTACTGTGGCAACAGATTTTATTGAGCAGTAAAGCTATTCCTTGACTCAATACTGTTTAAGCTGTAAGCCAAAGTAAGTAAGAGGGGAGCTTTGCATGAGCCTTAGCTTGTGTGAGCCACAACGGCTCATAGGAACAGGAGCCTATCTCCTGTTTCTGTAATGTGAGGCAGCTTAATGTACAAGTACACCCCCTGGATAGGACGCTAGTCTATCGCAGGGCCTTACCCCCAATCTATCTTGAGTGCCAAGCAGAGACGCATCGGGTCCCATTTTTACAGTCTTTGGTATGACTCGGTCAGGGATCGAACTGTCCAACCTTCAACTCTTAGGTAGGACACTAACAACAAGGGCACTGAGTTGGTTATGCAAGCCATAGGTATAACTATATTGCATATTAAGTGGAAAATGAGAGGCATGCACAATTATCCATGAAAATATATTTTATTAAGGATATGCCTTATTGTACCCTTGGTGACGTGGAATAGAGACGTTGTCCTACAGGTAACAGTTATTTTTGTTCTTAGAATCACTGGTGTTCAACAAACAGGTTACAAAGTGTTCAACTACTGTAGGTTTTCTTTATGATGGATACATATGATTGTCAGAACCTCATCGAAGAGCAAGAACATATCTGTATTGCTATTATATTTGCAGAACATCTTCTCAAACATGTGACTAGCGGTAACAAAGTGGCACTGTACACTTCAAGCAGTTCAGGGACAATGGATAAGCCTGCCCTCCTGTTCATCATCAGTACAGTTACTAATATTAGCAGTATCATTGGGGATGATATTCCTTCTGGGTTTCTATCAGTTATGGCGACAGGTCATCAGCCTGAACCGCCTGTGAAAAAGGGGCACATATTATGCTAAATGGACAGCATGGATGGAAACCTAATACACAGAAGATCAATGTACAACTCATGATAAGTAAACTAGTCACAATTCAATTCTCCTCTTTTTATTGTTCACATTAACCTGTCAGATGGTGGACAACTTGGTCAGCAGCATCTGGAAGACCGGAGGAAGCAGCTTCTGCTAGAGGAGCTGTTGGGGTTGCATGTACACAGAAATGACATCAGTTTCCTGAGGGTTGGAACACAAAATAGATTAGTTGAAAGGCACACTGTCAAGTCTGGGGAAAATTAGCTAATATAGAAAAGGCTTTTCTTCCAAAAATACCTTTTGTAGCCTTCAAATCAGACAACAGGAACTCATAATCAATCTCTATCATAGATTATCTGCCCCCTTACAAAGTCTCTGTTACTGTCCTCTGCGGGATAAAATAATTAAATACTAACGTTTACTAGCATGCAAATGAAAGCTTGACTTACAATAAACAAAATGTAACATACAATAAGTCAGTGGGGGAGGATCATGGGACTACAAGATGAATAGAATTAGATTTGTATTATACTGTGTACACTACCATGTCATAGAGTAGAGTTATTGAGGGAGTTTAATTCAACTGGACCGGGGTGCACCGGGCTATGGCTCGTGACATGGCCCGAAAGCGGAGAGCGAGGAGGAGCGCCCTGCTCAACACGAACAGTAATCTGCGCCGCCAAGTCATATCGTCAACAAGACATCATGGTTCATTGTTCAGAAACGTGCAACATGTATTTTCCATAAAGTATATGATAGAATTTTACTAGTTTTACTTGGGAAGGCAAATAAGGTAAATATATTTTTTTTTAACCAAGAGCAAACAACACTCTGAATCCTAAATCATTACTCCACATTCTTGACAAACGTCACTTTGTTTTGAGCCGATTTCGCCAGGGCACCCGGCTCACACCTGGGGGGCAGACCGATTTTCAAAACAATCACTTTCACCTGGTGCAATCTCTGCCCACCCAGGCCAGCTTAATCGAATCCCCTCATTGCAATATCGTTGTAACCCTCAGCTACAGGAATAGGCATATAGGTTGTTGAGAGAGTGCATGAGGGCTACATCCCAATTCTCCACCCTTGTATTATGGTGTGCACTAGCAAACTCCTCATCATGGAAGTTTGAAAGTGCACACTTTGGTAAAAGGGAGGACAATCAGGACAAAAGTGCAACTCATTGAGTACTGGTCTGTTCACAGTGTAGCACAATGTGTCTTTGGGTTGCACAATCACTGCCAAGTAATGACTTGCAAACGGTATAAAAATAAATACAAATGTACCCTTATTTTACCAGGTAAGCTGACTGAGAACACATTCTCATTTACAGCAACAACCTGGGGAATAGTTACAGGGGAGAGGAGATAAATGAGCCAATTGTAAGCTGGGGATGATTAGGTGACCGTGATGGTATGAGGGCCAGATTGAGAATTTAGCCAGGACACCGAGGTTAACACCCCTACTGTCACGATAAGTGCCATGGGATCGTTAGTGACCACAGAGAGTCAGGACACCCGTTTAATGTCCCACCCGAAAGACAGCACCCTACACAGGGCAATGTCACCAATCACTGCCCTGGGGCATTGGGATATTTTTTTTAGACCAGAGGAAATGGTGCCTGCTACTGGCCCTCCAACACCACTTCTAGGAGCATCTGGTCTCAAATCTAGGGACCGACCATGACCAATCGGACCCTGCTTAGCTTCAGAAGCAAGCCTGCAGTGGGATGCAGGGTGGTACCTACCTCTGTTTGCAACCTCTGCCTCTGATCTATCTAAGTAACAGTACCTAATATGGGATACTTACTTCCACAATGTCTTGTTGTGAAGGTAACTAAGCTAGCTAGGCTAGCCAGTGGGCTAGCTAGCTACTGTAATGTTAGCCAGTAACGCCTCTTCATAGCCAATTAGGTACTAGCAAGTTAGCCTTTGATCATGACTCTCAGTTCCATTACATTACGCATTGGACATAGGTGCTTCTGTAGGGGGATCAATGAAACTTGGTCTGAACATTTCATGCATCGCTTGTGGTATAGTTTTGGAAGCATGAGGACCTAATCTTTCATATCAGGCCTAAAATAAAAAGGTTAAATTGACACACAATTTGATGGGGTTAAGGTTCCCACACGGCCCTACCTCCATGTTACAGCTCAAGAGGCGACCACCTGTGCTAACTAGCTATATTGAATGCTTCGAACACCTGTGTGTAAGCGTAACTCAGGAAGTGTAGCATAAGTATAGTTTTGTTGGATGGAGGCACCCATACCTGTATTGATTTGGGCAAAACTGCCACATTAAGTGTGTCTTTTTTATTTGAAAGATTCCTTCTCGCTGGTGAAAGATAAGGGCCATATGTTTCGAAAGCTGTATCACAAGATATGCTTATTGACGTTTCTAAACATTAAAACACAATGTTGGGTTTGTAGTTCACATAAGGCAGCCGTTGGTGAATCTAATGGTTGAGAACTGTAGGTAGAAGGTAGAATGCTGCCAAAAGCTCTAAAGCTACTAGCTAGCTATGCTACCTACATATAATAGCCATATTAGCTAGCTACTAGTAACTTCCAGTGTCCCCTACACTGAGCTTTATAGTTCCCACTCACAAACTCCTCGCACACACTGGATGTTCTTCTTCTGTGGGGTTTCTCACTGGCTATTGCCGGGATAGCCTAAAACATGCCATATCAGTACAGCTACAACCGAAAGCGACTTGACAGCAAGCACAGGCAACGTCTTCTGCCTCAGGTGACCGGAACCCCGCCCAACGTGTTTGACACGAAATGAAGGAAACTAAATAGAAAAATGAAGCATTGCAATTGATTTATGGAATTTGATTGTCAAAATTGTTATGGTCAGTCTTAAACCACACAGAGTATGTAAAAAAAATGGTGAATTGCAAATTGAGAATCATTTTAATTTTTGTCACAATTCATGCTATCACAACAAGCAAATGAAATGGCAAACATGATAAATGATTTGTCATTTGAACATTTAGTGATGTGTCAGTGTTGTACTGGATAGCACCATGGAAATGAAATATCAAACAATTTGCTATTTCTTTTTCAAATTGTCAGATATTATGAATACTCAATCATGAAAATGATAATGCAATATATTTTTTCAATTTCAATTAGAATTGTCACAAAAAATGCATTCTCATTTAGGAAAAGGAATTGCAAACATGTTTTACAGTGTCCGAACCAATTGTGCTATTGTGTGTGTTTTTCTGGGTTATTTGTAACTTATTTTGCACATAATGTTTCTGCCATCACAGGTGGTGAGTGGGTAATTTGCATTTCCCATCGGTACAATTAGCAAACGTACAATCATTCGAAAATAACAGACTAACAACAAGCATGTATATCCTACCAATGGGATGGTAATATCTTATGTTTCACCGAGTCTTGGATGAACGACGACATGAAAAACATACACTGTATCAGCGGGATAGAACTGTAGACTCTTAAGACAAGGGGTGGCGTCTATGTACAGTTGAAGTTGGAGGTTTACAAACACTTAGGTTGGAGTCATTAAAACTTGTTTTTCAACCACTCCACAAATTTCTTGTTCTAGTTTTGGCAAGTTGTGTCATGCACATCTACTTTGTGCATGACACAAGTAATTTTTCCAACAATTGTTTACAGACAGATTATTTCACCGTATCACAATTCCAGTGGGTCAGAAGTTTACATACACTTAGTTGATTGTGCCTTAAAACAGCCTGGAAAATTCCAGAAAATTATGTAATGGCTTTAGAAGCTTCTGATGGGCTAATTAACATAATTTGAGTCAATTGGAGATGTACCTGTGGATGTATTTCAAGGCCTAACTTCAAGCTCAGTGCCTCTGCTTGACATCATGGGAAAATCAAAAGAAATCAGCCAAAAACTTGTAGACCTCCACAAGTCTGGTTCATCCTTGGGAGCAATTTCCAAACGCCTGAAGGTACCACGTTCATCTGTACAAACAATAGTACGCGAGTATAAACACCATGGGACCACGCAGCCATCATACCGCTCAGGAAGGAGAAGAGTTCTGTCTCCTAGAAATGAACGTATTTGGTGCAAAATGTGCAACTCAATCCCAGAACAACAGCAAAAGACATTGTGAAGATGCTGGAGGAAACAGGTACAAAAGTATCTATATCCACAGTAAAATTAGTCCTATATCGACATAACCCGAAAGGCCGATCAGCAAGGAAGAAGCCACTGGTCCAAAACCTCCATAACAAAGCCAGACTACGGTTTGCAACTGCACATGAAAGATTGTACTTTTTGGAGAAATGTCTTCTGGTCTGATTAAACAAAATGGCCATAATGACCATTGTTGTGTTTGGAGGAAAAAGGGGGTGGCTTGAAAGCCAAAAAAACACCATCCCAACAGTGAAGCATGTTTGTGGCAGCATCATGTTGTGGGGGTACTTTGTTGCAGGAAGGACTGGTGCACTTCACAATATAGATGGCATCATGAGGTAGGAAAATTATGTGGATATATTGAAGCAACATCTCAAAACATCAGTTAAAGTTAAAGCATGGTCACAAATGTGTCTTCCAAATGGACAATGACTCCAAGCATACTTCCAAAGTTGTGGGAAAATGGCTTAAGGGCAACAAAGTCAAGGTATTGGAGTGGCCATCACACAGCCCTGACCTCAATCCTATAGAAAATTTGAGGCTAGAATTGAAAAAGTGTGTGCGAGCTAGGAGGCCTACAAACCTAGCTCGGTTACACCAGCGCTGTCAGGAGGACTGGGCCAAAATTCACCCAACTTATTGTAGGAAGGTTGTGGAAGGCTACCTGAAACGTTTGACCCAAGTTAAACAATTTAAAGGCAATGCTACCAAATAATATTTGAGTGTATGTAAACTTCTGACCTACTGGGAATGTGATGAAAGAAATAAAAACTGAAATAAATCATTCTCTCTGCTATTATTCTGACATTTCGCATTTCTAAAATAAAGTGGTGATCCTAACTGACCTAAGACAGGGAATTTTTACTAGGATTAAATGTCAGGAATTGAGAACAACTGAGTTTAAATGAATTTGTCTAAGGTGTATGTAAACTTCCGACTTCAACTGCTCATTTGCAAACAACAGATGGTGCACAATATCTAAGGACGTCTTAAGGTTTTGCTCACCTGAGGTAGAGTATCTCCTGATAAGTTGTAGATCACACCATTTACTAAGAGAGTTTATCTATATTCTTCATAGATATCCATTTACCACCACAAACTGATGCTGGCACTAAGACCGCCCTCAATTAACTATATACGGCCATAAGCAAACAGGAAAACGCTGATCCAGAGGCGGAGCCCCTAGTTTCTGGGGACTTTAATGTTGGGAAACTTACATCTGTTTTACCTAATTTCTACCAGCATATTAAATGTGCAACCAGAGGGAAAAAAATCTCCCTTGCCCTCCATTTGGCAAATCTAACCATATTCCTACTTACAAGCAAAAACTAAAGCAGGAAGCACCAGTGACTCGGTCAATAAGTGGTCAGATAAGGCTAAGCTACAGGACAGTTTTGCTGGAATATGTTCTGGGATTCTTCCGAGGGCATTGATGAGTACACCACATCAGTCACTGGCTTCATCAATAAGTGCATCGATGACGTCGTTCACACAGTGACCGTACATACCCCAAACAGAAGCCATGGATTACAGGCAACATCCGCACTGAGCTAAAGGGTTGAGCTGTCGCTTTCAAAGAAGGGGACTCTAACCCGGATGCTTTTAAGAAATCCCGCTGATGAACCATCAAACAGGCAAAGCGTCAATACAGGAATAAGATCAAATTGTACTACACCAACACTCGTCGGATGTGGCAGGGCTTGCAAACTATTACAGACTACAAATGGAAGCAGAGCCGCGTGCAGCCCAGTGACATAAGCTTAACAGACGAGCTAAATTACTTCTATGCTCGCTTCGAGGCAAGTAACACTGAAACATGCATGGGAGCATCAGCTGTTCCGGATGACTGTGTGATCACGCTCTCCACAGCCGATGTGAGTAAGACCTTTAAACAGGTCAACATTCTGGCCGCAGGGCCAGACAGATTACCAGGACGTGTACTCCATGCATGAGCTAACCAACTGGCAAGTGACTTGACTGACATTTTCAACCTCTCCCTGGCTGAATCTGTAATACCAACATGTTTCAAGCAAACCAACACATTCCCTTTGTTCAAGAACACTAAGGTAACCTGCCTAAATGACTACAGACCAGTAGCACTCACACCTGCAGCCAAAAAGTGCTTTGAAAGAATGGTCATGGCCCATATCAACACCATTATCCCCAAAACCCTAAACCCACTCGAATTTGCATACCCCCCCCAAAATACCCACAGACGATGCCATCTCTATTGTACTCCACACTTCCCTTTCCCACCTGGACAAAAGGAACACCTACGTGAGAATGCGATTCATTGATGACAGCTAAGCGTTCAACACCTTAGTGCCCTCAAAGCTCTTCACTAAGCTAAGGACCCTGGGATGAAACACCTCCCTCTGCAACTGGTTCCTGGACATCCTGAAGGGCCACCCCCAGGTGGTGAGGGTAGGTAACAACTCATCCTCTATGCTGATCCTCAAAACGGGGGCCCCTCAGGGGTGGTGGCTCAGTCCCCTCCTGTACTCCCTGTTCACTCATTACTGCATGGCATGCATGACTCCAACACCATCATTAAGTTTGCTGATGACAACAGTTGTAGGCCTGATCACAGACAACGATGAGAGGCTATAGGGTGGAGGTCAGAGACCTGGCCATGTGGTGCCACAACCGCTCCCTCAATGTGATCAAGACAAAGGAGATGATTGTGGAATACAGAAAAAGGAGGACCGAGCACGCCCCCATTCTCATCGACGGGGCTGTAGTGGAGCAGGTTGAGAGCTTCAAGTTTGTTGGTGTCCACATCACCAACAAACTATCACGGTCCAAACACACCACGACAGTCGTGAAGAGGGCACGACAACTGCTATTCAGGAGACTGAAAAGATTGGCATGGGTCCTCAGATCCTCAAAGTTCTACAGCATCAACAGCATCCTGTCCGGTTGCATCACCCCCTGGTATGGCAACTGCTCAGCCTCTGACCGCAAGTCACTACAGAGGGTTGTCCGTAACGACCCAGTAAGCTGGGGCCTCAGCTTCCTGCCATCCAAGACCTCTATACCAGGTGATCAGAGAAAGGCCCTAAAAACTGTGAAACTCCAGTCACCCTGGTCAGACTGTTGTCTCTGCTACAGCACGGCAAGCGGTACCGGAGCGCCAAGTCTAGGTCCAAAAAGCTTCTCAACAGTTTCTACCCCAAGCCATAAGACTCCTGAACAGCTAATCAAATGGCTACCCAGACTATTTGCATTTCCTCCCCACCACCCTCTTCCCGCTGATGCTATTCGCTGGTTATTATCTATGCAGTCACTTTAACTCTACCTTCCTGTACATATTACCTCCATTACCTCGACTAACCGGTGCCCCTGCACATTGACTCTGTACCGGTACCCCCTGTATATAGCCTCGCTATTGTTATTTTACTGCTGCTCTTTAATTATTTGTTACTTTTATTTCAAATCTTTTACTTATCTATTTTTTACTGAACACGTATTTTTCTTAAAACTGCATTGTTGGTTAAGGACTTGTAAGTAAGCATTGTAAGGCCTACACCTGTTGTTTTCAGCGCATGTGAAAAATAAAATGTTATTTTATTTGATATTGATTTATCATTTGCCCATGTGCCTTTCCAATTGAGTTTCGGCAGCTAAATGTTTCCATGCCCAGCTAGAGACATCTCCATGGAAACAAATCCATTGGCTGAGGGTGGATGGGATGTGGAGGGATATGAAGAGGTCAAGACATGCAGTTTCCTTGGAAACTGCGCACATTGCTCTGGCCTTGTGCTCGTACTTTCTCCGACTGGCGCTCACAAGGGGGGGGGGGTCAGGGTTTTTTAATTGGCTGAAATTCTGTCTCTAGGCTTGACACCTCCTCCGTGACAGAGTCTCAAGCTTTTAAAGGGGAAAGGAAAGGTAATACTATACCGTTCATTCAATTTGACTCAAGTCAACCGATCAATAATATAAAAATAAATATATGGCAAATATACATTTTTTTAAATGGATGGTGTGGGGTTGAGTGGTGCTGAAGGGTGGGACTAAAAACAACAAGATAGCTCAAGTCAAATATACTGTGTCCATAAAATGTACATAGGTTCAGACCTTTTGTGAAACAGCACAGTTAAAAATATATGGCAAATAGAAATGTAACTGGACGTTCTTCAGACATTGATGGGAGGGATTGAGGGTAGCTGAATGACGAATGTGGAAACAAACAGAAGATAACTATTGTAAAATATACTGTGTCTATAAAATGTATAAAGTTTGTATACCCTGGAAGTAGAAGCCTAAGTGTTGTTGTCCATTAGTTTACTCCAATTAAGGGAGGGGTGGTAGGGTTAGGGCAAAATAATAAAGGAAAATACAAACTCAGCAAAAAAAAAACGGTTTATTTTCGGCAAACTTCACGTGTGTAAATATTTATATGGACATAGGATTCAACAACTGAGACATAAACTGAACAAGTTCCACAGACGTGAGTAACAGAAATTGAATAATGTGTCCCTGAACAAAGGGGTGGTCAAAATCAAAAGTAATAGTCAGTATCTGGTGTGGCCACCAGCTGCATTAAGTACAGTAGTGCGTCGCCTCCTCATGGACTGCACTAGATTTGCCAGTTCTTGCTGTGAGAGGTTACCCACTTCCACCAAAGCACCTGCAGATTCCCGGACATTTCTGGGGGGGAATGTCCCTCACCCTCAGATCAAACAGGTCCCCGATGTGCTCAATGGGATTGAGATCCGGGCTCGTTGCTGGCCATGGCAGAACACTTGACATTCCTGTCTCGCAGGAAATCACGCAGAGAACGAGCAGTATAGCTGGTGGCATTGTCATGCTGGAGGGTCATGTCAGGATGAGCCTGCAGGAAGGGTACCACATGAGGGAGGATGTCTTCTGTGTAACGCACAGCGTTGAGATTGAGCTTGTTGTCATTGCAGGCAGTCTAATGATCTTGACACACCGCCCCAGACCATGACGGACCATCCACCTCCAAATTGATTCCGCTCCAAAGTACAGGCCTCGGTGTAACGCTCATTCTTTTGACGATAAACTCAAATCCGACCATCACCCCTGGTGAGACAAAACCGCAACTCACCAGTGAAGAGCACTTTTTGCCAGTCTTGTCTGGTCCAGCGACGGTGGGATTGTGCCCGTAGGCCACGTTGTTGTCTGGTGAGGACCTGCCTTACAACAGACCTACAAGCCCTCAGTCCAGCCTCTCTCAGACTATTGTGGACAGTCTAAGCACTACTGGAGGGATTGTGCGTTCCTGGTGTAACTCGGGCAGTTGTTGTTGCCATCCTGTACCTGTCCTGCAGGTGTGATGTTCGGATGTCCCGATCCTGTGCAGGTGTTGTTACACGTGGTCTGCCACTGCGAGGACGATCAGCTGTCCATCCTGTCTTCCTGCAAAGCTGTCGTAGGCGTCTCACAGTACGGACATTGCAATTTATTGCCCTGGCCACATCTGCAGTTGGCAAATTATATGTTATATTTGAGACACTTCAAAGTTGCCACACTTTGCCTTGATAACAGCTTTGCGCACGCTTGCCATTCTCTCAACCAGCTTCATTAAGTCACCTGGAATGCATTTCAATTAACAAGGTGTGCCTTGTTAAAAGTTCATTTGTGTAATCTCTTTCCTTCTTAATGTGTTTAAGACAATCAGTTGTATTGTGACAAGGTAGGGATGGTATACAGAAGATAAAAGACCAAGTAAATATTATGGAAAGAACAAGACCAAATAATCATAGAGAAAAGACAGTCCATCACTTCAAGACAAGAAGATCAGTCAATCTAGAAAATTTCAAGAACTTTTAAAAAGTTTCTTCAAGTGCTATGATGAAACTGGCTCCCATGAGGACTGCCACAGGAAATGAAGACCCAGAGTTACCTATACTGCAGAGGATAAGTTCATCAACTAAGTTCATCAATTGGCAATTAACTGCACCTCAGAAATTGGCAATTAACTGCACCTCAGAAGTAACAGACACATCTCAACATCAACTGTTCAGAGGAGACTGCATGAATCAGACCTTCATGGTCAAATTGCTGCAAAGAAACCACTACTAAAGGACACCAATAAGAAGAAGAGACTTGCTTGGGCCAAGAAGCAAAAGCAATGGACATTAGACCAGTGGAAATCTGTCCTTTGGTCTGACGCATTCCAACCACCGTGTCTTTGTGAGACGCAGAATAGGTGAGCGGATTATCTCTGCATGTGTGGTTCCCACCATAAAGCATGGAGGAGGAGGTGTGATGGTGTTGGGGTGCTTTGCTGGTTTCACTGCCAGTGATTTATTTAGAATTCAGGGCACAATTAACCAGCATGTCTACCACAGCATTCTGCAGTGATAAGCCATCCCATCTGGTTTGCGCTTAGTGGGACTATAATTGGTTTTCAACAGGACAATGAACCAAAACACACCTACAGGCTGGGTAAGGGCTATTTGACCAAGAATGTGAGTGATGGAGTGCTGCATCAGATTACCTTGCCTCCACAATCACCTGACCTCACCTCAATTGAGATGGTTGGGATGAGTTGGATCACAGAGTGAAGGAAAAGCAGCCAACAAGTGCTCAGCATATGTGGGAACTCCTTTAAGACAGTTGGAAAAGGATTCCAGGTGAAGCTGGTCGAGAGGATGGTTACTTTGAAGAATCAAAAATATATATTTGTTTTGCACTTTTTTGGTTGCTACATGATTCCATATGTGTTATTTCATCGTTTTATTATACAATGTAGAAAATAGTACAAATAAAGAAAAATCCTTGAATGAGTAGGTGCGTCCAAACTTTTGACTGTTACTGTATATTTAAGAAGCTGTATTTAAACTGTTTAAAATTGTACATTTACCAAATAAGACTGGGAAAAGTGTAAATTTACCAAATAAGACTGGGAAAAATCCACTGGTAACTGCTAGTGGGAAACTAATTCCTCTATCATCCTGAGCAGGAACTCAAGTCATTTGTTCACCTGACCTAGAATTCCTTACAATCAAATGCCAACAGCTTTATCTTCCAAGATAATTCTCTTCGATTATAGTCACAGCCGTGTAACCCCCGCCAAGCAGATACCTCGTCGGCCCTGAAAGAACTTCACTGGACTCTATGTAAACTGGAAACCATACATTCTGGGGATGCATTTATTGTAGTTGGGGATTTTTAACAAAGCTAACCTAAGAACAATACTTTCTAAATTCTATCAGCATATTGAATGCGCGACTCGAGCTGGTAGCATTCTGGACCATGGCTACTCTAACTTCCGCGATGCATACAAAGCCCTCCCCCGCCCTGCCTTCAGCAAATCTGACCATGACTCCATTTTGATGCTCCCAGCCTATAGACAGAAATGAAAACAGGAAACGCCCGTGCTCAGGTCTATCCAATGCTGGTCTGACCAATAGGATTCCACGCTTCAAGATTGCTTCGATCACGTGGACTAGGATATGTTCCGGATATCCTTAGACAATAACATTGATGTATATGCTGACTCGGTGAGCGAGTTTATTAGCAAGTGCATCGGCGATGTCATACTCACTGTGACTATTAAAACCTTTCCTAACCAGAAACCGTGGATTGATGGCAGCATTCGTGCAAAACTGAAAGCGCGAACAACCGCTTTTAATCATGGCAAGGTGACTGGAAACATGATCGAATACAAACAGTGCAGCTATTCCCTTCGCAAGGCAATCAAACAAGTAAAGTGTCAGCGTAGAGACAAAGTATAGTTGCAATTCAATGGCTCAAAAACAAGACGTATGTGGCAGGGTCTACAGTCAATCACCGATTACAAAAAAAAAAACAGCCCCATCACGGACATCGACGTCTTGCTCCCAGACAAAAATTAAACTTTGCTAACTTTGAGGACAATACAGTGCCAATGACATGGCCCGCTACCACTGACACAGACCGCTCTCCTTCTCCGTGGCCAACATGAGTAAAACATTTGCAGGCCCAGACAGCATCCCGAACCGGGTCCTCAGAGCATGCACAGACCAGCTGGCTGATGTGTTTACAGACATATTCAATCAATCCCTATCCCAGTCTGCTGTCCCCACATGCTTCAATGTGGCCAGCATTGTTCCTGTTCCCAAGAAAGCTACGGTAACTGAACTAAATGACTTATGCACTCACTTCTGTCATCATGAAGTGCTTTGAGAGACTAGTCAAAGATCACATCACCTCCACCCTACCTGATACCCTAGACCCACTCCAATTTGCTTACCGCCCCAATAGGTCCACTGGCGATGCAATCGTCATCAAAATACCTCTTGTGCAGCTATGTAAGAATGATGTTCATTGACAACAGCTCAGAATTTAACACCATAGTACCCTCCAAACTTGTCATTAAGGTCTCGACTCCACCCTGTGCAACTGGGTCCTGGACTTTGACATGCCGCCCCCAGGTGGTGAAGGTAGGAAACAACATCTCCACCCCACTAATCCTCAACACTGGGGCCCCACAAGGGTGCATTTTCAGCCCTCTCCTGTACTCTCTGTTCACCCATGACTGCGTGGCCATGCACGCTTCCAACTCAATCATCAAGTTTGCAGACAACACTACAGTGGTACGCTTTATTACCAACAATGACGAGATGGCCTACAGGGAAGAGGTGAGGGCCCTCGGAGTGTGGTGTCAGGAAAATAACCTCTTACTCAACATCAACAAAACAAAGGAGATGATCGTGGACTTCAGGAAACAGCAGAGGGAGCCTCCCCCATCCCCCATCCACAGGACATTAGTGGAGAAGGTGGAATGTTTTAAGTTCCTCGGCGTACATATCACTGACAAACTGAATTGGTCCACCCACACAGACAGCGTGGTGAAGAAGGCGCAACAGTGCCTCTTCAACTTCAGGAGGCTGAAGAAATTTAGCTTGTCACCCAAAACACTCAAACTTTTACAGATGCACAATCGAGAGCATCCTTTCGGGCTGTATCACTGTCTGGTACTGCACCGCCCTCAACCGTAAGGCTCTCCAGAGGGTAGTGCGGTCTGCACAACGCATCACTGGGGGCAAACTACCTGCCTTCCAAGACACCCTTTTTTTTCTACTGTGTTATTGACTTGTTAATTGTTTACTCCATGTGTAACTCTGCGTTGTCTGTTCACACTGCTATGCTTTATCTTGGCCAGGTCGCAGTTGCAAATGAGAACTTGTTCTCAACTAGCCTACCTGGTTAAATAAAGGTGTTCTCAACTAGCCTACCTGGTTAAATAAAGGTGGAAAAAAAAGAGAAAAAAAACACCTACATCACCCATTGTCACAGGAAGGCCAAAAAGATCATCAAGGACAACAACCACCCGAGCCACTGCCTGTTTCCCCCGCTATCATCCAGAAGGCGAGGTCAGTACAGGTGCATCAAAGCTGGGACCGTGAGACTGAAAAACAGCTGCTATCAAGGCCATCAGACTGCTAAACAGCCATCACTAACATAGAGAGGCTGCTGCCAACACTCAGACTCAAATCTTTGGCCACTTTAATAAATTGACTTAATAAAAGGTATCACTAGTCACTTTATTTAAAGCCACTTTATTAATGTTTACATATCCTACATTACTCATCTCATAAGTATATACGGCCATCTCTCATCCATATATTTAAATGTACATATTCTCATCCCTTTACATTTGTGTGTATAAGGTAGTTGTTGTGAATTTGTTAGATTACTTGTTAGATATTACTGCACGGTCAGAACTAGATGCACAAGAATTTCGCTACACTTGCATTAACATCTGCTAACCATGTGTATGTTACCGATAAGCTTTGATTTGAGCTCCCACTTCTCCCACATGCTGACGTCTAACATCCCCTACTAACGAAATTATCTCCATGACAGCATTTTCGGTAGTTAATTGCAAAAACATTTTATTTATAAAAAGTAATCTATTCATTTGGGTTTTGAACACAATCATTTGTTTCATGCATGATAGCTGTATTTATAGTTTATGGTTTATGCAGCATATCAGCGTTTCTCAGCAGAGTTCAAAGCATATGAATGCATCCAAATGGTATTTACAACTTCACAACCGGTAAATTCCTTCCTCCAACATAATTACAAACACAGCATTAGTCACAGCTGGGATGTAACAGGGCATAACCTTATCAAAGCATTATCTAATCAACGAGCACAAAGCATTATCTATCAACTAGCACAAAGCATGATATATTTATCGGCCAAGAGAGCTTGTTGAAATCTTTTTCGATTCAGACATCACAAGAGGATATACATTGCGCAATATATATTTATTTATCTAGAAGGCACTTTCCATAAAACGTGAGTTGATTAATATAGAAAATAGAACATTACCATACCGTTACAACACATCATCGTCATAGGCTGCAACGCATCGACTAAAGGCTATACATCTAGCCAAAAACAACCAAAGAACTGTGCTATTTTGGTCAATAACGTGACTTTTGTCTGATCTATCAAAAAATCAGTCACATAGATATCAGATGCGAAACAAGTCGTGGGAAAATAAGCATCTTCTCAGCAAACCCTGTGAAGCGTTTTCTGTCCGTTTTCTGTCCAAAATGACCCGAAATAAAGGAGGCGAGCGGCTCTCTGAAGCAGCAACCGGCGATGTATGTTTAGTTTATTACTTTGCCTTTACGTTCAGAAGGCATCGATCTACCAAGCACCGAAAGCTCCGCCCCTGATATTTTACCTTCAAAGCCCTGCTGCCCCTGGACTTCCTGCGAATGTCTCAGTTAACAAAAATCACAATGTCAATTCGCACAATGCATTCATGTGAGGTATTTTAGACTACTTTTCTGACTTCATTTGAGGGACTTTTGATGGATGAGGCATATTATACCACAATAATATTCCATGTTGCATCACTTGCAAGAGTTTGAATTCACACGCGGTATGTTATTTCTGAGCATTTATGTCTGGAGTTGTGGTTACAAATCAAGAATGAGTATGAAGCTTTCAATAAGAATAATATTTCATTATGAAAGCAATGGACATTACTTAGCTTAATGTTACCTCCAAACAGTTTTCAAAACTTGTTGTTATATATTCAAATAGAATGTAATTGCAATGTCCTGATAGGGTATTGAATACCCATTGTACTTTTGTGCATAAAAAGCACATTTGCGCGTGAAAACGTTAAGTTGTTATATTGGAGTAGGCCTAATATTATGTATCTATAAAAATGTTGAAGATTACATTTGCTGCATGACGGATGTCATGCATGAAAGACACACCTGGGAAAAAAACATGTCTGTCGTTGTTGTCAATAGTCGACTGACGTGACGTGTAAAGACGCATGTCAAAAGATAAGAGTGCTGTTCCCGAAAGACCACCATTGGCGCGTGACACCCTTTACGGTCGACAGATCCTTAAATTTCACCATCTACCAAAAAGTGCCGTTCTTTGCTCGGCACTGGAAAACTTCACCTGTCTTTGTGGTTGAAATAAATGTATATTTGAGTTTGTATTTTATATGATTGGTTAAATCAAGCCATCTGAAACGCAGACACACAAATTAGAAAGACAAGTGCACTGCACATACATGTACTAAATGCTTAAAACACACACACACGCAGGGCCAGTTCTAGCCTTTTGGGGGCCCGGAGCATGATTTTTATTTTATTTTTGTGAGGGGGGGGGGCACCTCACTGCAAAACATTTTAGTAGCCCCTCTCTTGAGGTTTATTTCCTGCAGTACTACTCATTTTGCTATGGGGCGTAGAGAAAATGTTGCAGTTTTAAAGAAAGTTTTCTGCAATTCTATATATTGTGCCATGGTGCAGAAATACATTTTTGTAGCTTTAAAGCTAATTTCCTGCCATTCTACACACTTAAATAATATATATATTTTATTATCATTAAAAAAATCTGTATTTATTATTTTATATCTGCATTATATAGTAAACGAATGAACAACAACACTTAGGCTTTCAGCTGATACATACTATACGCATTTTATGGACAGAATCTATTTAACCTCTCTCATCTATTTCTGATGTCCATCCAGTTTGATTTCTATTTGCCATATATTTTTAACTGTGCTATTTCACAAAAGTTCTGATATAAGTTCTGACATACATTTTACAGATACAGTATATTTTATATTCGTTATCTTGTTGTTATTAGTTCCACCCTTCAGCTCCATTCAACCCCTCCCATCTATCCCTTAACACCATCCATATTGGATTTCTATTAGCCATATATTTTTAACTGTGCTGTTTCACAAAAGTTCTGATATAAGTTCTGACATACATTTTACAGATACAGTATATTTTATATTCGTTATCTTGTTGTTATTAGTTCCACCCTTCAGCTCCATTCAACCCCTCCCATCTATCCCTTAACACCATCCATATTGGATTTCTATTAGCCATATATTTTTAACTGTGCTGTTTCACAAAAGTTCTGATATAAGTTCTGACATACATTTTACAGATACAGTATATTTTATATTCGTTATCTTGTTGTTATTAGTTCCACCCTTCAGCTCCATTCAACCCCTCCCATCTATCTCATAACACCATCCATATTGGATTTCTATTTGCCATATATTTTTCAACTGTGCTGTGATGCTTCACAAAAGTACTGAACCTTTCTATTCTCATAGTTTCTACAGATTGTAAATGAAAGAACAATATTTTGCTAAAAGTATTATTATATTTTTGATCGATTGACTATGCCTTTTCAAATCACCCAGTATTGTTATCTGCATTATTAGTTCCAGGTATATGTTGCAATTCCCTTCCTGGACTTGTAACCAAAAACAAGCTACATATGGACAGTACCAAAATAAACGATCTGTCTCTTCGCAGCAAATTCTGCAGAGCTGGGAAGTTTGTATCAACCATAAATATAACATTCTATTGGTGGCAAGATTTATACATTTGTATTTATTTACCCTTTTTTTCCTCAGTTTCGATCTTGTCCCATCACTGGAACTCCCCAATGGGCTTGGGGGAGGCGAAGGTCGAGTCATGCGTCCTCCAGAACATGACCCGCCAAAGCGCTCTTCTTAACACGCGCCGCTTAACCCAGAAGCCAGTGGCACGAATATGTCGGAGGAAGCACAGTTCACCTGACGACGAGGTCAGCCTGTAGGTGCCCAGCCCGCCACAAGGAGTCCCTAGAGCGCGATGAGTCAAGTAAAGCCCCTCCCCCCACGGCCAGTGGTGTGAAGTACTTAAGTAAAAATACTCTAAAGTTCTACTTTTTGGGGTATTTTTACTTTACTTTATTATTTATATTTTAGACAATTTTTCAGTGCATTCTTAAAGAAAATAATGTACTTTCTACTCCATACATTTTCCCTGACACCCAAAGATACACCTCCAATTGACTCAAATGATGTCAATTAGTCTATCAGAAGCTTCCAAAGCCATGACATCATTTTATGGAATTTTCCAAGCTGTTTAAAGGCACAGTCATCTTACTGTGTGTAAACGTCTGACCCACTGGAATTGTGATACAATTAATTATAAGTGAAATAATCTGTCTGTAAACAATTGTTGGAAAAATGTCTTGTGTCATGCACAAAGTAGATGTCCTCGCCTCAGACTGCTGAGCCACTTGGGGGGCCCGGTTGCAAGAATTTTGTATAATAATTTAAATGCTGAACCTCAGCAAGACGGAGCTCCTCTTCCTCCCGGGGAAGGACTGCCCGTTCCATGATCTCGCCATCACGGTTGACAACTCCATTGTGTCCTCCTCCCAGAGCGCTAAGAACCTTGGCGTGATCCTGGACAACACCCTGTCGTTCTCAACTAACATCAAGGCGGTGTCCCGTTCCTGTAGGTTCATGCTCTACAACATCCGCAGAGTACGACCCTGCCTCACACAGGAAGCGGCGCAGGTCCTAATCCAGGCACTTGTCATCTCCCGTCTTGATTACTGCAACTCGCTGTTGGCTGGGCTCCCTGCCTGTGCCATTAAACCCTACAACTCATCCAGAACGCCGCAGCCCGTCTGGTGTTCAACCTTCCCAAGTTCTCTCACGTCACCCCGCTCCTCCGCTCTCTCCACTGGCTTCCAGTTGAAGCTCGCATCCGCTACAAGACCATGGTGCTTGCCTACGGAGCTGTGAGGGGAACGGCACCTCAGTACCTCCAGGCTCTGATCAGGCCCTACACCCAAACAAGGGCACTGCGTTCATCCACCTCTGGCCTGCTCGCCTCCCTACCACTGAGGAAGTACAGTTCCCGCTCAGCCCAGTCAAAACTGTTCGCTGCTCTGGCCCCACAATGGTGGAACAAACTCCCTCACGACGCCAGGACAGCGGAGTCAATCACCACCTTCCGGAGACACCTGAAACCCCACCTCTTCAAGGAATACCTAGGATAGGGTAAGTAATCCTTCTCACCCCCCTAAAAAGATTTAGATGCACTATTGTAAGTGGCTGTTCCACTGGATGTCATAAGGTGTATGCACCAATTTGTAAGTCGCTCTGGATAAGAGCGTCTGCTAAATGACTTAAATGTTAAATGTAAATGTAAATGAAAAAATTCTACATTTTGAATCAGGCGCGGTTTTGCATATCAGCTCATAAAAACCCAAGACCAAAAACAATTTGCATGCCGCCCAAACACATCCACAGATGATGCTATCTCTATTGCACTCCACACTGCCCTTTCCCACCTGGAAAAAAGGAACACCTATGTGAGAATGCTTTTCATTGACTACAGCTCAGCGTTCAACACCACAGTACCCTCAAAGCTCATCACTAAGCTAAGGATCCTGGGACTAAACACCTCCCTCTGCAACTGGATCCTGGACATCTTGACGGGCCGCCCCCAGGTGGTGAGGGTAGGTAGCAACACATCTGCCATGCTGATCCTCAACACTGGAGCCCCCCAGGGGTGCGTGCTCAATCCCCTCCTGTACTCCCTGTTCATCCACAACTGCATGGCCAGGCATGACTCCAACAACATAATTAAGTTTGCAAACAACACAACAGTGGTAGGCCTGATCATCGACAGAGACCGGGCCGGATGGTGCCAGAATAAGAACCTATCCCTCAACCAAGACAAAGGAGATGATTGTGGACTACAGGAAAAGGAGGACCGAGCACACTCCCCATTTTCATCGACGGGGCTGTAGTGGAGCAGGTTGCGAGCTTCATGTTCCTTGGTGTCCACATCAGCAGCCAGGATCTGCCAGTCGGCCAGGATCTGCCAGTCAGCCAGGATCCGCCAGTCTGCCAGGATCAGTTAGATCCGCCATTCAGCCAGGATCCGCCAGTGTGCCAGGATCCGCCAGTGTGCCAGGATCCGCCAGTGTGCCAGGATCCGCCAGTCAGCCAGGGTCCGCCAGTCTGCCAGGATCCGCCAGTCAGCCAGGATCTGCCAGAACTACCAGTCAGCCAGGATCCGCCAGAACTGCCAGTCAGCCAGGATCCGCCAGTCAGCCAGGATCCGCCAGATCCGCCAGTCGGCCAGGATCCGCCAGTCGGCCAGGATCCGCCAGTCGGCCAGGATCCGCCAGTCGGCCAGGATCCGCCAGTCGGCCAGGATCCGCCAGTCGGCCAGGATCCGCCAGTCTGCCAGGATTCACCAGTCAGCCAGGATCTGCCAGAAGTGCCAGTCAGCCAGGATCTGCCGGAACCACCAGCCAGCCAGGATCTGGTAGATCCATCAACCTGCCTGAGCTTCCTCTCACTCCTGAGCTTCCTCTCACTCCTGAGCTTCCCCTCGGTCCCGAGCTTCCCCTCGGTCCCGAGCTTCCCCTCGGTCCCGAGCTACCTCAGTCCAGTGGGGCCCATTGTTAGGTTTCCTAGGCCAAGGTTAGCGGCGAGGGTCGCCACTCAAGGGACACTAAGGAGGTGGACTAAGACAATGATGGACTGGGGTCCACGTCCAGCGCCAGAGCCGCCACCGCGGAGAGATGCCCACCCAGACCCTCCCCTATAGGTTTAGGTTGTGCGTTCGGAGTCCGCACCTTGGGAGGGGGGGTTCTGTCACGTTCTGTCCATCGTTCGTATGTGTTTTTCTTGTTTTAGTGTTGGTCAGAACGTGAGCTGGGTGGGCATTCTATGTTGTGTGTCTGGTTTGTCTATTTCTATGTTTGGCCTGATATGGTTCTCAATCAGAGGCATGTGTTAGTCATTGTCTCTGATTGGGAACCATATTTAGGTAGCCTGTTTTGTGTTGGGTTTTGTGGGTGATTGTTCCTGTCTCTGTGTTTTGCACCAGATAGGGCTGTTTTTGGTTTTCCATGTTCATTGTTTTGTAGTGTTCATGTTTATCCGTTTTTGAGTAAACATGAGTCAATATAACCACGCTGCGTTTTGGTCCTCCTCTACTTCACCACAGGAAAACCCTTACATAGGACAGCAACAGCAACACAAATAGACCCAAACAAATAATGAGAAAACAAAAATATAATTACTTGACACATTGGAAAGAATTCACAAAAAAAACTGAGCAAACTACAATGCTATTTGGTCCTTTGGTACACAGTGGCAGAAGACCTCAAATGAAGGAAAGCCTTAATTAACTATGTACAGACTCAGTAGGATAGCCTTGCTATTGAGAAAGGCCTCTCTTCTCTTGAGAGAGAGAGAGCCGATGTACACACTGCCCACAAAATGAGGTGGAAACTGAGCTGCACTTCCTGACCTCCTGCCAAATGTATGACCATATTAGAGACACATATATCCCCCAGATTACACAGAACCACAAAGAATTTGAAAAACAAATCCAATTTTGTTTCCTGCGAAATACCACAGGGTGCAATCATTCTTGTTGCCACAAAAGGGCAACCAGTGAAGAACATTGTAAATACAACCCATATATTTATGTATTTCCCCTTAACAATCTGCACATCGTTACAACACTGTATATAGACATAATATGACATTTGAAACGTTTGATTATTTTGGAATTTTTGTGAGTGTAACGTTTACTGTGCATTTTTTTTATATATATTTTTTCACATTTGTTTATTATGTATTTCACTTGCTTTGGCAATGTAAACATATGTTTCCCATGACAATAAAGCCCCTTAAATTGACAATTGAATTTAGAGAGAGAGTAGGGGCCTGAGGTGTGATTCAGGTGGATAATTTTGAATTGATTTACAATATTAAACAGAAATATGCTTACTATGAATGGGATAAATAGCTTTGTGTTTTGACAATCAGACATACACTACATTGGATAGAAATGCCCTACATCGCATGCATGTTGTAACACATGCACTACATACAAATAACTTGTATGTACAGTATATGTCAACTGATGTGTAAGAAAGCATTACATTGATAGATGTGACTGAATGCAGGCCAATGATATAGGCCTCTCTTTTTTCTCAGTATTTTGTCTGTACAGGAGCCGTTTTTTTCTAGATTCATATTTTAAAGATGTCCTTCAGAAAATAAAAAAAATTACTCTAAAAAGGGAATATCCCAAATTTAAATATATCAAAGTACACACAGTAAACAAACATTTTTTTGAGCAAAATAGTTTTTTTAGACAACTGCAAACTGCAAGGGGTTGGTCTGATGGGAATCCGTGATGTCATCAGCCACCCCCCTTGCTTGAGGAACAATAGAGGAGCGACATAGATCAAAAGAGCAACCCCCCCGCCCCTCCACTTGTGCTATGTCAAGACATACCTGGACAACCCCTAGAGATGTGTCTTTTGTTAAGTAAATCAGGTGTTAAATTAGGTGGAGACTAGAGTGTCCCTTTAAATGTATGTGGTTCTGTCCTTGAGCTGTTTTTGTCTATTATTGTCCTGTATCATGTCATGTTTAATGTTCTGTATGGACCCCGGGAAGAGTAGTTGCTGTTTTTGTCTATTATTGTCCTGTATCATGTCATGTTTAATGTTCTGTATGGACCCCAGGAAGAGTAGTTGCTGTTTTTGTCTATTATTGTCCTGTATCATGTCATGTTTAATGTTCTGTATGGACCCCGGGAAGAGTAGTTGCTGTTTTTGTCTATTATTGTCCTGTATCATGTCATGTTTAATGTTCTGTATGGACCCCGGGAAGAGTAGTTGCTGTTTTTGCAACAGCTAATGGGGATCCTAATTCTCACATTAACCAGTGGAAATGGATTTCTACTCAACACAGTGGAAGCTATTGTGGGACCAATGTGTGATTAACATATAACCTAATGGACAGAATACAAGTAAATCATGACATGGCACAACAACAAAATTGTATGTTATTTTGTTTGTCACTGCCTCAGTGTCATTGTCAATGTCGTTTCTTGTTTTCATAGAAAAATAGTTCATATTTCCACTGATTCCTGATTGTAGTTTTACAGCCCAACATGTATGTATTATGGGGTAGTTGGCTTTTAAAATGTACACACATTTTATTTACACCTGATAAGTATATATATATTTAAATGTAATCGGAATAGTTCAGAGATAGTTCAAGAATGAATCAATCAATCAAATGAGAAATTAATATCATTCATGTGCATAGACAAATATTCAATATGTTCTTATTCTAAACACTAAAACTCATGTTTAAGTGCCCTAGACTTTATGTTTTGTTTGGAACAGAATTAAGATCAGAAAATAATTTGAAGATTAATATCCTCAATATTATAGACATTTTTAAGTCAGAAATAGTTTCACCCATGTTGTAGGCTTGTACTATTTGACAGGGCGCTGTAAGCCCAGAGAGTCTCATGAGAGCATTCCGGTTTGGTAAAGTCCGTTTGGAATTTGAATAGCACAGAAGAACCGCCTCTGTCTGATAGGGCCTGATCATCTCAAATGGGTGGAGTTTGCATGTCAATCAATGGCGAACGCAGGTCTCTATTGGCGCAAGCCGTTGTGGGCAGACTCTTCGAAATATATATACTCCGGCAATGTGTGCCAAGCAAATGATTTCTTGCTCGCTTACAGAGGGAAGCGGACAGCCGTGTTCAATGTTTCACCACAGAGCTGACTTAGCCTTCGCCCCCAATAGAAATATCGTGACTTCCACTGAGAGAAAGTCGCTTTTCTGCGTCAGAGAGGAGCGGGAAACGACTAGATCACCGTCATGATCAACACGACGGAGTGTGCAGTGGATGCACAAAGTCTAATATCTATTTCCTTACGGAAGATTCACAACTCCAGGACGCAGAGAGGAGGCATTAAGCTGCACAAAAACCTCCTGGTGTCCTATGTGTTGAGGAACGCCAGACAGGTCTACATGAACGAGAAGTACGCGGAGATCTACAGGATGCAGCAGTACGAAGAGGTGATGACCGTCTGCAACGAGATCCAGGAGTTAAACCCGCTGGATTTGTCCGAGGATTGTGAGGAGCAGAGGGGGGACTGCTGCGGCAACGGCGGGGTGAGCGAGCCGGTGAGTCTGTGTTGTGCTCTGCTGCCAGTGAGCCAACTCGTAGCAGTGCAGTCAGCGCATATGCAACCCCCCTCCGCCTGCTCCGCGCCTCTCTCTCTCCAAAGCGACGAAGTCTGCAAGGAGACCGAGCCCTCGTTTTACCAGAGCTGTTGTGCGGAGGCTTACCCTGTATCGAATTGCGAGTTTTCCCCGGTGAACAACTTACACTGCAACAAAACGACGGTGCTCGATTTGGACACGCACGTAGTGACTACTGTGGAGAATGGGTACCTTCACCAGGACTGCTGCGCGTCTCTCCAACAGTGCTGCCAGGGCGCACAGTACTCAGGCAAGAAACGCAAGGTTGACTTTGAATATTATATATCCGATATTGAGGAGGTACCGGATTTTACGCCGTGTAAAAGAGCGAAATTTGAGGATTGTTCCTATGCAAATTCGGAACACTTGGACACTTCGAACATTTCCAATCTGATCTCGATCTTCGGTTCGGGGTTTTCGGGGCTGGTGAGCAGACAGGCGGACATAGAGCAAGCCTTCGCCTTGAACGGACAGTTCTGTAGCAAACAAGCCCTATCGAGTCTTGGGGCAATGACTAGAGCTATAGTAGCTTTTTGACTCCATGGTAAACTAGAATGAAACACTTTATGAAATTGTACAAAGTATAAATCAAATCGGCTTTATTTTTTAGCAGGAAAGGGTATTTAAAAATTGAACCGTTTTGTTTGTTGACTTTTGTTTTCACAGGGAGGGAGAGAAAGGTTGTTGCCGCATGTGATGGGCAAAGCTTTAATTTTAAACCTACAATGTCTACATAACATATTTTACATAGTAGTTGTGAATTTTATCTAACGAAGTTGATTTCGTTGCCTTAAACCCAACGCATACTACTGGTAGCTATTTGTTGCTAACATTGAAAGTGGTTGAATGTCTAGATCGCGGATCATGTTGTTGATCACTCCAGAACAGTTTTGAACACAATGTCTCGTTTTAAAGACACTACACAAGTAGTGTGACCGAATAGCAATCATATAATGTAGCCCCAGCTCAACCTAACTGGAAAAGTGTGGCCATGGATGGCTTTACAAAATGCTTTTGTTTTGCGTCGCAGTTTCATTCGGCAAAATAACTAACATAACGCTGTGGCAGGCTGTTTATTACACAAGCACGGATGTGTTGTACTTGGGTATCATGCATCTATCTCTGGGTTGATATTTAAACCTTGTGTATAGACTCTTATTCTAAGCACATCAGTGGTAGGCTTTGTTACATGGGAACTATGTGGTACATTCTCACCACATATAAATTGACAGGTGAAGGCGCAATGGTTCAGACTTATATTTCCCTATCGAACTCCTGGGTGCATTAACTCTGAACCAGCTTGCTGTGTCTCCATTGATCTGCTACTTGTACCCATCTTCCCACCTCACCTCTGATCAGAACCATGAATTAGGCTACTCCAACTCCCAGAGTGCATGTGTAATCTAATAAATCCAGGTAGTTTTTGACAGTTTTGTTTGTTGAGCTCCCCACTCCCTCTTAACCTATAACAAAAAGTTATTGATCAAGCCTTCACAGTAATTCATGATGCCAACATGGCTTGGTTTTGTGAGTTTTTGTTTTATTTTCTTAAATCTTATTACCTTTTGTTCTAAAAAGGCAAGCTCCTGATTTAGCCATACATCCACACATTATAAGCACTATGTGTACTGAAAGATGTTTCCAGACTTCCTCTTCATATTTTGTTTTGTATTCTTGTATTTTTTTGTGCATATTAAATGGTATATCACCGGGTAAAACTGTTTAAGAAAATATTTGTTAAATTTATAATCTTAATAAAAAATTGAAAACAATCAACTCTCATTGATTTATTGTTTGAATGGCACATGCTGGTCAAATGTTATTTCCTATAAGGGAGAGAGGTAGGCCTATTTGGTAACCAGTGTTACAAAAGAAGAATGGACCCTTCATTCACTGATATGTTCCATAGGCCTACATCACATTATCTTCTCACATCATTGTAGACCAGGAAGACCTTGTTATCAACACAAAGGTATCCATGAAATATATTGTGTGTTTTGGGATACTACATTTAATTTCAAGAAACTCATAGTATAGCCAACACTTTTGTATAGCTAGACCTTTTTGGACTATTATTTACAGCATTACTGTTATTGATGGGACATCCTCGTTTAAATGTAAAAAAATATATATATGAAAAAAAAAAACAAGTAGCCTGCTATGAGTTGTTGCAACTTGGTTGTTACAACCATGTGGAGTGCAATGCTGTAAGAACAATGAAGGCTATTTAATATCTAATAGTGTTTTTTTAAACTGGTTTACTTGAAAAGGCAGTGGCTAATTTCTAGTCCCAAACTCGCATAGGACTGTCTGGTTAGTTAGTGCACGCTCTAGCTGACTGGGACTCTGCGCGTGCACATTTTTGGCCCGACATTTTGCCCAAACTTGCAGTCGTGTTATCTCTGCTATATGCCACTTGGTGGTGTTCTTCGAAATCAATGAATGAAGGTATTAGAAAGCCTTTGTAGCGGCACCTCAGGCTGACCTCGGCTTCTCTGCTTCTCCCCCCTCGCCACCCCTCCCCCAACAGTCATCCACCCCGCTTCCCACCCCTCCTCCTGTCGCCCTCGTTTTTATTCCAACCAGAAACCTCTCGACTCCGCTCAATTTAACACACCGCAGTACGTCCAACACGTCAACGCAGCTATGGTTTCGCCTAACCTACTCTTTCAAGTCTCCGTTGCTGACACTGTTTGCCATTAGCCTTTGGGCATATTCATTTGGTATAGGTAGGTCGTAAATAGAAAGCTTAACTAACTCTGCGCGTCGGTTTTCTTAGATTAGACTATTATTTAGCATGATTGGACGAAACTACGACAAATAATGGAAGATCTACCATTTTTTTTTTATAGACTATAGGTTACAGTTAATTTAGATATTTTTGAATAACGGGTAATGGACATTTGATAGTGCTTTTTTATAATTTGGATTATTAGGGCGCTATAGACGGGTTTCATCTCCAGAAAGCGATGATGGAAAATAATTGTATATAATAAACCTTTAAAATGAGAGCGTTCTTCTCCTACTGTAACAAATTAGGGTTCGTTTAGTGGTGTAGAGCGAGCTCCTCCGCGTGGATTCCAAAGGAATAGCATCTATCTCAGATATAATTCTAAAGATTGGTGCTGTCAGAGAATGTGGTTTCACGTTACAATGACACAACTGGCCATAATATCAATTATTTGTTTATTTTGATCCTCATTAGTCCAGTTGAGAGATTAAATTATTTTCCATTTTATGGTACAAGTATGAAACTTGGTACACTACTACTAGATACTTTAAGGAACATTTTAAAGATTGGAGGCAGTCTGGGAAGCCTGTCAGTCAACCAGGGCGGCCATTTGAATAAATGGATCTGTGTTACCCATGTCAAATCTTTCAGCTTCCTGAGGGGAAAAAGGCATTGTCGTGCCCTCTTCACAACTTTCTTGGTGTGTTTGGAACATGATAGTTTGTTGGTAATGTGGACACCAAGGAACTTGAAGCTCTCAACCTGCTCCACTACAGCCCCGTTGATGTGAATGGGGGTATGTTCGGCCATCCTTTTCCTGTAGTCCACGATCATCTCTTTTGTCTTGCTCACGTTGAGGGAGAGGTTGTTGTCCTGGCACCACACTGAATATACACCCCCACAGCATTATTCTGCCACAACCATGCATCACTATAGGGATGGTCCCAGGTTTCCTCCAGATGTGACGCTTGGCATTCATGCCAAAGAGTTTAATCTTAGTTTCATCAGACCAGAGAATCTTGTTTCTCGTGACCTGAACCCTTTAGGTGCCTTTTGGCAAACTCCAAGTGGGCTCTCATATGCCTTTTACTGAGGAGAGGTTTCCGTCTGACCACTCTACCATAAAGGCCTGATTGGTGGAGTGCTGAAGAGATAGTTGTCCTGGATGGTTCTCCCATCTCCACAGAGGGACTCTGGATCTCTGTCAGAGTGAACATCAGATTCCTGGTCACCTCTCTGACCAAGACCCTTCTCCCCCTGATTGCTCAGTTTGTCTGGGTGGCCAGCTCTAAGTAGAGTCTTGATGGTTCCAAACCTCTTCCATTCATTAATGATGGAGGCCACTGTGTTCTTGGGTACCTTCAATGCTGCAGACATTTTTTGGTACCCTTACCCAGATCTGTGCCTTGACACAATCCTGTTTCGGAGCTCTATGGACAATTCCTTTGACCTCATGGCTTGGTTTTTGCTCTGACATGCACTGTCAACTGTGGGACCTTATAAAGACATGTGTGTGCCTTTACAAATCATGTCCAATCAATTGAATTTACCACAGGTGAACTCCAATCAACTTGTAGAAATATTTTGGGCATGATCAATTGAAACAGGATGCACCTGAGCTAAATGTAGTGTCTCATGGCAGTCTGAATACTTATGTAAATAAGGTATTTCAGTTTTTTATTATTAATACATTTGCAAAAAATTTACAAAAACCAGTTTTTTCTTAGATAATCGTACAAGCAACAATGACATTGACACATTATGTGACAAAACTGAAAACAATTGTCCAACACATCAGTGGACACTCAAACTAAAAACAAAACAATCTTAGAATTGCTGAAGAATTAGTGTCTCAAATAATCCAATGCAGAGAAACACATGCACATCATATTTATATCATACCCCATACTGGGACATTGAGTCTTTGATTTAATTTTAATTTTTTAATTTTACCTTTATTTAACTAGGCAAGTCAGTTAAGAACAAATTCTTATTTTCAATGACGGCCTAGGAACAGTGGGTTAACTGCCTGTTCAGGGGCAGAACGACAGATATGTAACTTGTCAGCTCGGGGGTTTGATACAGAGAGGAGGGGGTAAGAGCTATACATTAGGCCACTCATAGCAAAGCGCAAGTGCTTGTCTATGCACTTTATCTAAAACAAGGTGTCACGACTTCCGCCGAAGACAGCACCTCTCCTTGTTCGGGCGGCGTTCGACGTCACCTGTCTTCTAGCCATCGCCCCTCCAACTTTCATTTTCCATTTGTTTTGTCTTGGATTTCCGCGCACCTGGTTCACATTCGCTCATCTGATTAAATGTTTATTACCCTCTGTACCCCCCCCATGTCTGTGTGTGGAATTGTTTGTTTTGTTATGTGTGGTTCGCATCAGGCTGGTTTGCGTCTGGTATGTGTTCGCATCAGGCTGGTTCGCATCAGGCTGGTTCGCATCAGGCTGGTTTGCGTCGGGTATGTGTTTGCCCCGTGTGTTTTCTTTATTGTACCGTTGGTGCACTTTGGGAATTATCGCTGTTTTCCTTTTGGGCATGAATAAAGTGTGCCTGTTATCACCCACCTCTGCTCTCCTGCACCTGACGTACCTTCAACCAGTTGTGCACATCGTGACACAAGGCTCACCTATCCCTGTAGATCAGGGTCGTGTTCATTAGGGCATGCAATGGAAAACGGAAAACAAATATTACACAACAGAAAATGAAATTCTTTCATTTCTTATTCTTTTGAGTCCAGGTAGTTCGTCCCTCTTTCAGTCTGTTTTTTATCCATCTGGAATCTAATGAACACTACCCAATCAGCATTTTTACATTTACAGAAATAAAAAGACACACTGGTAAAGGTGCACACGCTTTTAGTATTGCATTGAGTATGACTGACAGCTTTCCGTAATATACGCACTTGAACACACACAAACAAATAGTTTCTGGATGCTTCAAACTTCAGGGGAGAGAACAAAACCAAACCGAGTCACTGATTCTTGTTTTGGCATCATTAGCTTTGGGGTTGGTGTGTGTACTAACATTGGGGATTAATTGTGGGGGTGGGCTGTGTGAGGGTGGAACATTCCTCCACAAGGATTGTTGGGAATTTGGTCTCTCCGTCACACACAGGGTTTCCTTCCATGGCCGTCAGGGCTTCACGGGTTGTGCTGAATGACAGGGAACTTCTCCAAGCACTAGAATGAGATGAGGAGAAAGAAAGGAGGTGGGTTACAATAATTAATAGAGATAAAAAGAAGATGAAATAAATCAGAAAAATAAATATGGGGGATTAAAAAGAAAGAGGGAGATGGAGCCTCAAGAGGAGAGGGAGAAATACATCATGAGAACAGAGAGCAAGTGGTACAGTCTGCTCTTTACTCTAGCCCGGTTTTGGTTTTCCATACCAGCCGAATAGCTATGGACTGTAGGCCATTCAGAACCATTAACCATTCTATGGTTTGGTCTAGGTAAGATAACACAAGGGGAGACTAGTGTTAGCATGAACAAGTATTGCTTTAGCGACTGGAGATACCACAGGGTTGCTAGCATTGGTCGTTATCAGCTCACCTTTCATCTCCTCCACAGCTGCAGTCCACAGCTCAATTACCTCGGACTGTTACAATTTGGTCGTATTTACAATGTCTAAACATTGAGTATTGTATCTGCCTTTCGTGTAGCTACCTAGACTCCTTTACACCCAACGAGACATTTATATATATACTCTCAATGGATTGGATGTCTCAAAGGCATTGAAGTGGGAAGATTTTCAGACTACATTTGTAGTGCGTTGGATCAATTGTTGTTTTAGTTTCGATTGTTTGCGAGACTTGAGTTTATCTTTTTACTTACAGATCGATACTTCAGTCGATAGATCTGCAAGCGCACATATCGAGCTCATTAGATTAGCAATTCTGCATTACGCAAAGCGCAATTTTTACTTTCATGTCTATTCCCACAAAGGTGTGCGATGCATGACCAAAAGACATTCAAATAATCTGCAAATGACTCTTACTACATTTTATTTGCACTAGCTAAGGTGCTCTCTTTAGCAGTAAATAATAACCAAGTGTGTATAGTGTACTTGATCGGTAGGCTAACCATGTGGTAGGCAAAAAAACATGCATTTTTCTGCTGCCAACGCTAAATGTTGGTGTGAAATTGTGCTCTTGCATTTGAAGTCTTTTGCAGATTTATTAACCAGCCAACTTCACACTCAGATCATTGGCATATGAAACTTTGATAAATAAAATGAGTTTTTCGAGTACAGTCCTTTTTTGAGCTCTCGACACTGGTCACAAAATTTCTAGTTAACACTTCAGAAAACACACTGTGTGCTGAAACATTGGTTTATCCATTAGATTGTTGGGAGCATATATAGTGTGTGACTTTATTTCTATACACAACATCTGTAGTGGCCAAGAGTCAAATCATTCAATGTCTCCTTGTGCCTCCTTCCGTTGGAAATGACTTATTTCTGGAAGTTACGTGGCTCAAAGTAATAAACGATGTGAATCCACAGCAATTGGCTAGGTGGGACTTTTCCCCAAAAAACTCACAAAAGATTTAGATGTGTGGAGTCAAAATTATTGGTGCACAACCTTGGGTAACACTTTATTTTACAGTATTTACCTGGTATTTACGTCAATATTACAAGGTATTACATGGTAATGACATAACAATACACAATAAAACAACTATTTTGGTTCCTTTGTGGTTCATACAACAGGCACCGTGAGATAGGACACTGGTACCCAGTAACAGAGGTATCTAAAGTATTTTGGTTCCTTCGTGGTTCATACAACAGGCACCGTGAGATAGGACACTGGTACCCAGTAACAGAGGTATCTAAAGTATTTTGGTTCCTTTGTGGTTCATACAACAGGCACCGTGAGATAGGACACCGGTACCCAGTAACAGAGGTATCTAAAGTATTTTGGTTTCTTTGTGGTTCATACAACAGGCACCGTGAGATAGGACACTGGTACCCAGTAACAGAGGTATCTAAAGTATTTTGGTTTCTTTGTGGTTCATACAACAGGCACCGTGAGATAGGACACTGGTACCCAGTAACAGAGGTATCTAAAGTAAGTATTTGTTCAATCAGACTTGATTAAGTCTGTAAATTAACACACCAAAAAACACCCACGCCAGTGTCAGGATAAACTTTGGAACAGAACATATTTTCTGGGAGTTTCATGTTTTATTGTTGAGCCCTGGTAGAGGTGAAGAGATTCCCTATGTGGGGCCAGGGGAGGGAGAGGTGAAGAGATTCCCTATGTGGGGCCAGGGGAGGGAGAGGTGAAGAGATTCCCTATGTGGGGCCAGGGGAGGGAGAGGTGAAGAGATTCCCTATGTGGGGCCAGGGGAGGGAGAGGTGAAGAGATTCCCTATGTGAGGCCAGGGGAGGGAGAGGTGAAGAGATTCCCTATGTGGGGCCAGGGGAGGGAGAGGTGAAGAGATTCCCTCTGTGGGGCCAGGGGAGGGAGAGGTGAAGAGATTCCCTATGTGGGGCCAGGGGAGGGAGAGGTGAAGAGATTCCCTATGTGGGGCCAGGGGAGGGAGAGGTGAAGAGATTCCCTATGTGGGGCCAGGGGAGGGAGAGGTGAAGAGATTCCCTATGTGGGGCCAGGGGAGGGAGAGGTGAAGAGATTCCCTATGTGGGGCCAGGGGAGGGAGAGGGTGAAGAGATTCCCTATGTGGGGCCAGGGAGGGAGAGGTGAAGAGATTCCCTATGTGGGGCCAGGGGAGGGAGAGGTGAAGAGATTCCCTATGTGGGGCCAGGGGAGGGAGAGGTGAAGAGATTCCCTCTGTGGGGCCAGGGAGGGAGAGGTGAAGAGATTCCCTATGTGGGGCCAGGGAGGGAGAGGTGAAGAGATTCCCTATGTGGGGCCAGGGAGGGAGAGGTGAAGAGATTCCCTATGTGGGGCCAGGGAGGGAGAGGTGAAGAGATTCCCTATGTGGGGCCAGGGGAGGGAGAGGTGAAGAGATTCCCTATGTGGGGCCAGGGGAGGGAGAGGTGAAGAGATTCCCTATGTGGGGCCAGGGGAGGGAGAGGTGAAGAGATTCCCTATGTGGGGCCAGGGGAGGGAGAGGTGAAGAGATTCCCTATGTGGGGCCAGGGGAGGGAGAGGTGAAGAGATTCCCTATGTGGGGCCAGGGGAGGGAGAGGTGAAGAGATTCCCTATGTGGGGCCAGGGGAGGGAGAGGTGAAGAGATTCCCTATGTGGGGCCAGGGGAGGGAGAGTGGAATGCGAGCCGCTGATGGCTGCTCCAGCCTGGGACAGATAGAGAGAGAGGGGGAGGATGGAGGAGGGGGGAGAGAGTTAGCAGACAGCTTGGCCCCTCAGCTCTGGGAGGACTTGCAGGCCCGCTTTCAAATACACAGGATGTGGGATCAGGCAGGAGAAGGGGGTGGGGCCAGCGCTGCACACACACAGTTCCGCACTCTCAGTTCCTCTCTCATTTAACCCTTGACTGCCTCTCTCTGACTTGTCAATAGAATCATTAGCCTTCTCTCTTCATAACAAATTAGTATTTATAATAGCACCACAAGATAGGACATGATTCAAATCTACAGTACCAGTCAAACGATTGGACACATCTACTCATTCCAGGGTTTTTCTTTATTTTTACACTTTTCTACGTTGTAGAATAATAGTGAAGACATCACATTTGAAATGTGACATCACCTTGATGAAATTGTGTCACTATGGATTTGATACCACCTCATATGATGGTTACGGTCCTATCTTGTCCACAGAAAACAATATACATTTATAAATGGTGCCCATTCTGAACCTGATTCTGTATACTGTGATGTGCCACACGGCAGCTGCCTAAGATGTCTTATGTACTTGCTGTATACAGATGATCTCCCTCTGGGGCGCTCCGATGTTATGGCAACAATGTTTGCTGATGCTACCACTGTCTAAGTAACAGGCAATTCTGCAGGGCAGCTTAAAGAGGCTCTTGAATCTGACATGAAATATTTCAAATTGGATAACCCAAACAAATTAGTGCTAAATACAAAACGAAAACCATGGCAATGCTAATATGTACAAAGAGGAGAGGGAAGAAACTACCCTCCTTACAGTTGGCAGGACACCCATAGAACAGGTTTCAGAGACGCAGCTGTGCTGCTAGACAACAGTCTCTCTTGGTCATCACACATTTCACAGCTTTGCAACAAAATCATCGGCACCTCCTGTACGCTCAGAAGGATATGCCAGAGCAAATCCTAAAACAAATTTAACAAGCTCTCATCCATAGTCAAATTAACTACTGCTCTGTCGTCTGGAATAATGCAAGTGCAGGTGACCTAACGAGACTGCAGATAGCACAAAATAAGGCAGCCAGAATGGTTCTATAATGTGGTTACGAGAGGTCCTCCATAGAATTACATAATAAACTAAAATGTCCGACAGTCAAGGAAATTATATAGAAAATAATATGCTAATCCTATTTATTCAAATTCACCACTCTGCAAGACCAACCACTATATATGATAAACTGGATATGGTTAAAGACACTCTCGTAACACACGGAACAGAACCAAGGCCACCTATAGACCACCAAAGCCCAAATTAGAGCTGGGCAAAGAGCTTTTAGTTTCAGGGCAGTGAAGTCCTGGAACTCTTTGCCAGAAAGTTACAAAAACCTGCCAAATAGTTGTTTTAAGAGTTGAATACACAAAATGTCTTGAATGACTAGGGAGGGAGAGACTAGAGTGGGAGAGACTAGAGTGGGAGGGAGAGACTAGAGTGGGTCATGTAATATGTTATGTTGTATTTAAATTCATTTGTGCTCATGAGGTAACTCATATGTATAGGTAATACTGTAGGAATGTGGATCTTTGTGCTTTTACTTAGCTTTTGATGTTCTTGTCATTTCTGTATGTTTTTTAATTAAGGGGTCATGGAAGACTAGCCCTAGGGCTAAAAGAGATCCTAATAAAATGTTAAATCGTATAAAAATAATTTTTGGGGGAAAGTAATGTATCTCTCATGGAATGTTACTATTTGATGCTGTATCATAGAAATCAATTGGTGTTCAAATCAAATCAATTGGTGTTCAAATCAAATCAATTGGTGTTCAAATCAAATCAAATCAATTGGTGTTCAAATCAAATCAATTGGTCTTCAAATCAAATCAATTCTCATTTGTCACATGCGCCAAGTACAACAGGTTTGGACCTTACAGTAAAATGCTTACTTACAAGCCCTTAACCACCAGTGCAGTTTTAAGAAAAATGTGTTAGGTAAAAAATAGATAAGTTTAAACAAATAAAAAAATAATACCAAATAGTTAGAGCAGCAGTATCATAACAATAGCGAGGCTATATACAGGGGGTACCGGGACAGAGTCAATGTGGAGGCTATATACAGGGGTGCCAGTACAGAGTCAATGTGGAGGCTATATACAGGGGGTGCCGGTACAGAGTCAATGTGGAGGCTATATACAGGGGGTGCCGGTACAGAGTCAATGTGGAGGCTATATACAGGGGGTACCGGGACAGAGTCAATGTGCAGGGGCACATGTTAGTCAAGGTAATTGAGGTAATATGTACATGTAGGTAGAGTTAAAGTGACTATGCATAGATAATAACCAGAGAGTAGCAGCGTAAAAGAGGGGGGTGAAATGCAAATAGTCTGGGTAGCCATTTGATTAGCTGTTCAGGAGTCTTATGGCTTGAGGGTAGAATCTGTTATGAAGCCTTTTTAACCTAGACTTGGTGCTCCGGTAAGCGCTTGCCGTGTGGTAGCAGAGAGAACAGTCTATGACTAGGGTAGCTGGAGTCTTTGACCGTTTTTAGGTTCTTCCTCTGTCACTGCCTGGTATAGAGGCCCTGGATGGCAGGAAGCTTGGCCCCAGTGATGTACTTGGCAGTACGCATTACCCTCTGTAGTGCCTTCGGTCGGAGGCCGAGCAGTTGCCATACCAGGCAGTGATGCAATCAGTCAGGATGCTCTCGATGGTGCAGCTGTTGAACTTTTTGAGGATCTGAGGACCCACGGCAAATCTTTTCAGTCTCCTGAGAGGGAATAGGTTTTGTTGTGCCCTCTTCACGACTGTCTAGGTGTGTTTGGAACGTGATAGGTTGTTGGTGATGCGGACACTAAGGAGCTTGAAGCTCTCAACCTGCTCCACTACAGCCCCGTCGATGAGAATGGGATGTGCTCGGTCCTCCTTTTCCTGTAGTAACAATCATCTCCTTTATCTTGATCATGTTGAAGGAGAGGTTGTTAACTTGGCACCACACGGCCAGGTCTCTGACCTCCTCCCTATATGCTGTCTCGTTGTTGTCGGTGATCAGGCCTACCACTGTTATGTCGTCGGCAAACTTAATGATGGTGTTGGAGTCATGCAGTCATGGGTGAACAGGGAGTACAGAAGGGGACTGAGCACGAACCCCTGAGGGACCCCCATGTTGAGGATCAGCATGGCAGATGTGTTGTTACCTACTCTTACCACCAGGGGCGTGCCGTCAGGAAGTCCAGGATCCAGTTGCAGAGGGAGGTGTTGATCTGTTGGGGCGGTATGCAAATTGTAGTTGGTCTAGGGTTTCTGAGATTATGGTGTTGATGTGAGCCATGACCACACTTTCAAAGCACTTCATGGCTACAGACTTGAGTGCTACGGGTCGGGAGTCATATAGGCAGGGTACCTTGGTTTTCTTGGTTACAGGGACTATGGTGGTCTGCTTGAAACATGTTGATATTAAATTCTCAGTCAGAGACAGGTTGAGAATGTCAGTGAATACACTTGTTAGGTCAGCACGTGGTCGGAGTTCACGTTCTGGTAATCCGTATGAATGTTGACCTGTTTAAAGGTCTTACTCACATCGGCTATGGAGAGCGTGATCACACAGTCATCCGGAACAGCTGATGCTCTCATGCATGCTTCAGTGTTGCTTGCCTCGAAGAGAGCATAAATTTATTTAGCTTCCATGTTAAAATGTCATCATCTTACAAAGTGCACCTTAAGAGTGTTTTCACTCTGTGGGTGTGTGTAGTCTTAGCTCGGCCTTGTACATTCAGATCAGGCTCTGGTTGACTTTGGAACAGTGGGTGAACTGCCTTGTTCAGAACGACAGACTTATGTACCTTGTCAGCTCAGGGATTCGATCTTGCAACCTTTCTGGTCACTAGTCCAACGATACCTCCCCAACATTTGGTTTTGGAACAGTTGGGGACAGCACTGATGTTCCACAGCTGATTGGAGTGCTCAGCAAACCCATTTTCATCTGGAAAGAGAGATAAATAAAATAATAAGAGTTTAATGGAAGATATAGGCCTTAGATATTATGACCTTATGGTAGGCAGGTCAACAGTTGTCCCACTGTCTATCTCATACATTTTGGGGTGCCAGTGAGGAGAGTGAATTACCTTGTGTGTATGTGCGTCTGCATGTCCTTATATTTGCCCTAAGAGAAGAAAGAGAGATGGGGGGAGAGAGAGGCCCTTGAATGAATGAAGAAATAAATGAATTAATGGATGTAGTGGTGTGTGTCTGGACACTTCCTCCACAGCTCCCCCATTCACTCCCCCATGCACACAAGAGAGAGATACTACACCAGACTTTCCAGAGGTAAGGGAGAAGGAGAGAGGGGGAGGGAGAAAGGGATGGGGTCGAGCAAGGGTCCCTTGGGGGAAAGAGTGATTCACAACAGCATGTGGGGAAGGAAATGACTCATGTGAGCTTAGTACACTACACACAACCTCCCAGAGAGAGGCTGAGACTGTGTAAGAGTGTTTGTGTCTATATGTGCATGTCAAATCAAATTTTATTGGTTGTGTCCACATATTTTGCAGATGTCATCACAGGTGCAGCGAAATGCTTACATCGCTAGCTCCAACAGTAATACCTAACAATACAACACAATAAACACAAATCCCCAAGATTGAATTAATGAAAATAAGAAATGCCAGAGTCCGGAACATAAACATAAATGGGGAGGGGTTGGAGGGTTGGAGGGTAACAAAATAAAATATATTTGAAAAAAAATACAATAAATAAATAAATAAATATATATTTGCAAAAAAATATATGGGGGATTGGAAGTGATGCAGACAATTAGATTGATGGAAGGCTACGTGTGCCTTTTAAAATAAAAACATATGTAGTGCTGTCCTTGAGCTGTTCTTGTCTATTAATGTTCTGTGTTATGTCATGTTTCATGTTTTGTGTTGGACCCCAAGAAGAGTAGCTGCTGCTTTTGCAACAGCTAATGGGGATTGTAATCAAATACCAAATACCAAAATGAATAGAAGGGTGTGTACAGCGGTATAGGATGGGGCGGCAGCGTAGCCTCGTGGTTAGAGCGTTGGACTAGTAACCGGAAGGTTGCGAGTTCAAACCCCCGAGCTGACAAGGTACAAATCTGTCGTTCTGCCCCTGAACAGGCAGTTAACCCACTGTTCCCAGGCCGTCATTGAAAATAAGAATGTGTTCTTAACTGACTTGCCTGGTTAAATAAAGGTCAAATTTAAACAATTAAAAAGGATGAGCCTCGACTAGAATGCAGTATATACATATAAAGTGGGAAAAACAGTATGTAAACATTATGAAAGTGACCAGTGTGTGAGCATGGAAGAGAGAGTGCAGTGTGCGTGAGAGCATGTGAGTAGTAAGAGACAAAATACGTAAGCATACAAATTGTATGTGTGAAACAGTGGTCGAGTTGGACAAACAAGTCAAATAACACAGGCATACAAATGCAGAGGGAGAGAAAGAAAAGAGTGGAATGTGTAAATTCACAAATCCATTAAAAAAAGACTGCAGAGCTGTAGAACTGACATAAGAGACGTGCACATAAACAAAACGACACATACACTGACAAACAAACATATTCAGCCTCTTCACAGGAAAGTAAGAGGGAGACAAAGAAGAGACAGATAGGGAATGATAGTAAGATTGGATTCAGTAAATGATTCAGTCTGAGGCAGGGCCTTCCACTTCTTCTCCCCCTCTCCCTGCAGCCCTCTTCCCCCTCCCTTTCCTTTCTCCTCCCCTTGGCTCTGGGAAACTGAGTCAGAACAACCGACGGAGAAAAAAGAAAAGAAGAGGGACCAACACACACAGACTGACAGAAAGAGAGAGTACCGACAGAAAGATGGAGAGAAAGAAACAGAAAGAGAGAGTACCGACAGAAAGATGGACAGAAAGAGCAGGACAGAGAGAAAGAAACAGAAAGAGAGAGTACCGACAGAAAGAGGGAGCGAGAGAGGGAGGCCCCCTAAGCACAGCTGCAGCATCATTTCTTGGCTCAGCCTGTCATTCGGGGGGAGGAACAGGACATAGCTGCACCCCCTTCCCTACTTTCCTCCCATTCCTTTTCTTCCAGTCTCAAAATCAAACTCCCCTCTCTCCTCCACTCTACCCCACACACCCTTGACTCTTTTGGTCAGGTTTCCTGGCTCCCGAGTGGCGCAGTGGTCTAAGGCACCGCATCTCAGTGCTAGAGGCGTCACTACAGGCCCTGGTTTGATTCCAGGCTGTATCACAACCGGCCGTGATTGGGAGTCCCATAGGGCGGCACACAATTGGCCAAGCGTCATCCGGGTTAGGGTTTGGCCGGGGTAGGCCGTCATTGTAAATAAGAATTTGTTCTTAACTGACTTGCCTAGTTAAATAAAGGTTAAAGGTTAAATAAATAAGCTGGATATATTGTGTGTGTGTGTGTGTGTGTGTGTGTGTGTGTGTGTGTGTGTGTGTGTGTGTGTGTGTGTGTGTGTGTGTGTGTGTGTGTGTGTGTGTGTGTGTGTGTGTGTGTGTGTGTGTGTGTGTGTGTGTGTGTGTGTGTGTGTGTGTATCTTGTCGGTAGCATACAGAAATCAGTCCTTACCTTTCTTGCACTAACACTTGCCTTTTCATACGAGCACTGACTTTTGCTGGTAGCTGCTTTATTGAAGAAACTCACTGTGACTGTGAGATGTGATTGTTGTACCTAGTTACCTTAAAGTCCTCATGCAGTCTTTGTAATACATTGTTTTAATCATCACCGTGTGTTTATTTCATTAAAATCATTTACTAAACAAATGTGAAAACATTTACATACACAGCCCTGATTGGCTGATATAATGGTCTAGAGCAGGGATGGGCAACTTTGATGAGGGTTGAGGCCAACTCCTCATGAGGGACCGCAGTGGCTTGTGGGTCTGAACACACACATCCATACCCTCCACCTTGCGAGCAAAACATTTTTTAACCCCCCTCGTGACAGCGAGGAGAAGAAAAAAACGTTTAAAATAATTTCCTGAAGTTCTACACATTTTTCCATGGGGCAGAGAGAAGATTGTGCAATTTTATACATTATTTCATGCAATTCTACTCATTTTGCCATAGGGCGGAGGCAAATGTTTGCAGTTTTTAATATGACAACTGATGATCAATGGGCCCCACCCTGGTCCGTAATTCGATTATCCTTACTACACGTTTAGATAGACTGGACTAACTTAACAATAAATACATCAAAATAGCCGACATAGGCTAATAGAGTGACTGCTGACGCACAACAATTTACAAATGGCACCTTGGGCATTCTATTATTCTATTATTTTAACTCTCAACAGCAAATTGAGTCCCCTTTTCATTTTTTTAATCAGTCCGGCGGGCCTACAAAAGTTGGGCGCAGGCCGCCAGTTACCCATACCTGGTCTAGAGCCTAGATGAACAGTCATTGGTCTATTATAATCAGAACACATGAAGTGGGCTTAAAGTTCCATCCCACCTGAACAGGCTAAATTCCATGCATTTTCTTTCAAACACAAAAAGGGCTTTACCCTTTTCACAATTTCAGAATGTTATTTCAACCTCAGTGTGTAAATATCATAAAGAAAAAGCAAGAAAATCACGTTAACTGCACTGCCCCTTTAAGATGAATAAATTGTCAGTTGTGTGTTGTGTGTCTGCTAAAAGACTAAAAGGCAAGACTAAAAGGCAAACCAGATCAAAATGTAAATATACAGAGTGACATAAACTGACCAGGTTAATCCAATGATCCATTGTTGATGTCACCTGTTAAATCCCAAAATCAGTGTAGTTGAAGGGGAGGAGAAACAGGTTAAAGACGGATTTTGAAGCTTTTGAGACAATTGAGACGGATTGTGAGCCATTCAAATCAAATCAAATTGTATTGGTAACAAACACATATTTAGCAGATGTTATTGCAGGTGTAGTGAAATGCTTGTGTTCCTAGCTCCAACAATGCAGTAATATCTAAGAATTCACGACAATACACACAAAACTAAAGTAAAAGAATGGAGTTAAAAAATATATAAATATTAGGATGAGCAATGTAGGAGTGGCATTGACTAAAATACAGTAGAATAGAATACAGTATATACATATGAGATGAGCAATGTCGGAGTGGGATTGACTAAAATACAGTAGAATAGAATACAGTATATACATATGAGATGAGTAATGTCGGAGTGGGATTGACTAAAATACAGTAGAATAGAATACAGTATATACATATGAGATGAGTAAAGCAGTTTGTTAACATTATTAAAGTGACTAGTGTTCCATGTCTATGTATATGGGGCAGCAAGCTCTAAGGTGCAGCAGGGTTGAGAAACCGGGTGGTAACCGGATAGTCATGGATATTTAACAGCCTTGAGATAAACTGCTTCTTTTAGTCTCTCGGTCCCAGCTTTGGTGCACCTGTACTGCCTCGCCTTCTGGATGGTAGCGGGGTGAACAGGCCGTGGCTCGGGTGGTTGATGTCCTTGATGATATTTTAGGCCTTCCTGTTACATCGGGTGCTGTAGGTGTCTTGGAGGGCAGGCAGTGTACCACCGGTGAAGCGTTGGGCAGACAGAACCAGCCTCTGGAGAGCCCTGCGGGTGCGAGCAGTGCAGTTGCCGTACCAGGCAGTGATACAGCCCAACAGGATGCTCTCAATTGTGCATCTGTAAAAGTTTGTGGGAGTGATAAGGGCCAAACCGAATTTCGACAGCCTGCTGAGACGCTGTTGCGCCTTCTTCACCACACTGTCTGTGTGGGTGGACCATTTCAGATCATCTGTGATGTGTACGCCGAGGAACTTGAATCTGCGGTCCCCTCAATGTGGATAAGGTGGTGCTCTCTCTGCTGTTTCCTGAAGTCCACGATTAGCTCCTTCATTTTGTTGAAGTTGAGGGAGAAGGTATTTTCCTGGCACCACTCCGCCAGGGCTCTCACTTCCTCCCTGTAGGCTTTCTCATCATTGTTGGTAATCAGGCCTACAACTGTTGTGTTTTCTGCAAACTTGATAATTGTGTTTTCTGCAAACTTGATAATTGAGTTGGAGGCATGGGTGGCCACGCAGTCATGGGTGAACAGGAAGTACAGGAGGGGGCTGAACACACATCCCTGTGGGGCCCTTGTGTTAAGGATCAGTGAAGTAGAGGTGTTATTTTCTACCTTCACCAACTGATGGCGGCCCGACAGGAAGTTCAGGACCCAGTTGCTGAGGGCGGGGTTTAGATCCAGGGTCCAAAGCTTAATGATGAACATGGAGGGTACAGAGGGTATGGTGCTGAAAGGCTGAGCTATATTCAATGAACAGCATTCTTACATAGGTATTCCTCTTGTCCAGGTGGAATAGGGCTGTGTGCAGTGCGATGGCGATTATATTGTCTGTGGATCTATTGGGGCGGTATGCAAATTGGAGTGGGTCTAGGGTGTCAGGTAAGGCAGAGGTGATATGATCCTTAACTAGCCTCTCACAGCACTCCATGATGGCAGAAGGTAGTGCTACGGGCGATATTCATTTAGTTCAGGTAACTTTGCTTTCTTGGGTTCAGGAACAATGGTGGTCCTCTTTAAGAAAGTAGGGACAGCAGACTGGGATAGGGAGAGATTGAATATGTCCGTGAACAGTCCAGCCAACTGGTCTGTGCATGCTCTGAGGAGGCGGCTAGGGATGCCATCTGAGCTGGCAGCCTTGTGAGGGTTAACACGTTTAAATGTCTTACTCACATCGGCCACAGAAAACGAGAGACCACAGTCCTTGGTAGCGGGCCACGTCAGGGGCACTGTGTTATCTTCAAAGCGGGCGAAGGTGGTGTTTAGCTTGTCCGGGTGCAGGATGTTGGTGTCCGCGACGTGTCTGGTTTTTCGTTTATAATCCATGATGGTCTGTAGGCCCTGTCACATACGTCTCGTGCCTGAGCCGTTGAATTGCGACTCCACTTTGTCTCTATACTGACGTTTTTCCTGTTTGATTGCCTTACGGCAAACTGCACTTTGTATTCAACCATATTCCCAGTCTCCTTGCCATGGTTAAATGCTGTGATTTGCGCTTTTCAGTTTTGCGCGAATGCTGCCATCTATCCACGTTTTCTGATTAGGGTTTAATAGTCACAGTCACATTTCAATTGGTCAGACCAGCATTGTAATGGAGTCATGATCTGATTTGCCGAATGGAGGGCGTGGGAGGGCTTTTTAGGTATCCCGGAAGTTGGAGGTAACAGTGGTCCAGTGTTTTAGCAGAGAGTAAATGTGTTGATAGAACATCAGTAGCATTTTCCTCATATTTGTAGAATTTCCAGTGTAGTTCCTTGAGAGCCGTCATGGTATCAGCTTGAGGGGGAATATGACTAATAATCTTGGGAGATAATATGTATGGCATTGTGAGGTATTCTAGGTCGGGTGAACAAAAGGTCTTGAGTTTCTGTACGTTATCACAATCACGCCAATGATTAATCATGAAAAATACACCCCTACCTTTCTTCTTCCCGGAGAGTTCTTTATTCCTGTCTGCGCATTGTACTGTGAACCCAGCTGGCTGTATGGATGGGGACAGTATATCCCAAAATAGCCATGATTCCGTGAGACAGAGTATGTTACAGATGTCTCTCTGGAAGGAGATTCTCGCATGGAGCTCGTCCACTTTATTGTCCAGAGACTGAACATTAGCGAGTAATATACTCAGAAGCGATGGATGGTGTGCATGCATCCTGAGTTGTACTAGAAGTCCACTCCGAATACCTCTTCTCCGCCAGCGGCATCTTGGAGCAGCATCTGGACAAGACAAAAGATTGAAGTGCTTTTGAACGGGGTATGGTTGTTAGGGTTTGGCCGGGATAATAAAGTCTACTACTCTGGAGTCATGAAAAAACATTTTAAAAAATGTATGTTAAATGGCGGAGAGTGGATCGGCTCTCGGAACAACTGTATGCGGGTGGGTCAGATTCCGGAGAATAACCTTTTTTTTTTTGACTGTCTAGTTTTTATTTATATGAACAGCGAGACGTGAAATGTTAAATGATATACAAAGTCTAAAATCAGGCTTCTCTGCAGCCTTCTCTGCTTTCTGTCAATCATTTACGTTGAGTGTGTGTGTGCTGTTGTTGCTTATCATAGATCATATCATTTACTTACACAAAGTCGGCATGAATTCAAAGCGCTGCATTTGACGGGTTCCCGTTCTATTGTAAACAGCAAGTAGGCCTAGATCAGAGCAAAAAAAAGATGGCTATAGCCTACCCTCCCAAAGAATCCCTTGAACACATCACAACTGGTAAGAGGATATGCCAAGAAAGATGAGGGTAAATTAGCTGAGATGCAAAAATATAAAATATGAACGAGCGCCATATCAACTCTCTGGCTTCATTCATACATTAGACCAGTCATCACAACGCTAGAAACCTGCCATATTTACTCAACATAAAATCCCCAATAGAAAGCAGGGCCATTTGACCCCCCCCCCAAACATTTTCTGAGCAAAATGTATATGTTTTTATATTTCGTTATTTACTGTCGAAACACTAGCCAATCAGCTCCAACTTACAGAAAGTATTCAGACTCCCTGACCTTTCCCACTTTGTTACCTCACAGGCTTATTCTGAAATGATTTGAATACAAAACGATTCCCTCATCAATCTACACACAATACCCCATAACGTCAAAGCAAAAACAGATTTTTTTGAAATGTTTGTACATTTATACAAAATAAGAAACAGAAATACCTTGTGCTATGAGACTCGAAATTGAGTTCAGGTGCATCCTGTTTCCATTGGATTTATAAAAGGCACACACCTGTCTATATAAGGTCTCACAGTTGACAGCGCATGTCAGCAAAAACCAAGCCACGAGGTCAAAGAAATTGTCCGTAGAGCTCCGATAAAGGATCGTTTTGAGGCAGAGATCTGGGGGGGTACCAAAAAATATCTGCAGATTGAAGGTCTCCAGGAACACAGTGGCCTCCATCATTCTTAAATGGAGGAAGTTTGGAACCACTAAGACTCTTCCTAGAGTTGGCCGCCCGGCCAAACTGAGCAATCGGGGAAAAGGACCTTGGTCAGGGAGGTGACCAAGAACCCGATGGTCACTCTGACAGAGCTCCAGAGTTTCTCTGTGGAGAAGGGAGAATCTTCCAGAAGGACAACCATCTCTGCATCACTCCACCAATCAGGCCTTTATAGTAGTGGCCAGACGGAAGCCACTCCTCAGTAATAGGCACATGACAGCCCACTTGGAGTTTGCTGAAAGGAACCTAATCCCTACGGTGAAGCATGGTGGTGGCATCATCATGCTGTGGGGATGTTTTTCAGCGGCAGGGACTGGGAGACTAGTCAGGATCGAGGGAAAGATGAACGGAGCAAAGTATAGAGAAATCCTTGATGAAAACCTGCACCAGAGTGCTCAGGAACACTAAGCACACAGCCAAGACAACGCAGGAGTGGATTCGGGACAAGTCTCTGAATGTCCTTGAGTGGCGTAGCCAGAGCCTAGGCTTGAACCCGATCGAACATCTCTGGAGAAACCTGAAAATAGCTGTGCAGCGACACTCCCAATCCAACCTGACAGAGCTTGAGAGGATCTGCAGAGGAGAATGAGTGAAACTCTACAAATACAGGTGTGCCAAGCTTGTAGAGTCATACCGCAGAATACTCGAGGCTGGGGCAGAATACTCGAGGCTGGGGTTCAACCAAGTACTCAGTAAAGGGCATGAATACTTATGTAAATGTGTTATTTTAGGGGGTTTTAGGGGGGGTTGCAATGAAACTAGAAAAACCTGTTTTTGCTTTGTCATCGTAGGGTGTTGTGTGTAGATTTGAGGGAAACATATATTTAATCAATTTTGAAATAATGTTGTAAAGTAAAAAAATGTGGAAAAAGTCAAGGGGTCTGAATACTTTCCGAATGCATTGTATTTCCATGCATAACATATGATCACATACAAAATGTAAGCAAGGTTTTAAAATATTTAACTAAAACATAATCATTTATCTGTCTGGGCCTCTTGAGGTCATTTTGCAGTTTACAAATGATTTGTAATTATGTTCCATCCCTCTGATCACCCACTCAAGAAAAACATATATTTGATGATTCCTGCCTTATGCTATGTGCATGATTTTCTTAGGCTACAGTAATTGCAGGCTACACACGAGCGCTCGATGCAGTTACGGTAGACGACGTCCAATCTCAACCTCCATCTCACATTAAAATCTCTGACAGAGGCTCAAATTTAAACTGTTGCTACTGTTGCTAATCACAAAACGGCTAATACACAGTGTCCACAACATTGTTTCACAACACTACGCTTACAAAAGTGGGGGCATGGCAGTGTTTTCCACCAGCGCCGCCATACGGCCGATTACAGACACTTTTTCGGCCGGTTACTTTTTCCACTTAAATGAACTAGGCTACATTTCAATTCGCTAGTCAGAAAAAAGGTCTGCAGAGCCCTCTCCCGCGAGACTGAACGACATGCATCTTCGAGCAATCTATTGATAGGATTGGAGTCTGTCAGTCACAAAGTGAGCGATGACAGGGAAACGCTGCTGGTTTGCCAGTCTACTGTATTGTCCCGCCTCTCGGTGTTTGCGGTCAAATTTCAGTTACACTGAGGGAGGGAGCATGAATTTCCACATCCCATACATATAATGTGGTAACGATGAGTCAAAATCCACTTAGAAAATAAATGAATGTGCCAGAAAACAATAGGCTATCTATCGGGTTAACGATGGCTCGGGGTCAGTAAAAAACATGTGTCAGTTGGGCCAGTGGTCACTTTTTCATTCCAGTTCTACATTTACCTGCTTTGTCACAGTCTACAACTGAAAACCACTAAAGACTACACTCGTATGTCATGTGATTTGTTCTTGAGCAATATGATTGGCCGTTCATTCAAGTCATAACTTCTCGAGCAGTACATGAGTTGATGCCTTCGCACAGCACATGCAAGTTGTTCAGAGCAAAAAAGAAGTACCCATCAATCTACTCGCTGAGCCGATGGTCAATCCACCTCACTGCAGGAACAATAGTTAAGCAAGTGGACAGACAGCCTCACTTCGGTTCAAAATATGATAAAAGAAAACAGATTGAATTGTTTTAGAAGCTAATCATATTTACATGGCATCATTAAAGATATTGATATATGTCTACTGATTTAATCAAAGTGTTGACAATGTAATAATCAACTGCTGCTTTCTGTGTAGTAAAGCCCATGTTTAACACCTGCTTCTTTCTTCAATCCTACCTGTATTGCAGAAAGCTGAGAAAATGCCTCTTAAATAATCTTGTACAACAGCGGATGAAACTAACACTGTAAAAGTGTGAATACGTGATCAGTTTCATGTCCTGATAGTTGCAAGTTGAAAATACATTCCAGCATTGGAATCTACCGGAGGCCACCAAAATAGAGCTTATTCGCCGGGGGGACCTCCCTAGCCCGGGGGAGCCGGTCTAGCTACTTTTTCTATTTGGCTGGGTACTCCATGGGCTTGTGGAAAACAATGGCATGGTGGCCTACTGGTCAGATTCTGCGCTAGCCTAGGCCTGTTTGTTTAGCACAGACTCTGATATTCCCTGTGACAGTCACCACAATAAGCGGGTTATCATGGAGTAAAAATTCTATCCTGGTGGAATTGCCCGCCGCCTCCTTCAGATACACAGCTATCTCTGGAGTTGCCCGCCGCCTCCTTCAGATACACAGCTATCTCTGGAGTTGCCCGCCGCCTCCTTCAGATACACAGCTATCTCTGGAGTTGCCCGCCGCCTCCTTCAGATACACAGCTATCTCTGGAGTTGCCCGCCGCCTCCTTCAGATACACAGCTATCTCTGGAGTTGCCCGCCGCCTCCTTCAGATACACAGCTATCTCTGGAGTTGCCCGCCGCCTCCTTCAGATACACAGCTATCTCTGGAGTTGCCCGCCGCCTCCTTCAGATACACAGCTATCTCTGGAGTTACCCGCCGCCTCCTTCAGATACACAGCTATCTCTGGAGTTGCCCGCCGCCTCCTTCAGATACACAGCTATCTCTGGAGTTGCCTGCCGCCTCCTTCAGATACACAGCTATCTCTGGAGTTGCCCGCCGCCTCCTTCAGATACACAGCTATCTCTGGAGTTACCCGCCGCCTCCTTCAGATACACAGCTGTCTCTGGAGTTGCCCGCCCCCTCCTTCAGATACACAGTTATCTCTGGAGTTGCCCGCCGCCTCCTTCAGATACACAGCTATCTCTGGAGTTACCCGCCGCCTCCTTCAGATACACAGCTATCTCTGGAGTTGCCCGCCCCCTCCTTCAGATACACAGTTATCTCTGGAGTTGCCCGCCGCCTCCTTCAGATACACAGCTAGCTCTGGAGTTGCCCGCCGCCTCCTTCAGATACACAGCTATCTCTGAAGTTGCCCGCCGCCTCCTTCAGATACACAGCTATCTCTGGAGTTGCCCGCTGCCTCCTTCAGATACACAGCTATCTCTGGAGTTGCCCGCCGCCTCCTTCAGATACACAGCTATCTCTGGAGTTGCCCGCCGCCTCCTTCAGATACACAGCTATCTCTGGAGTTGCCCGCCGCCTCCTTCAGATACACAGCTATCTCTGGAGTTGCCCGCCGCCTCCTTCAGATACACAGCTATCTCTGGAGTTGCCCGCCGCCTCCTTCAGATACACAGCTATCTCTGGAGTTGCCCGCTGCCTCCTTCAGATACACAGCTATCTCTGGAGTTGCCCGCCGCCTCCTTCAGATACACAGCTATCTCTGGAGTTGCCCGCCGCCTCCTTCAGATACACAGCTATCTCTGGAGTTGCCCGCCGCCTCCTTCAGATACACAGCTATCTCTGGAGTTGCCCGCCGCCTCCTTCAGATACACAGCTATCTCTGGAGTTGCAGCAGCCTTGTTTTCTGGGAAGACTGCTGCAACCAGGGCCTCTGCTTCCTTCACACAATACATATAGCAGAAACTCAGAGCGACTTACAATCACCGCAAAAACGACCACATACCACAACAAAATCTTCAACACACACAAACAATTTAAATTCATATTTTATTATTGTGGATAGGATAAACCCTGTGTGTGTGTGTGTGTGTGTGTGTGTGTGTGTGTGTGTGTGTGTGTGTGTGTGTGTGTGTGTGTGTGTGTGTGTGTGTGTGTGTGTGTGTGTGTGTGTGTGTGTGTGTGTGTGTGTGTGTGTGTGTGTGTGTGTGTGTGTGTGTGTGTGTGTGTTCTTTCTATGCTGAAGAGCTAGAAATGAGGCAAACTCCCTGTCTCAATGTACATTATCCAAGGAACCTGTGTGCTTATATAAAGACGACTGAAGACGAAGGTCGTCTTTATATTATTTTTCTTTCTCTGTGTGTGCATGGGTGTGTGTGTGTCTGTGTCCGTGTGTGTGTGCACTTACCTGGTCGAGCTTGGTGTACCAGGCACAATAGGCCTTGTCGCCCAAGCGAGAGAGCTGGTCTGCAGGAGGGGTCTCATCTATCGACTGGTCCAGAGTCTCCAACAGAAGCTTCTCTATGGGTTGAAATGAGAACATAAACACATAAAACCCCAAAACAAACCCTCCTGACATTTAACTATTTTTCTTTGGGTATGTTTGATTCTTATTAGCACCTCAGCAATTTTACCAAGAAGGACGGGCAATTATTATTGAGGTGACATGCAAAGATAGTGGAGACCTATCCAAAAAGACTTAAAGCTGTAATCGCTGCCTAAGGCGCTTTCACCATGTATTGACACCAGCCTTGGCCAAGAAATGTGAACAGAACACAAAGGGTGTGAATACTTTTCCAAAACTCTGTAGCGAATGGTTGTTTGCTCACCAACAACAGCCAAAGGCATTGTGGCTTAATATGATCCCATTCTCCCCATTTCTCCCTCTGTCAACCTGATGATGGAAAGGACCCTTTATAGAGGGGGGCCTTGCCCATCTTCACACTGATTGATAGACAGCTTCGCTATGGCTGCAGATGCCCTTCACCTCCCAAACGACTCAATAACTCACGAGAAGGCGGCACAATAGTAGTGTGTGTGTTCTTCCCCTTCACTCATTTGATCAGCATCAGAATGAATCCTATGTAATCAGTGTACGCCTTCACACACATAGACACAGAGAGAAAAAGATAGAGACAATGGCAAGTCAGTACTCTGGAGGACCTGAGAGATTGCAATGTTGCCACAGGTTTCCCATACCATTTGTTAACTCGGTTGGGATAATAAAGACTACATGAACATAAACTGAGGCATGCTGATTATCTGGGTTGCGTTCTTTAGGGTATGCAAAGGAAGACATGGAAAACATTTTGCAATGGAAAACTTAAAAGGGGGTGTCTTAGTGGACAAGGCTAGGGAGTCCCTGTAGCGGGTGTCTCCAAGACCCTAGCAATAGACCTAAACCTGCTGATCTCCTTTTTGGGCACCATGAAGGTCTGATCGACAGGGATATGTGGTGTATCATCTTCGGGGGAGGAGCCTGAAGAGTAGATGTTGAGACTAGTCAAGTCTTGTCAAGGCATGTCAGCTGTGTCCCAATAGCTAGAGTTTCCTTTCCCTTAACCACAGGGTCAGATTACCATATCCCCACTCCTAACTTTAACCGTTACGGGGTTTTAAAATGATCTGATCCTGTATCAACTTCTGCTCCTACTTCTAATGCTGCACTATGTTAGACTCGTGATTCCGTGAAAGATAATTAACTGCTGTCCGTGTCAGCCTAGAAAGAAAAAAAAGAAAGTAAATAATCATTGTGTCTACAAGATCCCTCTAAAATACAGTACCAGTCCAAAGTTTGGACACACAAACTCATTACAGGGTTTTTCTTTATTTTTTACTGTTTTCTACATTGTATAACAATATTGAAGACATCACAACTATGACATAACACATATGGAATCATGTAGTAACCCAAAAAGTGTTAAACAAATCAAAATATATTTTCTATTTGAGATTCTTCAAAGTACCCTTTGCCTTGATGAGAGCTTTGCACACTCTTGGCATTCTCTCAACCAGTTTCATGACTACCTGATGACCACCTGATCCGATGATCAGGTGACTACCTGGAATGCATTTCAGTTAACAGGTGTGGCTTGTTAAAAGTTCACTTGTGGCATTTCTTTCCTTCTTAGTGCATTTGAGCCAATCGGTTTTGTTGTGACAAGGTAGGGGTGGTATACAGAATATAGCCCTATTTGGTAGGCGGTATTTGCTCGCCTGAGGTAGAGTATCTCATGATAAGCTGTAGACCACACTATTTACCAAGAGAGTTCTCATCTATATTATTCATAGCTGTCTATTTACCATCACAAACTGAAGCTGGCACTAAGACCGCACTCAACGAGCTGTATAAGGTCATAAGTAAACAGGAAAATGCTCATCCAGAGGTGGCGCTCCTGGTGGCCGGGAACTTTAATGCAGGGAAACTTAAATCCGTTTTACCTCATTGCTACCAACATGTTAAATGCGCAACCAGAGGAAAGAAAACGCGAGACCACCTTTACTCCACACACAGAGACACGTACAAAGCTCTCTCTCGCCCTCCATTTGGCAAATCTGACCATAATTATATCCTCCTGATTCCTGCTTACAAGCAAAAACTAAACCAGGAAGCACAAGTGACTCGCTCAATACAGAAGTGGTCAGATGATGCAGATGATAAGCTACAGGACTGTTTTGCTAGCAGGGACTGGAATATGTTCCGGGATTCTTCCGATGACATTGAGGAGTATACCACATCAGTCACTGGCTTCATTAATAAGTGCATCGAGGATGTCATCCCCACAGTGACCGTATGTACATACCCCAACCAGAAGCCATGGATTACAGGCAAAATCCTCACTGAGCTAAAAGGTAGAGCTGTCGCTTTCAAGGAGATGGACTCTAACCCGGACATTATGCCCTCCGACGAACACACAAACAGGCAAAACGTCAATACAGGACTGAGATTGAATCATACTACACCGGCTCCGACTCTTGTCGGATGTGGTAAACTAGTACAGAGTACAGAGTACAAAGGGAAGCACAGCCGCGAGCTGCCCAGTGACACGAGCCTACCCGACAAGCCAAATTACTTTTTTCTCGCTTCGAGGCAAGCAACACTGAAAAACACATGAGAGCATACTTTGTTCCGGACAACTGTGTGAACACACTCTCCGTAGCCGATGTGAGTAAGACCTTTAAAAAGGTCAACATTCACAAGGCCGCAGGGTCAGACGGATTACCAGGACGTGTACTCTGAGGATGCGCTGACCAACTGGCAAGTGTCTTCACTGACATTTTCAACCTGTCTCTCAACTGAGTCTGTAACACCAACATGTTTCAAGCACACCACCATAGTCCCTGTGCCCAAGAACACTAAGGTAACCTGCCAAAATGACTACTGACACATAGCACTCACGTCTGTAGCCATGAAGTGCTTTAAAAGGCTGGTCAAGGCTCACATCAACACCATTATCCCAGAAACCTTAGACCCACTCCAATTTGCATTACCACCCCAACAGATCCACAGATGATGCAATCTCTATTGCACTCCACATGGCCCTTTTCCTGGACAAAAGGAACACCTATGTGAGAATGCTATTCATTGACTAGAGCTCAGCGTTCAAAACCACAGTGCCCTCAAAGCCAATCACTAATCTAAAGACCCTGGGACTAAACACCTCCCTCTGCAACTGGACTTCCTGACGGGCCGCCCGTAGATGGTAAGGGTAGGTAACAACACATCCGCCACGCTGATCCTCAACACGGGGGCCCCTCAGGGGTGGTGGCTCAGTCCCCTCCTGTACTCCCTGTTCACCCATGACTGCATGGCCAGGAATGACTCCAACACCATCATTAAGTTTGCTGACAGCACAACAGTGGTAGGCCTCATCACCGACATCGATGAGACAGCCTATATGGAGGAGGTCAGAGACCTGGCCGTGTGGTGCCAAGACAACAACCTCTCCCTCAACGTGATCAAGACAAAGGAGATGATTGTTACTACAGGAAAAGGAGGACCGAGCACATCCCATTCTCATCGACGGGGCTGTAGTGGAGCAGGTTGAGAGCTTCAAGCTCCTTAGTGTCCACGTCACCAACAAACTATCACGTTCCAAACACACCTAGACAGTCGTGAAGAGGGCACAACAAAACCTATTCCCTCTCGGGAGACTGAACAAATTTGTCATGGGTCCTCAGATCCAAAGTTCTACAGCTGCAACATCGAGAAGATCCTGACTGGTTGCATCACTGCCTGGTACGGCAACTGCTCGGCCCCCGACCGCAAGGCACTACAGGTCGGGGTCATCTATAATTCCATGCTAGGTAAAGCTCCGCCTTATCTCAGTTCACTGGTCAAGATGGCAACACCCATTCGTAGCACGCGCTCCAGCAGGTGTATCTCACTGATCATCCCTAAAGCCAACACCTCATTTGGCCGCCTTTCGTTCCAGTACTCTGCTGCCTGTGACTGGAACGAATTGCAAAAAGCTGAAGTTGGAGACTTTTATCTCCCTCACCAACTTCAAACATCAGCTATCCGAGCAGCTAACCGATCGCTGCAGCTGTACATAATCTATAGGTAAATAGCCCACCCATTTACACCTACCTCATTCCCATACTGTTTTTATACTGTTTTTATTTATTTACTTTTCTGCTGTTTTGCACACCAATATCTCTACCTGTACATGACCATCTGATCATTTATCACTCCAGTGTTAATCTGCAAAATTGTATTATTCGCCTACCTCCTCATGCCTTTTGCACACATTGTATATAGACTGCCCATTTTTTCTACTGTGTTATTGACTTGCTAATTGTATACTCCATGTGTAACTCTGTGTTGTCTGTTCACACTGCTATGCTTTATCTTGGCCAGGTCGCAGTTGCAAATGAGAACTTGTTCTCATCTAGCCTACCTGTTTAAATAAAGGTGAAAAACAAATAATAAAAATAAAAAAAATACAGGGGGTAGTGCACATGGCCCAGTACATCCCTGGGGCCAAGCTTCCTGCCATCCAGGACCTCCTGCCACTGGGGCCCTAAAAATAGTCAAAGACTCCAGCCACCCTAGTCATAGACTGTTCTCTCTGCTAGTGCCAAGCGGTACTGGAGCGCCAAGTTATTCAAATGGCCACCCGGACTATTTTCATTCCCCTCCCCCTCTTTTATGCTGCTACTACTCTCTGTTTATTGTCTATGCATAGTTACTTTACCTCTATGTACATATTACCTCAATTACCTCGAATAACCTGTGCCCCAAACATTGACTCTGTACGGGTACCCAATGTATATAGCCTTGCTATTGATATTTTTCTTATCTATTTTTTACTTAACACTTATTTTTCTTAAAACTGCATTGTTGTTTAAGGGCTTGTAAGTAAACATTTCACTGTAAGGTGTTGTCTCTGATTGGGGACCATATTTAGGTAGCCATTGGGTATTTTATGTTTTTTTTTTGTCTATGTGTAGTTGCCTGTCAGCACTCGTTTATATAGCTTCACGTTTGTTCAGTGTTTTTTCTTTAATAAAATAAGTATGTAGGCTTAACACGCTGCGCCTTGGTCTCCTCCTTACGACGGACGTGACACCAACCTAAGTGTATGTAAACCTGACTTCAAATGTATGTTCTAGTTTTATTTCTATGTTAGAGCTACATGCAACACACTGTACAGTACACGTAGGCTCTTAGTTTGAACTACTTTGCTATAGCAGGAAAATTATCCTGCAACAACTGGAAATGTGAATTATGTGGATTATAATGAATGACATTTTTTTATAAGGATTGATGCATTTTTCATACGGTAAAATCTAATTTGAAACTTCAGTGGTAATTACAAACTTCAGAGGCTGTTTTTAAACCTCAAATATATGATTAGTTTTACATTTCCTGCATGGCAGGAAAGTTATCCTGCAACTGGTTGATCAATTGAAAACCTACATCTGTAGCAGTGGTGGGCATCCGCATTGGTCATGGAGAGCTACAGGGTGGTCCAGGCTTTTGTTCCAGCCTGTGCTAATAGCCCTGAATCAACTAGTCTTATTTTCAAGACCTTGATTACATATTATACAGGCCTATGTACACATTTATGAAAAATAGTTTTGATGTAATCAATTATGAATTAATATATTTGTATAGGCCTACCCTCAAATATTCTACATTTTGTCATTTACCCTCCAGAATGATGCATGACCTGGATGTCAAAGTCATTGTCTACTCCCACTTTGGCAAGAAGGTCCCTAAGACTCACAAGATGAGCCCTTCTTCCAGATGGGACTACAGCTGGCCTACCACAGGTGAGTATACACACCATGCTAATTACATTTTGAGTACTTATTTCATTGACTGCTAAGAGCTATGTCATGCCTGCATTATTTTACATTGACCAGTTGAGGGCACCAGATAGCAAAATATTCCCCAACCTACCTCCACTCCAACCGTAGACTGTACAAGGCCTGGAATTTTGTGATTTTAGGGGAAAGGCCATTTGGCCAAGAGGTGCCCAATCTGCCAGGGCACCAAGGCCATAAACCAAAATAGCCAATTAAATTCATTAGAAAAACAAAAAAACACTAGCTATGCTATTCTGTTAAGAACAACACAGTACCAGTCAAATATTAGAACACCTACTTATTCAAGGTTTTTTATTTATTTTTACTATTTTCTACATTGTAGAATAATGGTGATGACATCAAAACTATGAAATAACACATATGGAATCATGTAGTAACCAATAGTGTTTAACAAATCAAAATATATTTTACATTTTAGATTATTCAAATAGCCACCCTTTGCCTTGATGTCAGCTTTGCATTCTCTCAACAAGCTTCATGAGGTAGTCACCTGGAATGCATTTCAATTAACAGGTGTACCTTAAGATGGCTGTTATTGATAAATCAGGAAAACATATTTTACATGTCCATTTCTTAAATCCTTTGTAAATCCAATACAAAATGGCTTATCACAATGGCCACCTGTTGGCTCTGGTGGGCATTTAGCTACAGTGTATTCAGACTTCAGACTATTTCCACAATTGGTTACGTTACAGCCTTATTCTAAAATGTATAAAGTATTTTTTTCCCCCATCGATCTACACACTATACGCATAATGACAAAGCAAGAAATGTTTTTAGACATGTTAGCAAGTGTGTGTGTATATAATCACATTTAAATACAGTTGAAGTTGGAAGATTACATACACTTAGGAGTCCTTAACACTCGTTTTTCAACCACTTCACAAATTTCTTGTTAACTAACTATAGGTTTGGCAAGTCGGTTAGGACATCTACTTTGTGCGTGACACAAGTAATTTTTCCAACAATTGTTTAGACACATTCTTTCACGTATAATTCACTATCACAATTCCAGTGGGTCAGAAGGTAACATGCACTAAGTTGCCTGTTGCTTGGAAAATTCCAAAAAATGATGTCATGGGGGCCTCCCGGGTGGCGCAGTGGCTAAGGGCGCTGTACTGCAGCGCCAGCTGCGCCACCAGAGACTCTGGGTTCGCTCCCAGGGTCTGTCGCAACCGGGAGGTCCGTGGGTTGCCGCATAATTGGCCTAGCGTAGTCCAGGTTAGAGAGGGTTTGGCCTGTAGGGAAATCCTTGTCTCATTGCGCACCATTGACCCCTGTGGCGGTCCAGGCGCAGTGCACGCTAAGCAAGGTTGCCAGGTGCACGGTGTTTCCTCCGACACATTGGTGCGGTTGGCTTGCGGGTTGGATGGCGCTGTGGATGGCGCTGTGTTGCGTATCAGAGGACGCGTGACTTATAACCTTTGTCTCTCACGAAAACTGAGTTTAAAAGTTTACCAACCTTCAAAGCAGAATTACTTTCCCATTGGTCTTCAACTGTACTGTATGAGTCTCTACTTTTATCGAATGTATAAAAATAAAAAAACATTTCAAGTTAGCTAGATAATATCTACAAATATCTAATATTCTATATACTTACTCAATCCACGTCATCCCCATTGGGACTGAAGTCCACAATGAGTTTATATCTGGGCATTCTGAGAAAGTGGCCATCAGTCAACTTCTCTTGATGTGTTGTGACATTTTGGGAAACATTATTCAAATTCCTTACTGTTGTGTATTTTGTTCAGCCAGAAGATGCAGTAGATTTTCCTGAGAGCTCCACTGCTGAAATTATCCTTCCGTCTCATGTCGTTGTTGACAACAATCCAAACCATACAATAGAACTGATTTGAAATTGCTGTTGTATAGGTGGATATTTGTTGAGAGGCTGCTCTGCTCAGACCTCCAGATGGGATGAGTTGGGCAAATACACACAGTTTTGAGATCTTCCAGCTAGAACAGGCTCCACTGATGTGGTTTTGGTCATAATCCAGTTAATGGTAATAAGGAAGAGGATCTGAGAGATGAAGGAACCATGTCTCACTCCAGACTTCACAGGGAATGACTCAGACTTGCCCATAATGACTGCATTTCCATATGATTTTTACAATCTTGAATAGTATGCATTGAATTGGATCTCAAGATCTTCCATAGTGTCCCATCTTTACTACCAACAGCCTTGAAGTCTATGAAGTGAGATTGAGTAAGTGGGGTTCCTAAGCGGAGGACCATCCTATTTAAAAAATAGTGAAACATTTAAAGTTATCCTTTTTAGATAAAACTATACTGCATATATTTACGTCACCATATAACTGATTAAAACGCGCTCCTCAGGACCTACCCCTCCCAGTCCACCAGGCACTGGAGCCAACCCCCACAATGTCGGTAGTCCAGGAGGGACCTAACAGCATGGCATTCTATTATATTATGGCAGACCAGCTGTATCTGTCTCTATTTCACTTTGGCCATTGTTGTGGGCCTGCCCTCCCCTCAACAGCCTCAAATAGTTTATTTCATTTCACAAATAATATTTTATATTATTAATTTCAAACAACTGCATTAGCATGAAGAACTTACTAGTCCAAAACGATGTCCTCTCCGTTCAAAACATATTCCTCCATTTGGGAATCGCTAAATGAATAGTCCTCGATCAATTTCTTCTACAATTGTGTGTACATCTGTATACCTAGACTTAGATTTAGCTTTCCCTGACTTAGTCGCCATACTGATTGATATATAAACAGCTGAATATGCGCTTTACCAAAACAATGCTGTGCGTAACGTGCGTTGGTCCTTCCGGTATGACTCGTCAATGGCGAATGAACCTCTACGCCGGAGTTTACTACATGGGTTGGTCTTCCAACACATAAACATTACATATTGCCATTTACCTCAGCTCATTGGCTATCTACCCAGCTAGATTTCAAGACGATCAGTGGTCATTGGGTTAAAATACAGTCAATCAACGAAACAGCGGTCTTATTATTGGTGCACAATAATGTCATTACTTGTCTTCAAATCGGTTTCTTTCAGTCAATATGTCCCGCGAAATGACCCATCACGTTTGGTTGTGTTACAAACAAACCAGTTGATTGCAATGAAACCAAACATGACTGGAAAAGTCACGTTTTGTGTGTGTATTTACCTGTTTTGTCAAATAGAATGAGACGGAATTCACGACAAGCAGTTCACAATGTTTCGTGTTAGGCTATAGAAATGGATTTTATCTAACAAAAGACCATTCATTGTGTAACAATGAGCATTGGGATTGCAAACAGAGGAAGATCGACAAAGGTAAACAATTTATTTTATTGCAGTTTGTGATTTTGTTACACCTGTGCTGGTTGAAAATAGTTGTTTTTTATGTGGCTCTATCCTCAGATAATCGCATCGGATTCTTTCGCAGTAAATCCTTTTTTAAAACTGACAACGCAGTTGGATTAGCAAGATTCTAGGCTTTTGAAACATGTGAGACACTTGTATTTTCATGAATGTTTATGACTATTTATTTAGCGGTTCTGTGCACAGAGAGGTTAATATATAATATTATTACACTTTATTACAATAGAGATATTGATATTAGTCTATTAAGTCCTACCTGGCAGGTGTCATCGCTAATACAGCCAGGCTCTACATTCTCAGCATTGGTGGGGATGTACAGCTCTCCTGAGTTATTTAGTGTGCTGTTCCACATGTCCATGTCCAGATGAACCCCGTCCAGACGCAGGTCCTGCGGACAGCCCTTGAGGTGTCCTTCCCATGCCTGCGTCTCCTTCTCCTCCCCGGGGAGACCCCTACATAGGCCAGGTCTCCATTGTGCACCTCCACCTCAGGTACCTCGCCTATTCCGTAGCGCAGGCCTGTGTGCTCAAAGAACACTCGTCCATACTGGACCTCGAATTGGTGAAGTGGCTTCTTGCCCGTGGTCACGACGATGGGCAACGTCAGTGCATGGCTTTCGGTCAGGGAAGGACTCTCCCCATGCCAACTTCTCCGTCCTCCCTGGGTCGCCTCAGCTGGAAGAGTAGGGCTTTGGGCTTCAGTGAGAGCAGAAAAAAAGGAGATACTGAAGTTGGTGCCGTGGAACTGTAGCTCACAGTTTTCTCATGACGGTACATCCAGGAGGGGAACTCTGTCAGAGTGGAGATGGAGTTGTTATAGAAGGAAAGCAATACTATGGATGACAATCAAGCAGTCGTGTGTACCTATTTAACATAGGGTAAATCACTAATCTAGCAGTGAAGAGAAAAATATTTGACGAAGAAAAATGCTTTGACAAACCCAACCACAGCCCTCAAACAAAATTAAATAATACATATATATAAATAATAATAATAATAATAATACATATATATATATATATATATATAATACCCTAATACAGTTGAGATGCGTTACAAGTCTTTCCAACTTTTATTTGTCATGTCACGTTTGAGAGCCGTTTACATGTTTGGAGGGATAAGTTGGTGTGATGGTCTGTTATGACATCATGATATGGGGTGACGCCAGACCCCTTTCCAGCCAGACCCCTCTCCAGCCAGACCCCTCTCCAGCCAGACCCCTCTCCAGCCAGACCCCTTTCCAGCCAGACCCCTCTCCAGCCAGACCCCTCTCCAGCCAGACCCCTCTCCAGCCAGACCCCTTTCCAGCCAGACCCCTCTCCAGCCAGACCCCTGTCCAGCCAGACCCCTTTCCAGCCAGACCCTTTCCAGCCAGACCCCTCTCCAGCCAGACCCCTTTCCAGCCAGACCCCTCCAGCCAGACCCCTTTCCAGCCAGACCCCCAGCCAGACCCCTCTCCAGCCAGACCCCCAGCCAGACCCTCTCCAGCCAGACCCCCTCTCCAGCCAGACCCTTTCCAGCCAGACCCCTTCCAGCCAGACCCCTCTCCAGCCAGACCCCCAGCCAGACCCCTTCCAGCCAGACCCTTTCCAGCCAGACCCCTTTCCAGCCAGACCCCTTTCCAGCCAGACCCCTCTCCAGCCAGACCCCCAGCCAGACCCCTTTCCAGCCAGACCCCTTTCCAGCCAGACCCCTTTCCAGCCAGACCCCTTTCCAGCCAGACCCCTCTCCAGCCAGACCCCTTTCCAGCCAGACCCCTCTCCAGCCAGACCCCTCTCCAGCCAGACCCCTCTCCAGCCAGACCCCTCTCCAGCCAGACCACTCTCCTGGCTGGGACTTTTGGGGCCCTCTGTATGTACATGGAACCGAATGGAACAGGATGCTTTGGGAGGGGGTATTTTCTGTCCATCTATCTCCCTGCACCAGCCAATCGTGTGAGCCCAATGTGAAATCATTCCACAAATTGAACAGATCCCAATCCAAACAAATTTCCCCCACCGGCCAACCCACCATCCCAACCATCCCATGGCCTCACATCCAAGACCCACCATCCCAACCATCCCATGGCCTCACATCCAAGACCCACCATCCCAACCATCCCATGGCCTCACATCCAAGACCCACCATCCCAACCATCCCATGGCCTCACATCCAAGACCCACCATCCCAACCATCCCATGGCCTCACATCCAAGACCCACCATCCCAACCATCCCATGGCCTCACATCCAAGACCCACCATCCCAACCATCCCATGGCCTCACATCCAAGACCCACCATCCCAACCATCCCATGGCCTCACATCCAAGACCCACCATCCCAACCATCCCATGGCCTCACATCCAAGACCCACCATCCAAGGCCTCACATCCAAGACCCACCATCCCAACCATCCCATGGCCTCACATCCAAGACCCAATCCCAACCATCCCATGACCCAAGCCCCACCATCCCCATCCCACCATCCCCACCATCCCAACCATCCCATGGCCTCACATCCAAGACCCACCATCCCAACCATCCCATGGCCTCACATCCCCACCATCCCAACCATCCCATGGCCTCACCCCCACCATCCCAACCATCCCATGGCCTCACATCCAAGACCCACCATCCCAACCATCCCATGGCCTCACATCCAAGACCCACCATCCCAACCATCCCATGGCCTCACATCCAAGACCCACCATCCCAACCATCCCATGGCCTCACATCCAAGACCCACCATCCCAACCATCCCATGGCCTCACATCCAAGACCCACCATCCCAACCATCCCATGGCCTCACATCCAAGACCCACCATCCCAACCATCCCATGGCCTCACATCCAAGACCCACCATCCCAACCATCCCATGGCCTCACATCCAAGACCCACCATCCCAACCATCCCATGGCCTCACATCCAAGACCCACCATCCCAACCATCCCATGGCCTCACATCCAAGACCCACCATCCCAACCATCCCATGGCCTCACATCCAAGACCCACCATCCCAACCATCCCATGGCCTCACATCCAAGCCCCACACTTTGATCAGTGTTCTGTTCCGAAATGAGAGAGGGAGGAATGTTGCAGACACTGGTGGTGTGGAACATGAGCTAAGATATTTACCTCGTCTCGTACACAACGTTAGTGATGTTAGCTAGAAGTTGGCCTGTCTGATCAGGATGAACAATACCTGGTAAAAACCCTTTTAATTCTGAGTGCTATGCATTTTGCTAGTATTTTTGCATCACAACATTGAAGTGTAAGGGGCCTCCAGTTTTTTAGATTGGGACTTTAGACTGGATCTTTATATTTGCCATCTGGGTCTTGTTTTAATAACAGAGAAATCAGACCTTTCTGCTGAGTACCTGACAGACCACCATTTCTATCGGAGTAGTTAAAACAATCTAACTATGGAGCTTTCAGTATATCGATACCTCTACCTGTATCTTGTTTTAATAATAGAGAAATCAGACCTTCCTGCTGAGTACCTGACAGACTACCATTTCTATCGGAGTAGTTAAAACAATCTAACTAGGGAGCTTTTAGTATATCAAAAAATACTTGATATACCTCTACCTGTATGCCCATCAAGCCCTGTTGTTTTTCAAGACTAAAAAGGATTTAATATCCTCAGTTATTCCTCTGTAATTTGGCCTTCATGCTGATCTTTCTGTACATTTGTTAATTTTCCATTTTATATATTATTTGGAAATAATTCCTTACTGTAATCTTCATTCAGTGGGATGAGATGGGAAAAGAGAACATCTGCCTAACAATAAAATAATTAGCATCCTCTTAAAATAACATTCAGAGAATCATAGATGACTCAGTCTTCAGTAACGAGTTTCTGCTAATTATTTTTGTTAGCGTTGCTGTATTGGAGATTCAGGAAGAATTTGGTGCATTTTTCTCCATGTTCCATCCAGTTGGCTTTATTTGTGTAATAGATTACATTAGATCGTTCTTGAATAAGTTACTCAAGTTCTTCTTGTTTTTCCTCTAACTTATTTTGTATCTCTGTAGTATTGTTTTTAATGCTATCTATCTGTACTATTAGTTAATGTATTTCCCTTGTTAGTCTTGTCTCTTTAGCCAGAAACTGCTTTTTCATTATAGAAGAATATTGAATGACCTCTGAAGGTACATTTAAAAGGTATCCCAAACAATAAGTAATATATAATATAATAATATAATATAATATAATAATATAATATAATAATAATAATAATAATAATATAATATAATAATATAATATAATATTATAATATAATATAATATTATAATAATAATATAATATAATAATAATAATATAATAAGGGGATTTGCTGAACCTGTATTATACTGGAAAAATTAAGTTGTACATTTGTCTTATTTAAAAATAAATTGTCCTCCTGTAAACTTTGATTACATTTCCAATATACCCGTCAATGTGGACATTCTATAAGAGTTATGTGAAGGCCAATTAGATAATGATCCGATTGCATTCTATCACCTATTAAAACGTGAACCTTTGATGCAAGAAGGAAAGAGACAAAGTAGTCAAGTCCTTCTGTAGCTCAGTTGGTAGAGCATGGCGCTTGTAACGCCAGGGTAGTGGGTTCGATCCCCGGGACCACCCATACGTAGAATGTATGCCTTGAACCGATTACGACTGTAAGTCGCTTTGGATAAAAGCGTCTGCTAAATGGCATATACATATACATATATACATAAAAGCTTTATTAAGTCTCATCCATGTATATCTCACTAGGTCAGGGTTTTTTAGTCTCCAAATATCCACTATTTCTAATGTGTCCATAATATTTGTCATTACCTTAAAGGCACGGTGACTGTACTTTGTAGAGTGATTACCTTTAAGGTCCATTAAGGTACTTAACACTGTTAGTCTCCTACCATAATGTGCCAGTCAGTTTTAATTCAATGGAACTTCCTCCACTGTATAGAAAACAATGTATTAGAGAGGCAGCCATTCAGATCTATATGGAGCAGGTGAACACGTGGTACGGAGAGAGACACTTTGGAACGTGACCGCCATAGTTTCAGTAGGGTGAGTCTAAGTCACCATTATGGGTTCTCAAAATGTCCATCAGTCTAGATATACAGTGCCTTCAGAAGGTATTCAGACCCCTTGACTTTTTCCACATTTTGTTACATTACAGCCTTATTCTAAAATTGATTAAATAGTTTTTTTCTTATAAATCTACACACAATACCCCATAATGCCAAAGCAAAAACAGGTTTTTAATTTTGCTCATTTATAATAATAAAAAAATATATATCACATTTACATAAGTATTCAGACCCTTTACTCAGTACTTTGTTGAAGCACTGGCAGTGGCGGTGACAGTGATTACAGCATCAAGTATTCTTAGGTATCACGCAACAAGCTTGGCACATCTGTATTTGGGGAGTTTTTCTCCATTCTTCTCTGAGGATCCTCTCAAGCTCTGTCAATTTGGATGGGGAGCGTTGCTGCCCAGCTATTTTCAGGTCTTTCCAGACATGTTCGTTTGGATTCAAGTCCGGGCTCTGGCTGGAATAGCTGTGCAGTAAAGCTCATCTTTGCCTCACTGACTAGACTCCCAGTCCTTGCCGCTGAAAAACATCACCACAGCATGATGCTGCCACCACCATCCTTCACTGTAGGAATGGTGCCAGATTTTCTACAGATGGTACACTTTACTTTCAGGCCAAAGAATTCAATCTTGGTTTTATCAGACCAGATCATGTTCTGAGATTCCTTTAGGTGACTTTTGGCAAACTCCAAGCGGGCTGTCATGTACGTTTTACTGAGGAGTGGCTCTGGCTTGGCCACTCTACCATAATAGCCTGATTGGTGGAGAGCTGGAGAGATGGTTGTCCTTCTGGAAGGTTCTTCCATCTCCACAGAGAAACTTTAGAGCTCTGTCAGAGTGACCATCAGGTTCTTGGTCACCTCCCTGACCAAGGCCCTTCTCCACCAATTGCTTACTTTGGCCGGGTCGGCCAGCTCTAGGAAGAGTCTTGGTCGTTCCAAACGTCTTCCATTTAAGGATGATGGAGGCCACTGTGTTCTTGGGGACCTTCAATTCTGCAGTTTTTTTGTACCCTTTCCCAGATCTGTGCCTCGACACAATCATGTCTTGGAGCTCTACGGACAATTCCTTTGACCTCATGGCTTGGTTTTTGCTCTGACATGTACTGTCAACTGTGAGACCTTATATAGACAGGTGTGTGCCTTTCCAAATCATGTCCAATCACTTGAATTTACCACCGGTGGACTCCAAGTTGTAGAAAGGTCTCATGGATGACCATGGATTATCAATGGAAACAGGATGCACCTGGACTTACTTGGGATGGACTGACGTGACAACTACAGGCTGTTTTGAAAAAAATCAGGGTGGTGATATTCACTTTGTTACAAATCCTTGTTAAGGCCTGCAATTATTGCAAGTTATCAGCAAGGTTCTGTCCCCCAACCTAGCAGTATGGGAATCCAGAATTTAGACACCATAACATGGGGGCTAGGCTTGGGACTTGGTTATCCGTAGTATATTATATGAAATACAAACCTAATTTGACAATGGAACCTCATGATAAAGTCCATGATAAAGTCTCCTATTGTGAAACCATCTAATCAAAGTCAGTGTTATTTTCCGGCCAAGATAAATCCCTTGATCAGCTTATCACCAAGCTGAACGCTCTGTCACAATAGGCAGAGCTTCCGGCTAGATCTGTAGCCTGAAGACACCTACAAATGTAAATCGCTCAGCAGTAAGCAGGCAGTGTCCAAAAGGTTCTAACGAAACTCAAAAAGAAGCCATGGGGTGCTTCATGGGGTCTCTACAGGCTATTGTGTATTTCATTCATTCTACTGTCTAGCGCAGCCACACACACACTCTTTCATACACATTTACACACCTGCCACTGGCAACCCTTGGATACCGGAAAGCATTTAGGAATTCCTTTCTTGCGCGTGCATGTGTGTGTGCACTCTACCCCGGAGTCTGGGAAAGTGACTGGTAAACACATGACTTCCCCAAAAGTGTCCAGCAGATTGGGGTTGCCATGGCAGCACCAAAAGTTATGCAGGGGCCTTCGGTAGGGCCAGCGACCTCTGCTGACAACCTCTTCCTCTAACTCTCCTGTCAGCGTCATGGATGCTGGGATGGTGTAGTAGCAGCAGTGGTGGGGGTTGGGACGGTAGTGGGTTAAGAAAGATGGAGGCCCACTCATGGAGGAACACTTTGCTGGCTCGCCAGAAGGCAGGTTGTTGCATCTAATTTTGGTTTTAACAGGTCCTTCTCTCCCTTTGAGCCTTTCCTGCATGGGGCTTTCTGTGTTTTTGTAGGAACCCAGAGGATTACACTTCAGCTTCTGGCAGGTTTTAGCCTCCTGCATGGCAAAGCCTATTTGAGACCAGGCAGAGTAGTATTAAATAAGTCCGTAGTCTTAGTCAGTCTCCTGTTGAGGTGAAAAGTGGTTGTCACGGTTTTCTTCTATCTCCTCCTCTGACGAAGAGGTGTAGCAAGGATCGGACCAAAATGCAGCGTGGTCATTTTCATACATGTTTAATAACAAATAAACACGAACAATACAAAAACAAGAAACATAACACGAAAACCGAAACAGCCTATACTGGTGCAAACTAACACCGTAACACAGAGACAGGAACAATCACCCACGAAACACTCAAATAATATGGCTGCCTAAATATGGTTCCCAATCAGAGACAACGATAAACACCTGCCTCTGATTGAGAACCACTTCAGGCAACCATAGACTTTTCTAGAAAACCCCACTATACCACAATCCCAATACCTACGAAAAAACAAGACTAAACACACCACATAAATAAACCCATGTCACACCCTGGCCTGACCAAAATACTTAGACCAGGGCGTGACAGTGGTAAAAAAAAAAAAGGTCCCAGAAGTTGGACCTCATTGCACACAACATCACACGCCCATGAGCGTTTATGTAATTTGTTTTTATTTCAAAAGTTTAGAACCAAAACTATTTCGATTCTGTGATACATTTTTCCTGCATTATGCTCAAAGCACTAATTATGATAATGAGGATAGTCACACTAAATATGGAGTAATTACAGCTGTATAATGGAAGATTATGATAAGATATAACAATGTTCTTCATTCTTAGTCCTGGAGAGGCTCAGTGTGTGCAGGCTTTCCTTCCAGCCCAGTACTATAACAGTGGTTAAGATAAAATAAAAAAAAATTAAATTATACTGTGTTATTGACTTGTTAATTGTTTACTCCATGTGTAACTCTGTTGTCTGTTCACACTGCTATGCTTTATCTTGGCCAGGTCGCAGTTGTAAATGAGAACTTGTTCTCAACTAGCCTACCTGGTTAAATAAAGGTGATTTTTTTTAAATAAAAAAATCTCTAATTAGTTGATCGGTTCAATCAGGGCTCTCCAGAACCAGAAGTGAAGACCCTGAGATGGACAGTAAATGTTACCCCATATCCTGTGCATCCATCCCCCATGCACCTATTTCTCTATATTTCTTGGTCTTAATCGCTCCCAGCCAATACCATTGGTCCTCTAAACTACTGATAGCGGGATACCTGTTCAGATTACCACCGAGGCCCTTTGCCTGTTCTCTCTCTCTGAGAACAGAGTATACAGTGCCTTCAGAAAGTATTCACACCCCTTTACTTTTTCACATGTTGTTGCATTACAGCTTGAAATCAAGGTTAAATTTAGATTTTGTGTCACTGATATGCACACAATAACCCATAATATCAAAGTGGAATTGTGTTTCTAGAAATGTTTACAAATGAATTAAAAACGAACCTGATGTCAATAAGTGTTCAACCGCTTTGTTATCGCAAGCCTAAATACGTTAAGGAGTGAAAATGTGCTAAACAAGTCGCATAATAAGTTGCATGGATTTTTAATTGACTACCCCAATTCTGTACCCCACACGATTATCTCATTCGAGCAGTGCATTTCAAGCACAGATTCAAACCAATGGTTTGCAAAGAAGGGCACCTATTGGTAGATGGGTAAAAAAAAGAAGACATTGAATATCCTGTTGAGTATGGTGCAGTTATTAATTACACCTTGGATGGTGTATCAATACACCCCCGTTACTACTACTAACTCAGTTGCCGGAGAGGAAAGAAACCACTCAGGGATTTCACCATGAGCTCATTGGAGATTTTAAAACAATTACAGAGTTTGTTTGTGATAGGAGAAAACTAAGGATGGATCAACATTGTAGTTACTCCATAATACTAACATAAATAACAGAATGAAAAGAAGGAAGCCTGTACAGAATATATTCCTGAACATGCAATAAGACACTAAAGTAAAACTGCAAAATATGTGGCAAAGAAATTAAATTAATGTCTTTAATACAAAGCATTATGTTTGTGGCAAATCCAACACAACACATCACCGAGTATCACTGTTAATATGTTCAAGCATGGTAGTGGCTGTATCATGTTATAGGTATGTTTGTTATTGGCAAGAACTAGAGTTTTTTTTAGGATAAAAAGAAACTGAATAGAGCTAAGCACAGGCAAAATCCTAGAGGAAAACATGGTTCATTCTGCTTTCCAACAGACACTGGGAGACTAATTCACCTTTCAGAAAGACAGTTAACTAAAACACAAGAACAAATATACACTGGAGTTTCTTACCAAGACGACATTGAATGTTCCTCAGTGGCCTAGTTACAGTTTTGACATAAATCAGCTTGAAAATCTATGGCAAGACTTGAAAATGTCTGTCTAGCAATAATCAATAAACACCTATTGATGCTCCTGGACAAATCATACACCCCAAACAAACAAACACCCAAAATACACACGCAAAACACACACCCACACACACACAGTTCCTCTCCCCCGTTCCAACCCCTTAAGGAGGGCAAGTCATCGACAAGTCCTTCCTCTCGTGGTGTCACGACTGTCCCTCTTCTCTGGTGCCCTTGAGCAAGGCACTTTACCCCTAAGGTGTAGACTCCGGTAAGGTTGTTGTATTTGATTTAAGTGCTCTGTTGCAGCCCCTGTGCTGCTCCCAGCCTGTGATGTGTGTGTTGTGTGTCAGGTTGGGTAATGTGACAGCAAAAAAAAAATCAAGATTAGTGCAAATTAACCAATAAAACAAGTTTTGTATTCAGCCCAGCTATCCCTTTTATATCTGGTGACCTGGCCAGTCACTCTGGACACAGGGACAGAATAGTTGCCACTGTTAGGGGAGGTACAGTAAGATCCATAAATACTGGCACCCTTGATAAAGATGAGCAATAAGGAATGTATAAAAGATGGGTGCATCTTTGGTTTTAGAAGAGGGGGAGACAACTTTTACATTGCCTTGCAAAAGTAATTTGTCCCTCTTGGCCATTTTCCTATTTTGTTGCATTACAACCTGTAATGTAAATAGATTTTTATTTGTATTTCATGTAAATGGCATACACAAAATAGTCCAAATTGGAGAAGTGAAATGAAAAAAATTACTTGTTTAAAAAAATTACATTCAAATAAACTGAAAAGTGGTGCGTGCATATGTATTCACCCCCTTTGCTATGAATCCCCTAAATAAGATCTGGTGCAACCTAATACCTTCAGAAGTCACATAATTAGTTAAAGTCCACCTGTGTGTAATCGAAGTGTCACATGATCTGAGTATACAGTTTAAGTCGGAAGTTTACATACACCTTAGCCAAAAACATTTAAACTCAGTTCTTCACAATTTAATCCTAATAAAAATTCCCTGTCGTAGGTCCGTTAGGATCACCACTTTATTTTAAGGATGTGAAATGTCAGAATAATAGCAGAGAGAATGATTTATTTCAGCTTTTATTTCTTCAATCACATTCCCAGTGGGTCAGAAGTTTACATACACTCAATTACTATTTGGTAACATTGCCTTTAAATTGTTTAACTTGGGTCAAAAGTTTCCGGTAGCCTTCCAACAGCTTCCCACATTAAGTTGGATGAATTTTGGCCCATTCTTCCTGACAGAGCTGGTGAAACTGAGTCAAGATTATAGGCCTCCTTGCCCGCACACGCTTTTTCAGTTCTGCCCACAAATGTTCTATAGGATTGAGGTCAGGGCTTTGTGATGGCCACTCCAATACCTTGACTCTGTTGTCCTTAAGCCATTTTGCCACCACTTTGGAAGTATGATTGGGTTCATTGTTCATTTGGAAGACCCATTTGTGACCAAGCTTTAACTCCCTGACTGATGTCTTCAGATGTTGCTTCAATATATCCACACAATTTTCCTACCTCATGATGCCATCTATTTTGTGAAGTGCACCAGTCCCTCCTGCAGCAAAGCACACTCACAACGTGATGCTCCCACACTCGTGCTTCACTATTGGGATGGTGTTCTTGCAAGCCTCCCCCTTTTTCCTCCAAACATAACGATGGTCATTATTGTCAAACAGTTCCAGTTTTGTTTCATCAGACCAAAGGACATTTCTCCAAAAAGTACAATCTTTGTCCCCATGTACAGTTGCAAACTGTAGTCTGGCTTTGTTATGGTGGTTTTCGAGCTGTGGCTTCTTCCTTGCTGAGCGGCCATTCAGGTTGTCGATCTAGGACTAGTTTTACTGTGGATATAGATACTTTTGTATCTGTTTCCTCCAGCATCTTCACAAGGTCCTTTACTGTTGTTCTGGGATTGATTTGCACTTTTTGCACCAAAGTACGTTAATCTCTAGGAGCGGTATGACGGCTGCGTGGTCCCGTGATGTTTATACTTTCGTACTATTGTTTGTACAGATGAACGTGGTACCTTCAGGCGTTTGGAAATTGCTCCCAAGGATAAACCAGACTTGTAGAGGTCTCCATTTTCTTTCTGAGGTCTTGGCTAATTTCTTTTGATTTTGTGTCAAGCAAAGGGGCACTGAGTTTGAAGGTAGGCATTGAAATACATCCACTGGTACACCTCCAATTGACAGACTGCAACACCACCTCTTGGTGCACTGATCCCTTTAGCGCGATCATTTTTGTCAACATCCGCTGAATTGTAGAGCGCCAAATTCAAATTGCAAAAAATATTACATTTTCATGAAATCATAAGTCCAATTTACCAAAACACAGCTTAGCTTGTTCTTAATCCACCTGGCATGTCAGATTTCAAAACAGCTTTACAGAGAAATCAAACCAAGCATTTATGTAAGGACAGCTCTCTCAGAAGAAAAAACATGACAAACAGCTAGCAGCAAAGTAGATTTTCTGACGTTCGTGACCAACCAATAAAATGAATCGCTTACCCTTGATGATCTTCGGATGTTTGCTCTCACGAGACTCCCAGTTACACAATAAATGTTTGTTTTGTTCGATAAAGTGTATTTTTATATCCAAAATACCTCCATTTGGTTGGCAATTTTTGTTTCGTAATCCACAGGCAGGTCACGACGGGCAGACAAACTCCAAATAGTATCCGTAAAGTTTGTAGAAACATGTCAAACGTTTTTTATAATCAATCCTCAGGTTGTTTTAACAATAAATAATCGATAAGGTGGTAGCCTTTTCAATAGGAGAGAGAGAGAGAAAAGGTCTGCTCCAAGCTGTTGTGCATGCAAAACTCTGGCGACACACAGCTATCCACTGATGCGATGTGATCATTCTTGCTAATTTTTCAGAATAAACACATGAAACTGGTCCTTCTGTGGCTCAGTTGGTAGAGCATGGCGCTTGTAACGCCAGGGTAGTGGGTTCGATTCCCGGGACCACCCATACGTAGAATGTATGCACACATGACTGTAAGTCGCTTTGGATAAAAGCGTCAGCTAAATGGCATATATTATTTATTATTATATTAAACTGTCTGAAGACTGTTCACACCTTGTGGAAGCTATAGGGAAAGGAATCTGGTTGATATTCCTTTAAATGGAGGACAGGCTTGCAAAGGAACAGAGGTTTGGATTTTCCTCAGCCTGCAATATCAGTTCTTTACACTCACAGACAATATCTTGACAAGCAAGCGGCACCATGAAGACCAAGGAGCTCTCCAAACAGGTCAGAGACAAAGTTGTGGAGAAGTAATGATCAGGGTTGGGTTTAAAAAAATATCTGAAACTTTGAACATCCCACGGAGCACAATTAAATCCATTTTTTTTAATGGAAAGAATATGGCACCACAACAAACCTGTCAAGAGAGGGCCGCCCACCAAAATTCACAGACCAGGCAAGGAGGGCATTAAGCAGAGGGACAACAGAGACCTACGATAACCCTGAAGGAGCTGCAAATCTCCACATCAGAGATTGGATTATCAGTCCATAGGACCACTTTAAGCCGTACACTCCAAAGCTGAAAGAAAGAAATAAGCAAACACGTTTGGTGTTCCCCAAAAGGCTTGTGGGAGACTCCCCAAACATATGGAGGCAGGTACTCTGGTCAGAGGAGACTAAAATGTGAGATTTTTGGCCATCAAGGAAAAAGCTATGTCTAGCATAAACCCAACACCTCTCATCACCCCGAGAACATCATCGCCACAGTGAAGCATGGTGGTGGCAGCATCATGCTGTGGAGATGTTTTTCTTCGACATGGACTGGGAAACTGGTCACAATTGAAGGAATGATAGATGGCGCTAAATACAGGGATATTCTTGAGGGAAACCTTTTTCAGTCTTCTCAGATGCTGCCACCACCATGCTGAGACTGGGATGGAGGTTCACTTTCCATCAGGACAATAACCGCTAAAGTAACACCTGAGTGGTTTAAGTGGAAACATTTAAATGTCTTGGAATGGCCTTGTCAAAGCCCAGACCTCAATCCAATTGAGAATCTGTGTTATGACTTAAAGATTGCTGTACACAAGTAGAACCCATCCAACTTCAAGGAGCTGGAGCCATTTTGCCTTGAAGAATAGCTAGATGTGCCAAGCTTACATACCCCAAGAGACTTGCAACTGTAAGGTGGCTCTACAAAAGGTGGATCTACAAAGTATTGACTTTGGGGGGGGTGAATAGTTAAGCACGCTCAAGTTTTCTTCAAAGTGGTAGGCATGTTGTGTAAATCAAATTATACAAACCCCTCAAATTCATTTTTATTCCAGGTTGTAAGGCAACAAAATATAAAAATTTCCAAGGGGGTGAATACTTTTGCAAGCCAGTGTTTTATTGTATTTTCTATCCAGTCGGATGAACACTCCAAACAGCCTACAGCCTGTACAGCCTGCTCTGGTCCTAAAGCACACCGTTGCCTTGTTTGGTATCACATTCCAATATTTAAACTGGGAGGGGGCAAAAATGCAATTAAATAATTGAATTTCAATTTCCCCTGTCCACAGTGAACGTTATGCCCGTGATAAAATAAATCATACAAATACTGAGCTATGTTGTATACTCAAAGTGTCAGCCTCCTGGCAGAGGCAACCAGGTTTTTTGCAAAAATGTCCTGGTACTTGGTGTCATACGTTGCCCTGTTGGGTGACGTTTATGACCCCCCCCCCCCATCAATACCTTTCCCCTTTTTCGCTCCACTCTACAGAATGGACTCTAGGAAAGCCCTGTGTTACCACAGAGGACTATGAAACACGCCCTTCTCTCCTCCAGTACAAAAGCCCGTTGACAGAAGTCAACTCAGTTCTTGACAATGTGAGGACTGGTGTACATGCATTTAAAAGGGCTAATTTCAACCACAACCTAACAAAATTAACATTTAGTCCCCAATGACAATTGGACTGGTGTCCACACCTTTCAAAGGGCTAATGTCAACATGGAGATGACGATTGCCAGGCTGGAATGGTGAATTTCAACTCTACCAGCCAGAATACAGCATGAGCTGATAATGGCAACTTTGTACGAACTTTGAACGATTATTCACTAAAGAAGAAGTGATATCTCCGAGACGTGGAGTGATCAGCTGCAGCTGTAAACGTACGTGGCCTAGGAAAGGACCGACAATCTCCTGAGAATGACAGGGTACTGTAACGTGTCCGCTCTACAACACTACGACCAGAAAGATTCTTCAATGGACAATGGCGATCTCTGCTGGGCAAACCAGTCCATCTATCGAAGCGCAGCTCAGAGTAAATATATGTATCATTCATTTTCCTTATCCGAATGGACGGTTATTTGTTTCTGGTGTCATTTGACAGCTCTTTGGTCTTGGCCATAGTGGAGTTCGGAGTGTGACTGTTTGAGGTTGTGGACAGGTGTCTTTTATACTGATAACAAGTTCAAAAATGTGCCATTAATACAGGTAACAAGTGGAGGACAGAGGAGCCTCTTGAAGTTACAGGTCTGAGAGCCAGAAATCTTGCTTGTTTGAAGGTGACCAAATACTTATTTTCCACCATTTGCAAATAAATTCATAAAAAATCCTACAATGTGATTTTCTGGATTTGTTTTATCATTTTGTCTGTCATCGTTGACGTGATGAAAATTACAGGCCTCTCTCATCTTTTTAAGTGGGAGAACTGTCACAATTGGTGGCAGACTAAATACTTTTTGACCCCACTGTATATCTTTATGATTCTGGGGTCAATTACCTGTCAAGCCATAGAAATGTGATAAGCATGATGAGTTTGCCGTTTGTGAGAATAAGGATCCGTCAAGACACAAGGAGCGTACCTGAGTTGTATGGCTAAGCATGAATAGCCATTGAAAATTGTGAAAAACATCTCCTGCTGCATTCCCTTTAAAGTGAGATGAGAGAATTATGGTTAATATATTTGGATAATATTTGATCCATTTTTGTCCGCTTTAATACTGTAAAACAAAATATTGCGATGTTGACGCACGGTTAATTTTCATAAATTTCGTACCGATAGCATTAATTATTCAAATCGACCAAACATGAAATGATGGCTGACAGCACATTTGTTGAAATAAACGAGCATCACAAACCAGACACATTGAAATAAGACAGATAGATATTGTGCACTTCTCGCCAGCTGTTACTTCTCGCCAGCTGTTACTTCTCGCCAGCTGTTACTTCTCGCCAGCTGTTACTTCTGTCCCTCGCCAGCTGTTACTCCTCGGCTGACCTCTCGCCAGATACCTCCGCCAGCTGTTACTTCTCGCCAGCTGTTACTTCTCGCCAGCTGTTACTTCTCGCCAGCTGTTACTTCTGTCCCAAGGCTGAGATACTCCCGCCCCGTTGGCAGGTTGGGGTAGTTCTGCTGTCTGCAGAGAACTCATCTACCTTAGGAATGGAACTACAGTTGCTAATGAACGGTAGATGACATGTATAAGTGGATTCTCATAAAACATGGTGTGTCTAGCTCTATCGATCTCTGAGTAATTTGGAAAAAAACTAAACGTGTTACTTTCATCGCGGTTCTCCCGTACTTGTAAATTCGTATGAGTGGTAGTAGCCCTAATCGTACATTTTTGATAGGCTAACGTTACTTGATGAAGATGTGCTATTATCAAGTCTGTACTTTTGTCTTGAAGCTAAAATGTAATGTGTATAGACTACAGACAAGAAAATAAACCCTTCATTGTCTGCACATGCTTGTAAATTGTTGCATTATTCAAGAGCATAATGTGATTTGGTTCCATTTTACAAATGTGTAATATGGTTAAGCTGAAAAGTCGCTTGCATAATTGAAGCATGCTCGGTAGTGGCTATACTGGGATATTTCATTGGAATATTTACAGTAAATGTCCATTGCCAAGCGCTGAACCGTCCCGGACCCCATGTTGCTGATGTGAATTGAAAAGTTAATTTACATATATTATGTAAATTAAAATGTCACTGTGCTGCCTCCTTCAACTTTACTCATGAAGAAAATGCCCTTAGTTGTTGAGTCTGAGCAATGTACAGGTTGATTTGCCACAATCCTGCATCTAATGTGGATCTTCCTGGAGATCATCCTGATTGTAATCTTTATCTACTTTACCTGGGTCTAATCCCTACCCCTTTTCAATTGGCAATTTAGTCAATCTGGATAGTCTATGTCCACTTTCTGCAGACTTTCTAGGACTGCTGTGTCGTACTGAGGTGTCTGGAAAGTCATTGACAAGGTATCTTGATGAAGACCATGTCGGTTGAAAATGTTGCAGTGTCACAAAGGCTTGAATAAAAGGTGACATTCAATGTCTTTTCAAGGTCTCTGTTTGAATCAGTTGCAAAGTGAGGTTAGGACATATGACATATGGTTGAATTTTTCTATCCTGTTTCTATAGACCTCTGTTGTGTAGGTGTACTGTTACTACCTCGCTTTCCAACCAAGATGCATAAATAAAGGAGCCAATTAGGAACAGGAAAAACGGGGTTCATCGATAGGGTTTCCTGGCAGTGGTGCTTCCTCAACTTCTATCCTCTTTTCACCTATCTACTGTCCTCCTTCCCCGAAAGACGAAGAACAGTCAACTACTTCTCTTCCTGCCGTCTCATCTCCTCTACTGATGCCCCTATACAGTAGGCTCCTTTCATCCTCTGATAATTTTTTCCCCGACTGCTATCCTCTAGCTAGACCTCCCTTTCCTCTTTTCCTGTCCATTTCTGCCAACTATTCACTTCCCTTCAGTTCAGACAGACAGTGGAGAAAGTCAACAGGCTCCAGCGCATCAGTAAGCCCTCCTGTATCAGATGTCACCAATGGCGTACCACACAGCTCCCAAGGCGGGGGAGCCCACGGGTTCTGCGGGGTTGGCTCATTGCTTATTATCTAACAAATCACTTCAAAAAGTAGGTTACCTGCGCATGTTCGTCCACTCCAAAAATCATTCCAGCATCATTTAGGGTGGACTCATGTATCATTCAGACAGTCTGATACCCCCCTGGCCCCCCTATTATTCGCACTCTGGATGGTGGCATTTTTTTAGAGCCTTTGAGGGGATTTCTGACCACTCTCTCCTCTTTGTTTGGAGCTGGGAATTAGATGCATCTCCTTCCCCTCCTAAATAAAACCCCCAACCCCCTTTGGTCCTAGACCGGTCATTTCTGGTGATGGCGGTAGTTCCAGAGAATGAGAGCTACGGTTTACGTGAAGAGGGATGTTGAGATGTGAGCTTGTATGTTTATGTAACTTTCCCTAGATTACCCTGCTACACATGCCTCTCCCTACTGTCAATATGCCTTGTCTATTGCTGTTTTGGTTTGTAATTTCTGCCTTATTTTACTGTAGAGCCTCCAGCCCTGCTCAATATGCCTTAGTTAGCCCTGTTTATCCACCCCCCCTCCCCCCATACATGCAGTGACCAAACCTGGCTTAAGTGGTGCATCTAGAGACAACTTCTCATCACTCAATGCCTAGGCTTACCTCCACTGTACTCACATCCTACCATACCCTTGTCTGTACATTATTCCTTGAATCTATTCTTCCATGCCCAGAAACCTGCCCCCTTTACTCTCTGTTCCGAATGCACTGGACAACACAGTTATTTTAGCCTTTAGCTGTACTCTTATTCTACTCCTCCTCTGTTTCTCTGGTGATGTAAATGTTAACCCAGAACCTGCAACCCCAAGCACCACTTCCATTCCCCAGGCACTCTCATTTGTTGACTTCTGTAACCGTAAAAGCCTTGGTTTCATGCATGTTAACATTAGAAGCCTCCTCCCAAAGTTTGTTTTATTCACTGCTTTAGCACACTCCGGCCAAACCCAGATGTCCTAGCCGTGTCTGAATCCTGGCTTAGGAAGCCCACCAAAACCCTGAAATCTGCAGAGTTCTGTCATGCTTTCCAGGTTCTTGCCCAAACAATTCGAGCTTCTACTTTTAAAAATCCACCTTTCCAGAAACACAACTCTCACTGTTGCCGCTTGCTATAGACCCCCTTCAGCCCCCCTTCAGCCCCCAGCTGTGCCCTGGACACCATATGTGAATTGATCGCCCCCCATTTATCTTCAGAGTTCGTTCTGTTAGGTGACCTAAACTTCGACATGCTTAACACCCCGGCCATCCTACAATCTAAGCCAGATAACCTCAATCTCACACAAATTATCATGGAACCTTCCGGGTACAACCCTATATCCAAAAATATAGGCACCCTCTTAGAAATCACCCTGACCAACTTGCCCTCTAAATACACGTCTGCTGTCTTCAACCGGGATCTCAGCGATTACTGCCTCATTGCCTGCGTGCGTAATGGGTCAGAGGTCGAACAACCACCACCGATCATTGTCAAACGCCCCCTAAAACACTTCAGCGAGCAGGCCTTTCTAACCGACCTGGCCCGAGTATCCTGGAAGGATATTGACCTCATCCCATCAATAGAGGATGCCTGGTTGCTCTTCAAAAGTGCTTTCCTCTCCATCTTAAATAAGCATGCCCCGTTCAAAAAATGTAGAACTACGAACAGATATAGCCCTTGGTTCAACCCAGACATGACTGCCCTTGACCAGCACAAACATCCTGTGGCGTTCTGCATTAGCATCGAATAGCCCCCGCGATATGCAACTCTTCAGGGAAGTTAGGAACCAATATACTCAGTCAGGAAAGCTAAGGCTAGCTATTTCAAACAGACATTTCCTTCCTGTCGCACTAATTTCAAAAGGTTTTGGGAAACTAAGAGAATAAGAGCACCTCCTCCCAGCTGCCCACTGCACTGATGATAGGAAACACTGTCACCACTGAAAATCTACGATAATCGATCATTTCAAGAAGCATTTTTCCAATGCTGGCCTGCTTCCCACCTGGCTACCCCTACCCCGGCAAACACCTCAGCATCCCATGCAGCAACTTGCCCATTTCCTCAATGAGTCAGCGCAAAATGCAGCACGAATGCAGTATCAATGATTGATTTCTTAAGTCTTTTCACTCTAATCACTATTATCTTGAACTTTGTTACTAATATGACATTTTCATCAAGCTCCTGATTTTAATACTCTCCAGATAAGATTTTAATTCAATTGGGTCCCACATCATCAAAACAAACAATGTTGCTCAAAGTGATTAGCCTAAAATTAGAATATTTTGAGGCCCTCCAATGCCCTGGCAATTAGTCTGAGAGCCCGTTGTCATGGTTATGAGCAATAATGAAGTGTGGCTGTGTGGTTTGAAATAGGCCAAACACAGCCAAGCCTCTCCCTGAGAACCACTCCTATACTACTCAATGAACAGCATCTCTCAAAATACAAGGAGACAAGGGGTGATTCTTGAGGCCACTTGTTGTACAGTTAGAGGTACAAGCGTCAGTTGAAGAGTAACCGAAAGGTTGCAAGATCGAATCCCTGAGCTGACAAGTTAAAAATCTGTCATTCTGCCCCTGAACAAGGCAGTTAACCCACTGTTCCTAGGCCATCATTGGAATTAAGAATTTGTTCTTAATATTCCATACTGACCTATGATTATCAACATTAGAGTGAAATATTACAGACATTAGGCAGTAAATGTAAATAATGTCAACTGTATCAAAATTCAGATGAATAAAAAAATTGAAAGACATGGTCAGTAGCAAATGAAGACAAATCAGTGGTTTGTGACTGGGCTATAATGGACTAAATGTTGTTTTGGTCTAAAGGCGAAGCATTGCCAGAACGGAGGAGAGTGTACTACTACATGGAATTATTTTGTTTGTTCGTGTTGCTCTCACCAGGAAGACCTGCGAGACACGTGTCAATGGTGGCCATTGTGTGGACCTGGCTGACGGATATGAGTGTGAGTAAATATTAAGCAAATTCTTAGGTTGAAAGAAAATAACTCAAGACTAGCAAAACTTCTTAGGGTGCTGACAGACAGTGCATGGTGGATGGGGTCAGTGTTGCCAACTAATTTTCAGGGTTAGTTGCTAAGAGGCAGGTTGATTTGTTGCTAAAAGTTGCTAAATGATGTTGTGATGTCATTGCGTGATAACGTAAGTCTACGTCATTACGTAGAATACACAATAACGTTGCTCAAATTGACTGGCCATCTCGGCAAAAAATATGATTTGATATTTGTTCAGGTACAGACTCCGACTCTTTTCTGTACTTCTGGCTGTACAATTTTGACTGAGACATGTTGATTGATGTTGTAAGTTCAATCATTCGTGACCAACTATATACATTGGGTTTGGCAAGTCGACTGCTGCTGCAGTCAGCCAACAATGATTTGCAATTTGCTGAAATTGCTGCTGGCCTTCTGCAGCCTGTGCACGAGCTGAGCGCCTGCTGCTGACGTCACTCACTATGTATTTTTGCAGCCAGGTGTGTGTGACAGAGAAAATAGTTTGTCATTTAGAGGGTAAATGCATGCATTTTAGTGTTCAACTTGTTGCTAAAAGTTCCACATACATTTTTAAAAGTAGCTAAATTTGTTGCTAGGTGCTGTTTGGAAAAAAAAAGTTTTGAAAAGTTGGCATCACTGGACGGGGTGGGGAACGAAACAACAGCAGGACCAGCTAACTTGCCCACTAGCTAGCTAGGTGGCTAATACTATCAGTTTACAGAGTTACTTTTATTATTTTTAAATTTATTCACCTTTATTTAACCAGGTAGGCTAGTTGAGAACAAGTTCTCATTTGCAACTGCAACCTGGCCAAGATGAAGCATAGCAGTGTGAACAGACAACACAGTTACACATGGAGTAAACGGTTAACAAGTCAATAACACAGTAGAAAAAAAGGCGAGTCTATATACAGTGTGTGAGGAGGTAGGCGAATAATTACAATTTTGCAGATTAACACTGGAGTGATAAATGATCAGATGGTCATGTACAGGTAGAGAGAGATATTGGTGTGCAAAAGAGCAGAAAAGTAAATAAATAAAAACAGTATGGGGATGAGGTAGGTGAAAATGGGTGGGCTATTTACCGATAGACTATGTACAGCTGCAGCGATCGGTTAGCTGCTCAGATAGCTGATGTTTGAAGTTGGTGAGGGAGATAAAAGTCTCCAACTTCAGCGATTTTTGCAATTTGTTCCAGTCACAGGCAGCAGAGTACTGGAACGAAAGGCGGCCAAATGAGGTGTTGGCTTTAGGGATGATCAGTGAGATACACCTGCTGGAGCGCGTGCTACGGATGGGTGTTGCCATCGTGACCAGTGAACTGAGATAAGGCGGAGCTTTACCTAGCATGGACTTGTAGATGACCTGGAGCCAGTGGGTCTGGCGACGAATATGTAGCGAGGGCCAGTCGACTAGAGCATACAAGTCGCAGTGGTGGGTGGTATAAGGTGCTTTAGTGACAAAACGGATGGCACTGTGATAAACTGCATCCAGTTTGCTGAGTAGAGTGTTGGAAGCCATTTTGTAGATGACATCGCCGAAGTCGAGGATCGGTAGGATAGTCAGTTTTACTAGGGTAAGCTTGGCAGCGTGAGTGAAGGAGGCTTTGTTGTGGAATAGAAAGCCGACTCTTGATTTGATTTTCAATTGGAGATGTTTGATATGAGTCTGGAAGGAGAGTTTGCAGTCCAGCCAGACACATAGGTACTTAAAGATGTCCACATATTCAAGGTCGGAACCATCCAGGGTGGTGATGCTAGTCGGGCATGCGGGTGCAGGCAGCGATCGGTTGAAAAGCATGCATTTGGTTTTACTAGCGTTTAAGAGCAGTTGGAGGCCACGGAAGGAGTGTTGTATGGCATTGAAGCTCGTTTGGAGGTTAGATAGCACAGTGTCCAATGACGGGCCGAAAGTGTACAGAATGGTGTCTGCGTAGAGGTGGATCAGGGAATCGCCCGCAGCAAGAGCAACATCATTGATATATACAGAGAAAAGAGTCGGCCCGAGAATTGAACCCTGTGGCACCCCCATAGAGACTGCCAGAGGACCGGACAGCATGCCCTCCGATTTGACACACTGAACTCTGTCTGCAAAGTAATTGGTGAACCAGGCAAGGCAGTCATCCGAAAAACCGAGGCTACTGAGTCTGCCGATAAGAATATGGTGATTGACAGAGTCGAAAGCCTTGGCAAGGTCAATGAAGACTGCTGCACAGTACTGTCTTTTATCGATGGCGGTTATGATATCGTTTAGTACCTTGAGTGTGGCTGAGGTGCACCCATGACCGGCTCGGAAACCAGATTGCACAGCGGAGAAGGTACGGTGGGATTCGAGATAGTCAATGACCTGTTTTTTGACTTGGCTTTCGAAGACCTTAGATAGGCAGGGCAGGATGGATATAGGTCTGTAACAGTTTGGGTCCAGGGTGTCTCCCCCTTTGAAGAGGGGGATGACTGCGGCAGCTTTCCAATCCTTGGGGATCTCAGATGATATGAAAGGGGTTGAACAGGCTGGTAATAGGAGTTGCGACAATGGCGGCGGATAGTTTCAGAAATAGAGGGTCCAGATTGTCAAGCCCAGCTGATTTGTAGGGGTCCAGATTTTGCAGCTCTTTCAGAACATCTGATATCTGGATTTGGGTAAAGGAGAACCTGGAGAGGCTTGGGCGAGGTGCTGCGGGGGGGGGCGGAGCTGTTGGCCGAGGTTGGAGTATCCAGGCGGAAGGCATGGCCTGCCGTTGAGAAATGCTTATTGACGTTTTCGATAATCATGGATTTATCGGTGGTGACCGTGTTACCTAGCCTCAGTGCAGTGGGCAGCTGGGAGGAGGTGCTCTTGTTCTCCATGGACTTCAGTGTCCCAGAACTTTTTGGAGTTGGAGCTACAGGATGCAAACTTCTGCCTGAAGAAGCTGGCCTTAGCTTTCCTGACTGACTGCGTGTATTGGTTCCTGACTTCCCTGAACAGTTGCATATCGCGGGGACTATTCGATGCTATTGCAGTCCGCCACAGGATGTTTTTGTGCTGGTCGAGGGCAGTCAGGTCTGGAGTGAACCAAGGGCTGTATCTGTTCTTAGTTCTGCATTTTTTTTAACGGAGCATGCTTATCTAAAACGGCGAGGAAGTTACTTTTAAAGAATGGCCAGACATTCTCAACTGACGGGATGAGGGGTGGTCGTTTGACTGCGGCTCCGTAGCGGATACAGGCAATGAGGCAGTGATCGCTGAGATCCTGGTTGAAGACAGCGGAGGTGTATTTGGAGGGCCAGTTGGTCAGGATGACGTCTATGAGGGTGCCCTTGTTTACAGAGTTAGGGTGGTACCTTGTGGGTTGCTTGATGATTTGTGTGAGACTGAGGGCATCAAGCTTAGATTGTAGGACTGCTGGGGTGTTAAGCATATCCCAGTTTAGGTCACCTAACAGAACAAACTCTGAAGCTAGATGGGGGGCGATCAATTCACAAATGGTGTCCAGGGCACAGCTTCGAGCTGAGGGGTGTCGGTAGCAGGCGGCAACAGTGAGAGACTTATTTCTGGAGAGAGTAATTTTCAAAATTAGTAGTTTGAACTGTTTGGGTATGGACCTGGAAAGTATGACATTACTTTGCAGGCTATCTCTGCAGTAGACTGCAACTCCTCCCCCTTTGGCAGTTCTATCTTGACGGAAGATGTTATAGTTGGTTATGGAAATCTCTGAATTTTTGGTGGCCTTCCTGAGCCAGGATTCAGACACGGCAAGGACATTAGGGTTAGCAGAGTGTGCTAAAGTAGTGAGTAAAACAAACTTAGGGAGGAGGCTTCTGATGTTGACATGCATGAAACCAAGGCTTTTTCGATCACAGAAGTCAACAAATGAGGGTGCCTGGGGACATGCAGGGCCTGGGTTTACCTCCACATCACCCGCGGAACAGAGAAGGAGTAGTATGAGGGTGCGGCTAAAGGCTATCAAAACTGGTCGCCTGGAGCGTTGGGGACAGAGAATAAGAGGAGCAGGTTTCTGGGCATGGTAGAATGCATTCAGGGCATAATGCGCAGACAGGGGTATGGTGGGGTGCGGGTACAGCGGAGGTAAGCCCAGGCACTGGGTGATGATGAGAGAGGTTGTATCTCTGGACATGCTGGTTGTAATGGGTGAGGTCACCCCATGTGTGGGAGGTGGGACAAAGAAGGTATCAGGGGTATGAAGAGTGGAACTAGGGGCTCCATTGTGAACTAAAACAATGATAACTAACCTGAACAACAGTATTCAATGCATATTGACACTTGAGAGAGACATACAGCGAGGCATACAGTAATCACAGGTGTTGAATTGGGAAAGCTAGCTAAAACAGTAGGTGAGACAACAGCTAATCAGCTAGCACAGCAACAGCAGGTAAAATGGCGTTGACTAGGCACGGGGCCGACAGATAAAACAAACAAGCAGAATGGAGTACCGTGATTAATGGACAGTCAGCGTGCATCAGCTACGTAGCCAAGAGATCAGTGTCCAGGGGGCAGCGGTGGATGGGGCAGGGAAGCTGGACTGGCGAGTGTTATCCAGGTTTAAAAATAGCTTGTAGCTAGGTAGCTGGTTAGCTTCTGGAGGTTCTTGAGTGTGTTTTAAAAATAATAGCGATTCCGTATCACATTGGGTGAGGCAGGTTTCCGGAAGGTATAAACAAATTAAAAATCGAAAAGAGATAGAAAGTAAATATGGGTCCAGTGAGTGTTTGGGACGCGGCGATTCAGACGGTTAGCAGGCCTGTGCTAACAAGCTAACAGTTCGTAGGCCGGGGCTAAACAAGGTAGCAGTTTGCGGACCGGAGCTAAACAAGCTAGCAGTTAGCAGGCCGAATTAGCAAGCAAGGAGATAGCAAGGGCTAGAGAGTTAGCCTTTGGGGGACGTCGCGATGGGGTGAGTCTGTTTATTCCTCTTCATGTGGTGACATCGATAGAACGGTCGTGGGCCCGGGTATTGTAGCCCAGGAGTATGCAACGGTGGTAGCACAGGTGCTCTGGCCGGGCTAGCTCCAAGCTAAGTGGGTGGAAACGCTAGCCAGGAGTAATCATCCGGGGTTGCGGTTAGCTAGATAGCTAGTTGTGAAGATCCAGCTGAAAAATGTTCCATTTGCGGTGGGAATCCGAGGATGAAAAATAAATAGGTCCGTTATGCTCTGGTTAGAGTCGCGTTGTTCGAACTGGCGAGAGCTTTCCGAGCTAAAGGTTAGCTGATGACCGGTTAGCTGAAGACCACTAGCATAGCTGGTGGTTAGCTGGCTAGCTTCAGGTGAGGTGTTCCGGTTCCGAAGTAAATATAAATACTTTAGGAAAAATAGTTACATTGGGTGAGGCGGGTTGCAGGAGAGTATTTGGAAGCTTAGGTTTATCAAAATGTTTTTAAAGAGATATGCGAAGAAAAATATCTAAAAACGAAAAAGAAACGATATATACAAGGGACACGACAGGACGACTTACTGCTACGCCATCTTGGATCACTGTTACGTTTAACAATGAAAATAATTGTTCATCCATTTTTGGATTAACAATTGCTGTTGTATGTAATTACGTTTGTATGCATGCTTAGGCTTTTATAGTGGTATTCTTTTGTTTATTTTTGTTGCTATTATCACAGCCGACTTTCGCATAGACTGTGTGCTGTTGCCTTGTGTGTGACTAGGGTGACAAGTAGTGTACTAGGGGAGTACTCTGCGATATTCTGCTGGCTGTCAGAAAAGCGCTTTAGGGTTTCTTCACATCTGCTTTCTTGCAACAGCCTTAAACATTTTTTATTTTTATCGGTCTTTGCATGAATTAAACAATTCCCACACGCACAAAATGTATATACTAGATAGGTTTATTAGTATGTTATATAACGTAAACTCACTCACTTTTGTACATCGCCTTGGTCTGTACAATTTACCTTATTTTAGCGCCCCAAAAACGTAATGTCAATACCATTTGTAAAGCACAATTTCTCCCCTTTCCAACAAAATCAATGACATGAGCTCCCGCTGCCCGTTTCTGTATAATTCAAGAAGGCAATGAGCTCCATCGAGTCTTTTTAAAAATGGCGGGTGGAGGAGAAAAACTAATGCGTGGATAGTGAGAAGGACAGAGATATCGTGTGGGAAAACTTTATTTTTTTCACTCTATCTGACCAATTTATCACCTTATCGTCTCTAAAATGTAAATGAAACACGATAAAGAGTTTATATAATGTGTCATTACATACCTATTTGAAGGTTTGTGTCGAATTTGAATCGGGCTTTTAGTGCGGTGTTAAAGTGATCTTCAGACGTGAACAGCGGCTTTGAGAGTCATGATGCTTGCAGTGATGACGGAAAACATTTGTCGGTATCCCCCCCCACCCCCGTCACTGTCCACTGCTTGTTTTTAAATAATGAGAGAAGTGCTACACCTGGTGGAGAGACCGAAATGGTTGCTTTATTCGTGCTGTAAGTTACGGCATCACACGTCATGATGTAACAGAGGGTCCGTTTTTTTCAACTACTCTCCAATACTATAGAGCCATTACCATGCCGATCAACGCTTGAATAGAAACGTAGTTCACACCCCCGATTTTGAAGTCAACACAGTCGCTACAGTCCCATTAGTTTTCTTTGCAGCCTCGTTTGAATGTCGCGGTTGTGCACATTTGTACGGAATGGAGTGAGTTTACGTTATATAGTGAGTTTTTTTGTTGTGTAATGTCTAACCCGTTTGTTAACCGTCAGGTGTGACCAACACTACCTTCGAGATCAACCCAGTGCAGCTCAGTGCAGAGTTCCCTGGGCTTGCCGCTGACCCAAGTACCTGGAGCTCCGCACCCGCTCAGAGAAGACTGTGCTGTTCTTAAGCTCCTGCTGGCCTCCTCGATCCGCGTTGAGATCCATGGGAGGCTCAGTGTGGAGGTGCTGACCTTCTCTGACGTACGCCGATGGCACCGCTTGCACATATCCATGGCCGACCCGGACAGCGAGACTTCCCACTGGGTTATCACCGTGAATGGCATCACCGACTCCAGCAGCACCCCTGTGGAGGCGGGTGTCCTGCACTTCCTCAACGAGGTAGGGGCAGAGGTTGCTATCGCCGAGAGCTTCTTGGGCTGCCTGGGCGCCATGCGAGTCGCTGGGGTCCATCTATCGTGATGCCCAACACCCGCTGCCAACGGATTGTACGAGTGTTTGCCATTCGGACCCGGAACGGAGGTGCAAGGATCTCTTTAACAAGTTTGACTGCGTATGCAAGCCGGGTTGGGAGAGAGAGCAGTGTGAGGTGGACACAGATGAGTGCGCCCTGCATCTACGGCATCTGCACTGATGCGTTGGCAGGTTTCAAGTGCGCATGTGACCCGGGGTTCGGGGTGATACCTGCGAGGAGGACCTGAATAAGTGCGAGGAACACAGCTGTGAAAACGGAGGCACCTGTGTGGATGGGGTGAACAACTATATCTGTGAGTGCACAGATGACTTTGCCAGCCCACTCTGCCAGTGAGCAGCCTCCCTCTTCATGCCAACCAATTAGTGTAACAGTAAGTGGTCAGGGACCATTGTCACGTGGAATAATAGATTCTCAGATCATTTGTATCTAGCTAGCACATATTTAGGTTTTATACCAAGTTTTATATTGAGATTCTTAACCTTTCAAATCAAATACAGCATACCTAATTGAAGTGACAAACAGATATTATAGATATAAGTTGCATGATTCAATATTTTTTGATGAACAGGAACCCTTCACTCGAACACCTATTGTGGACATCGGAGTTTTGAAGGCTTTGAGTCACCATTGTGAAGAGGGTGTAATTCTGAACATGACCCACAGGTGGACGTACCTACCTGCCATTGATGTGCGAAGAGGATGTTCAGTGTGAAAATGGAATCTGCCATGACGGGCTGTGGGGGGCCAACAGTTTCTGTGTGCCCGGTTTCGCAGGGGAGAGGTAAGTTCTCGAAGCTCCTCTCAATAGAGTGCGACACATTTTAAATGTATATGCATAAAATAACACAGCGGTTTACAAATCAGCCATTAGTGTACCACAGTTTGGGAAACACTGCTTGGTATGGTACTGTAGGGATGGATACCAGTGTGTGTGTGTGTGTGTGTGTGTGTGTGTATATATATGTATATATATAATTATTGTCACCTTTGATAAAGATTAGCAAAAAATACTATAAAATAAATAATACAAATACTGAGCTATATTGTATGCTCAAAATAATGGGGAAATCATATTTTATACTAATACAATTGCTTAGATAAAGACATACATGTTTTATATTTTTTTTACCCAATTTAGTGGGATCCAATTGGTAGTTACAGTCTTGTCTCATCGCTGCAGCTCCCGTACGGACTCGGGAGAGGCGAAGGTCGGGAGCCGTGTGTCCTCCGAAACCCAACCAAGCCCCACTGCTTCTTGACACAATGCCCACTTAACCCGGAAGCCAGCCGCACCAATGTGTCGGAGGAAACGCTGTACACCTGGCGACCTTGTCAGTGTGCGCTGCGCCCGGCCCACCACAGGAGTTGCTTGTGCTCGATGGAACAAGGACATCCCTGCCGGCCAAACCCTCCCCTAACCCGGACGACGCTGGGCCAATTGTGTGCTGCTCCATGGGTCTCCTGGTCACGGCCGGCTGCGACAGAGCCTGGACTCGAACCCAGAATATCTAGTGGCACAGCTAGCACTAACAAAATCTTTAAATTGTGGTGAAAATTATTGCTATCCTTTCCTTTCCTCATTTTATGAGGTTGGAGAACACATTGAGAGTGAATCCTAGACACTTCCTCCATACAGAATCTTTCCAGATCCTTGATATCCTTTGTCTGCTCTTATGTTCCCGTACGTGGAAATGGTTTCCAAGGTTTGGTTTTCTTTAAACAGCCACTACAAACTTCAGCTAACTTTAGTCTCTGCTATCAAAAAATATACCCCACAATGCACTGCCCTCTTCAATTCAAACCATATGTTTTCAATGGGGTTCAAGTCTGAAGACTGAGATGGCCATAGAAAATTATTGATTTCTTTGCGGATTGTGATTAGTGCGGTTGTCTTGCTAGATGATTTTCCTGTCATGTCATCTGACCATAGCACCGTCAGGAGTTTAATAAACGGCATTGGCAGCACAGACGAATGATATCTAGGATCTGGGAATATTCTGTATGGAGGAATGGTCTAAGATCCCTCCCAACGTGTTCTCCAATCTCATAAAACGTTTTAGAAAAAGGTTCAGTGGCATTATCATTGGAAGGTGAGGTATTGAAAGGCATTGGAAATTATGACCCCCTGCAGTACCTTTTTGAGAGAAGAAAAGTATTACTTATTAAACAATATCTCGTTCTCTGAGCAATTGTATTAGAATAACATAATTTCCCATCAATATAAAAAGGGTATTTTAGAAATGTATTTTATATAGTAATTTTCACAAATTTTTATCAAGGGTGTCAATCATTTCAGACCCCACTGTATATCATGCTTGTTCTGTGTGTTTAAAATGTCCTCATTGTGTTTTCCTCCTCAGGTGTGAAGCAGAGATAAATGAGTGAGTCTAACCCCTGTCGGAATGGTGGATCCTGTATCGACTCAATAGGTTCTGGTGTGTGTGCCTACCTGGCTACAGCGGCCCATTCTGCCATTCTTCATTCTTCTCCTCCTCTTCCAAGTCATTTTGCATTCATCGTCTATGTATACACAATAAAAAAATATTGAATTATTAGTAAACATTAGTAAACAAATATTGTCTTTCCAATGCATTTATAGTTATTCATTCAAATCTCTGGATTTGTATTGGTTTATTCATGAAGACTATTAAGACATGTAATGTATGTTTTTTAGCATTACGGTAATTTTAGAATTAGTCAGTCATCACTGACATTTCTCCCTTGGTTCCGTGCTTATTTCCTCCTTGCAGAAACAGCCCCAGAAAGAGCGGGTGCCGTGGCTGGTGATAGACATTCCCCTGGTGTGCCTTGGTGCTCTGCTAGCAGTCATCGCCTCACCTTGATGGTGTTCACAGCCAGCAAGAAGCTCCAGTCAGGGGGATCCTACAGCCCCAGCGCTCAGGAGGTGGCTGGGGCGCGCCTGGAAATGGACAGCATGCTTAACGTCCCCACTGAGGGGCAACTCATCTGATCAGTCTAGATCTGATACAAGAACTGTGCTCGGGACATTTGGCTTGGCTGCGTCACGCAAAAATCTGCAAAAGCTCATCTGAGAGCACAGCACTGCTGGCATGTGCGCAAGACTCACTGAGACAATAGACTCTATAGTCGGTCTAGCTCGCTGGAGGGAGACACAGGGGAGACAACATGAGCTGCTGCCCCCTGCTGGATGGATATGTTACTGGTGGTGGGGGCGTTCCAAAGTCATTGAAAGACTGGGCGGGAAGTCAAAGGTCCAAGGACAACCTTTGGTCTCCGATAGACAGGGGAGGCTCCAGTGTAACACCGGCATATGCCATTCGTTCGAGCGTTGAAGATGGACTGGATGGACTTTTCTTTTTTAAGAAATACTTGAACAGTGGGCACCCACTACCCCCACCCTTACACTTTTTGGTTCATGTTTTGATAAAAAAAATTAGTCTAGGTAGGGAAACAATCTTAAAGGGGAGGTTCAGTATTTTCCAGTCTATGGTTCAAGAGAAACTGTAATCCATGGTTTGGTTTTCTTTAAACAGCCACTACAAACTTCAGCTAACTTTAGTCTCTGCTAGCAAACAATATACCCCACGATGCACTGCCTGGTAAGGACATGTTTCCCCCCCCAAAACTCTGCTCCTAAGACTCATGTATCCTCAATATGTGAAGTCGCTATGCACTCAAGGTTACACAGTTCTACAACCGGTGCAAAAATGGCAGAGTATGCATTTTGGAGAATAAATGAAGCCTTACGAGAAATCGTTCTGTCGCACTCTACAATCCCAATCACCAACTTTGGTTGTTTGATTATAGGTTGACATTTTAAGTACCTCACAGAGAGAGCTCTTCCACCCAATTTTGGTTAGACTTCTTAACGCGGCATGCTCACTTTTGTTTCCAAACAGAGGATAAGACAGCCGTGTATCTGAGCAGCTAGATAACTCGATGAAAGATGGGATGGAAGTTTCTGATTTAGAATACATTTTTCTTATGGCACTCAAACTGGTGCTGTAGATATCTGCGATAAAGCCTGAGATGGTACAGTAAATTAATCTGTCCTTATTTGGAGTTTGGCTTAAAATTTCACCAAAATATAGGGTACTGTATGTGACTGGAAATGACAAAAGTAAGTCAAACTCCACTATGCCTTTATCTTGTCCCATTCTCAAACATTGTCTTGGACTTTGACTGTCTCGTATGAAACATGTTTTCTTCTCTGTTTCTTAATGCAAACATCAAATCTCAGCAAAGACCAATTGAAGAATAACAGGCATGAGTTCCGTCAAATCTCTAGAGAAAAGCAATGTGATACAAATATGAACTGTAAACAAAAAATACTACTGTACATATTGTTCTTTTAACTACTGAGTGAAAGCTAAAGATTTGTATTACAGTATTGTATTACTCGTTATTTGCTGGGTTGTTCGATGTCTGTTTACACTGTCATGGCATTCGAGCCTCAATGACGCTGGCCATTTCAAATATTGATACTGTTCATAGGTTTAGCATTAAAAATATCCAATAAAGACAGCACTGTAGAGGATTCTACAGAAACATAACCCTGTTTTTATTCAACTGTTAAAAAATGTGTCAAATGTGTAGATTCTTGTAATAAAACAATGAAGGGCAATCTGAGTCAACACATTTTAGTCGATGGGTCACTCAAGTGTCACTTCAACTTAATTAACGAGGACTTTTGAAGTTAGTTAGCGTTAGCCTAGCTTAGCTTTTAGCATCAGCCTAGCTTTGCTGAACTTAGTAAACCTGTCATTTTGTTGGTTCAGATTTGCGAAGGAAATACCACCCGTACAGTATAAACTCAAGAATATACTGTAGATGGCATACCTGAATATCTGGGTCTTGCCGCTCTTCTGATATGAACCCATGCCAACAGGATCTGCGTGGGGTGAGAATGGTCCAAAAGACACTATGCTAGACTGTTTCACAAAGGGTCTTTAGAGCCATTACCCCCAGAATAGTTACACTTGTCCTGGACTTCAGGGACAAGAGTGATTAATGACCACACCACAGTGCAAATCCAAAAAGAGTGAGAGACAGAAACATGGCCCGAGAGAAGGGCGAGAGAGAGCCCATTTCAATTACATTGAATTGAGAGTTTTGTCAACTAAATAACAGACATGAGTGGAAACATGGGAAAATATTTTAGCTTAAACGGAACATTAAGCAGCAAATCAAAATCAGTACAACGACCAGGGCTACCAAGAGGTGAATCAAAATAAGCCAGGCAGTGATCATGTGACTGTGCTCTTTTTAATCGCGAGGAGGAAATACACAAACGAGGAAAAGAGAACACAAGAAAATCAATCCAAACTCAAAAAAAGAGCTCAATTGTATATAAAAATATCATCCCATTTCTATAGGAAACATTCTTTGAGAAGGGAGGGGAGGTGGGGGTAAGGACACAATCTACATCAGCAACAAATAGACACACACATTTTTCCAACGTAGATATGGATCAAAACATCATGGATTATCCTTTACAGTAAGGCAACAACTGTTATTTGAAAGCTCAGTGGTTCAATAAAATACTGCTACTGTCTTGATCAAGTGTGAGTGAGATTTAATTTAATGCATTGCTCTGATTCTTAAAGCACACTTACAATGTATTGTCGATCAAAAGTAACCCCGAAAAGCCCTGAAGAAAGGTACGTACAAACCATGGAGAAAACATTTGAAGTTATTGAATGAATACAAGGGGTGAGCTCAGTAGTAATGATTCTAGGTTCTGGTCAAACCAAGGTTTCTTTTAGTATAAATACAATTAATACTTAAGTACATCTAGGTATAGCTAGGTAAATAGACAGCTAATTATCAGCACTGGGTAATTTATGACTAGTTAATCAATATGCCACAAACACCATGCTTAAGAAAACATTCCTCTTTATTTTTCCTCTGTAATCTTCCTGCACACAGTTAGCTTTTAGCAATAGCATGAAGCCACTATGACTCCATCTGTGTGAATACCCACAAGGCAGTGGGGGGAGACATTTGTAGCAGGTCTCTGGACAAATGATCGGTAGTGTCACAGACTAGTGTAGGTCCTGATTTCAGTCAAACCGGAAGTCCACTGGCAAGCAATTGCAATCGTAACTGATAATGGTACCCATTTTTTTTCAGTATGTACTTTAAAATCTTGCACACATAGTAGCAAAAGACTCAGCAAGCAGTCAGTGACTCAGTAGTAGATGATCACTGTCCTCAGACACAGAAAACATGATGATAATCCTAAATCAACAAAGGGAATACGTGGGATGAGTTTAAATAGCAAACATGGTGGGTCTATATTCCTCCCCAACTACATAGGAATTGATTTTGACAAATTAATTATCAAATGTTTTTCACCTGAAAGATTGCAGTAACAGACATTACAGATGCCCGTTTGAAGGTCCACAACCAACCTCCTTTAGCCCAAAGGATATACCACATTAAAAATAGTCTGCAAAAAAAATACAGTGAATAATGTAGCATTTATTGCAGTATACTATTGTATTTACAGTTAACTATAGTGTATATATACTGTAGTAAATAAAGAGTAATATATACTAATAATATACTAGTAATTCATTTAGTTTTTTGCAGACTGTAGTATTTACTGTAGTCTTTTTGCAGACTGTAGTGTAGTATACTTTGGTATTTACTGTAGTATACTGTAGTGTTTTTGGGAACATTGCTGTAGTATTTACTGAAGTGTTTTTCTTATACACTGCTCAAAAAGATAAAGGGAACACTTAAACAACACAATGTAACTCCAAGTCAATCACACTTCTGTGAAATCAAACTGTCCACTTTGGAAGCAACACTGATTGACAATACATTTCACATGCTGTTGTGCAAATGGAATAGACAACAGGTGGAAATGATAGGCAATTAGCAAGACACCCCCAATTAAGGAGTGGTTCTGCAGGTGGTGACCACAGACCACTTCTCAGTTCCTATGCTTCCTGGCTGATGTTTTGGTCACTTTTGAATGCTGGCGGTGCTTTCACTCTAGTGGTAGCATGAGACGGAGTCTATAACCCATACAAGTGGCTCAAGTAGTGCAGCTCATCCAGGATGGCACATCAATGCGAGCTGTGGCAAGAAGGTTTGCTGTGTCTGTCAGCGTAGTGTCCAGAGCATGGAGGCGCTACCAGGAGACAGCCCAGTACATCAGGAGACGTGGAGGAGGCCGTAGGAGGGCAACAACCCAGCAGCAGGACCGCTACCTCCGCCTTTGTGCAAGGAGGAGCAGGAGGAGCACTGCCAGAGCCCTGCAAAATAAACTCCAGCAGGCCACAAATGTGCATGAATCAGCTCAAACGGTCAGAAACAGACTCCATGAGGGTGGTACGAGGGCCCAACGTCCACAGGTGGGGGTTGTGATTACAGCCCAACACCGTGCAGGATGTTTGGCATTTGCCAGAGAACACCAAGATTGGCAAATTCGCCACTGGCGCCCTGTGCTCTTCACAGATGAAAGCAGGTTCACACTGAGCACATGTGATAGACGTGACAGAGTCTGGAGAACGTTCTGCTGCCTGCAACATCCTCCAGCATGACCGGTTTGGCGGTGGGTCAGTCATGGTGTGGGGTGGCATTTCTTTGGGGGGCCGCACAGCCCTCCATGTGCTCGCCAGAGGTAGCCTGACTGCCATTAGGTACCGAGATGAGATCCTCAGACCCCTTGTGAGACCATATGCTGGTGCGGTTGGCCCTGGGTTCCTCCGAATGCAAGACAATGCTAGACCTCATGTGGCTGGAGTGTGTCAGCAGTTCCTGCAAGAGGAAGGCATTGATGCTATGGACTGGCCCGCCCGTTCCCCAGACCTGAATCCAATTGAGCACATCTGGGACATCATGTCTCGCTCCATCCACCAATGCCACGTTTCACCACAGACTGTCCAGGAGTTGGTGGATGCTTTTGTCCAGATCTGGGAGGAGATCCCTCAGGAGACCATCCGACACCTACGCAAGAGCATGCCCAGGCGTTGTAGGGAGGTCATACAGGCACGTGGAGGCCACACACACTACTGAGCCTCATTTTGACTTGTCTTAAGGACATTACATCAAAGTTGGATCAGCCTGTAGTGGGGTTTTCCACTTTAATTTTGAGTGTGACTCCAAATCCAGACCTCCATGGGTTGATAAATTTGATTTCCATTGATCATTTTTGTGTGATTTTGTTGTCAGCACATTCAACTATGTAAAGACAAAAGTATTTAATACGAATATTTCATTCATTCAGATCTAAGATGTGTTATTTTAGTGTTCCCTTTATTTTTTTGAGCAGTGTATTATCTTTGACGTGGAAGTGGGGGGCTTTCTCCTTGAGGAAACCTACTGGAGAAATACTAAAAAAAGCAAATGTTTTATAACCGGTAAGTAGTTGGGACTAGCTTCTAAAAGAAGAGTTCAGAGCTTCTGCTCTTTTCAATAACCATACTTGTATACTGAACAAAATTATAAACGCAACATGTAAAGTGTTGGTTCCATGTTTCATAAGCTGAAATAAAAGATACCAGAAGATTTCCATACTCACAAAAAAGCTGTCAAATTGTGTGCACAAATTGGTTTACATCCCTGTTAGTGAGATATTATATTTTGCCAATATACTTTGCCAAGATAATCCATCCACCTGACAGATGTGGCATATCAAGAAGCTGATTAAACAGCATGATAATTACACAGGTGCACCTGATGCTGGGGACAATAAGAGGCCACTCAAAAAGGCCACTCTAAAATGTGCAGTTTTGTGACACAATGCCACAGATGTCACACGTTTCGAGGGAGCGTGCAATTGGCATGCTGACTGCAGGAATGTCCACCAGAGCTGTTGCAAGAGAATTTAATGTTATTTTCTCTACCATAAGCCGCCTCCAACGTCATTTTAGAGAATGTCCAAACGGCCTCAGACCACATGTTACCACGCCATCCCAGGACCTCCACATCTGGCTTCGTCACCTGCGGGATCGTCTGAGACCAGCCACCTGGACAACCGATGGAACTGTATTTCTGTCTGTAATAAACCCCTTTTGTGGGGATAAACTCATTCTGATGTGCCCTGCCAGGCCCACCCATGGCTGTGCCCCTGCCCAGTCATGTGAAATCCATAGATTAGGGCCTAATGAATTTATTTCATTTGCCTGATTTCCTTATACGAACAGTAACTCACTTAAAACGTTTAAATTGTTGCATGTTGCATTTATATTTTTGTACAGTATAGGTTTCTCACTTACAGGTGGCACAAATGTGGATATGGGGGAGGATAATGGACAGGGTATATATAAGTGAAATACTCTATTTACTATAGTTAAAAATATATATTGTTGTTGCAGACTGCATTGTTTTTGCAGACATTTCTGTGGTATTTACTATACTATTCTACAGTATACAACAGAATTATATACTAAGTACTACACATGATCGAGGGATACAATAGTGTGTAGTATAGTATTCTACAGAAAACTACATTATTATACACAGTTGAAGTCTGGAGTTTACATATATTTAGGTTGCAGTCACTAAATCTAGCTTTTCAACCACTCCACAAATTTCAAACAAACTATAGTTTTGGAAAGTATGTTAGGACATCTACTTTGTGCATGACACAAGTAATATTTCAAAGAATTGTTTACAGACAGATTATTTCACTTATAATTCACTGTATCACAATTCCATTGGGTCAGAAGTTTACATACACTAAGTTGACGGTGCCTTTAAACCGCTTGGAAAACATCTTGTCATGGCTTCAGAAGCTTCTGATAGGCTAATTGACACCATTTGAGTCAATTGGAGGTGTGCCTGTGGATGTATTTCAAGGTCTACCTTCAAACTCAGTGCCTCTTCGCTTGACATCATGGGAAAATCAAAAGAAATCAGTCAAGACCTCAGAAAAAAAATTGTACACCACAAGTCTGATTCATCCTTGGGAGCAATTTCCAAATGCCTGAAGATACCGCGTTCATCTGTACAAACAATAGTATGCAAGTATAAATGTCATGGGACCATGCAGCCGTCACACCGCTCAGGAAGGAGACAAGTTCTGTCTCCTAGAGACGAACGTACTTTGTTGTACTTTGTTGCGAAAAGTGCAAATCAACCCCAGAACAACAGCAAAAAGATCCTCTGATGCTGGAGGAAACAGGTACAAAAGTATCTATATCCACAGTAAAACGAATCCTATATCGGCATAACCTGAAAGGCCACTCAGCAAGGAAGACGCCACTGCTACAAAACCGCCATAAAAAAGCCAGACTACGTTTTGCAGCTGTACATAGGGACAAAGAGCGTACTTTGTACCAGCATATGGTCCTCTGGTCTGATGAAAGAAAAATGTAACTCTTTGGCCATAATGACCATCGTTATGTTTGTAGGAAAAAGGGGGAGGCTTGCAAGACAAAGAACACCATCACAACCGTGAAGCACCTGGGTGGCAACATCATGTTGTGGTGGTGGTTTGCTGAAGGAGGGACTGGTGCACTTCACAAAATAGATGGCATCATGAGGTTGGAAAATGATGTAGATATATTGAAGCAACATCTCAAGGCATCAGTCAGGAAGTTAAAGCTTGCTCCCAAATGGGTCTTCCAAATGGACAATGACGCCAAGCATACTTCCAAAGTTGTGGCAAAATGGCTTAAGAACAACAAAGTCAAGGTATTGGAGTGGCCATCAAAAAGTCCTGACCTCAAACCTATAGAACATTTATGTGCAGAACTGAAAAAGTGTGTGCGAGCAAGGAGGCCTACAAACCAGGCCAAAATTCACCCAAAACCTTTGTTTTCAATTACAGAGATCGTATGTACATCATTTCAATTCGGGGTACGAACAAAGGATCTGATTCGGGGAAAGTCATTTTCCTGGTTGTAATGCTGGTAGTGCTGGTGAGTTACCGCCACTCTGATATCCATAAGTTCTTCCCAGCTGTATGTAATAACACAAAACATTTTCTGGGCTAATGATGTAAGAAAGAACATATAAAAAAAGCTAAATACTGCAAAGTTTCCTAAGAGCTAGAAGCACGGCAGTCCTCTCTGTCAGCGCCATGTTATGTACACACCGCTGACCAGCAAATATTTGTTACGTCTTCAACTAGGAATCACTACAAAATCTCTTGTATGATCTCTTATATGCAAATCAACCTCTTGTGTGCAAGTCAATATTAGGAAGGTGTTTCTAATGTTTGGTATACTCTGTATGTTAACCTCTCTGGGATCGTTCGGGAAGCTAGCATCCCACCTCGCCAACAGCCAGTGAAATGGCAGGGCGCCAAATTCAAAACAACAGAAATCTCATAATTAAAATTCCCGCCAAATTGTGGAGTCAACAGAAGTCATAAATAGCATTATAAATCTTCACTTACCTTTGCTGATCTTCGTCGGAATGCACTCCCAGAACTCCCGCAAGAAATGTTTGTTCTGTTCGATTACGTCCATGTTTATGTCCAAATACCTCAGTTTTGTTTGCATGTTTAGTTCACTATTCCAAAGGCACAATGTGCCAGCACAAAATCCAGATGAAAAGTCAAAAGAGTTCCATTACAGTTTTTAGAATCATGTCAAATGATGTTAACAATCAATCCTTAGGGTCTTTTTATAATAAATCTTCAATAATATTCCAACCGGACAATAGCGTATTCATTACAGAAGAAAAAGAGGAACGGCGTGACCGCGCAGTAAACAACTGATTGGCCACAGCCTAGTCCACTTGTTGAAGCTGCTCTTATTCGACCCCTTTCCACAATAGAAGCCTCAAGCAACTTCTAAAGACTGTTGACATCTGCTGGAAGCCTTGGGAAGTGCAATCTGGCCCCATAGAAACAGCAGCGTAGCCTAGTGGTTAGAGCGTTGGACTAGTAACCGGAAGGTTGCGAGTTCAAACCCCCTAGCTGACAAGGTACAAATCTGTCGTTCTGCCCCTGAACAGGCAGTTAACCCACTGTTCCCAGGCCGTCATTGAAAGTAAGAATGTGTTCTTAACTGACTTGCCTGGTTAAATAAAGGTAGAATTAAAAAATTATATATTGGATAGGCAATCACTTAAAACAAACTACAAACCTCAGATTTCCCACTTCCTGGTTGGATTTGTCTCAGGTTTTCACCTGCCATATGAGTTCTGTTATACTCAGACATCATTCAAACAGTTTTAGAAACGTCAGAGTGTTTTGTATCCAATACTACTAATAATATGCATATATTAGCATCTGGTACAGAGTAGCAGGCAGTTTACTCTGGACACCTTATTCATCCAAGCTACTCAATACTTCCCCCCTGTCACCAAGAAGTTAATGTGGGCTATTTTTTGCGCTTTTCTGGGATGCTTGATTGTTTTTATTGCTTTACTGGGATGCTTGATTGTTTTTATTGCTTTTCTGGGATGCTTGATTGTTTTTATTGCTTTTACTGGGAGGCTTATGAGAGGTAACATGTAACATGTATGCACGCATGACTAAGTCACTTGGATAAAAGCGTCTGCTAATATCATTATTTATATTATATGTAGACATGACAGTGATGTTTATGTTTGAGCTGATAGTGGAGGGTGAACTGCACACAGTGGGCTTCATACTAGTGCAAACCGCCTCAGTGTAGGATTGAAAGAGGCAGTTAGAGTTAGAGTTAGAGGAACATCAATTAGGTTACTTACAATACGACTACACTCCTGGGACAATGTTCGCCGAACAAAAATATAAACACAACATGTAAAGTGGAGGTCCAATGTTTCATGCGCTGAAATAAAAGATCAGAGAAATATTCCATATGCACAAAAAGCTTTATTTCTCTCAAATTGTGTGCAAATTTGTTTAAATCCCTGTTAGTGAAAATTTCGCCTTAGGTGGATGGATTATCTTGGCAGACAGGTGTGGCATATCAAGAATCTGATTAAACAGCATGATCATTACACAAGTGAAACTTGTGCAGGGGACAATAAAAGGCCAGTACAATGTGCAGTTTTGTCACACAAAACAATGCCACAGATGTCTCAAGTTGAGGGAGCGTGCAATCGGCATGCTGACTGCAGGAATGTCCACCAGAGCTGTTGCCAGATAATCTTATGTTAATTTCTCCACCTTAAGCTGCCTCCAATGTTGTTTTAGAGAATTTAGCAGTACGTACAACCAGCCTCATAACTGCAGACCACATGTATGGCATCGTGTGGGCAAGAGGTTTGCTGATGTCAATGTTGTGAACAGAGTGACCCATGGTGGCAGTGGGGTTATGGTATGGGCAGGTATAAGCTATGGACAACAAGCACAATTGCATTTTATCAATGGCAATTTGAATGCGCAAAAATGTTGTGATGAGATCCTGAGGGACATTCTGAGGCCCATATTTGTTAAGGTATCTGTGACCAACAGATGCATGTCTGTATTCCCAGGGGTGTCCAGAGCTTGAGTCACTGATAAGTCATTGTTTCAAGGTGAAATGCGTAGACAGGGTCGAGGCACCAAGAGGATTAGGATGGACTCTGTCATTCCTGTAGAGCATCTTTTGCCAAAAGGTATCCAAGTTGTCTATGAAAGTTATGCCAAAAGAGTTCCAGTAGTCTTTTAGCCAGATGTGTAATGCAGTAGTCTGCTGAATCTTTTGCAGCCGTGGCCCAGCGATGGTACATGGCCTGAATTAATCGATTACTTTTTAGAGTCTTTCCGAGCTAGAATCAGTTAGTCGGCCCTGTTCCATTTTCCACAAGTGGGGAGACTTACCCAGTGAGAGGTCCCTGTGAAGCGCTGGTCAATCAGTCAAAGAGTGGTGACATTGCTGTGATACGCTTAGCATATCGGAACGAAGTCCAGCCTGAGGTGTAGAGAAGGAGAAGGTAGGTGGCCGTGGTTTCACCAGCAAATTGAGCCGAGATTTGTTTGCTTAGACTTTACAGCTCAGTCCTATAGTCCTCTGCAAATCGGCAGTTGTTGCATTGAAAATCTGGTCGTCCAGTGTCCCGGAAAAGAGCATAGTAAACACAACTCCTACAACGCAGGAAGCACTCATCTCTTCCTCATGAGAAGAGGCAGTCCCAAATCAGGAAAATCCAAGCAGCTATCTTAGTTAGCTCGATGGCTACCAGCTTAGCTAGCATCTCATAGCAAGCTAGCCAACGTTAGAGGCTTCGTCAAGCAGGCATCAAACTGTCAGTTTGCGGGACTTCTGGGACACGAAATAGTGGTCCTACCTGATAAATGCTAAATTCTTTACAGAATCCTTGCAAAAACAAGTGCAGTATTTCTACTCAAACTTAGTCAAAAACAACAAACCGAGTAGCCGAGTGTTTCTAGCATTCAGCTGCACACACTGATGAGGAAGATATAGGCCTATCCACCGTTGATTTTGTAATATAGGACATAAACATTAGAATATGTTTGGAGCAGCGCGTCTTTGGTATCCGGACAAGAGACGCTCTTTGGAAATGGGAATTGATACAAGCAAAATGGAGTATGCAGGCCTATGTGAATTATGAATAACGCCAAAGCATGGCAGCAAAAGCCTGGACGTGTAGCCTACATGGTTTTTACGCACATCCAAAGTATTAACAGGAGTTAAAATAATACAGAGATAAAAAGGGGCTCTGCTCACTGTTTTGCTGCTTCCAAATTTGATCTTTTAATAAAGATTTATTTCAAAGCGATCCCACAAGCTAAACCCTTTAAAATCAGATCAACAAGTGTAGACTTTACAGTGAAATGCTTACTTACAAGCCCTTAGCCAACAATGCTTTAAGAAGTTAAGAAGAAAAAAAGTGCGAAGTAAAAAATTGTCTTGGCTACTTGGCAAATGCATTGGGCAGGACAACAAACCAGCCTTCATTACGACGAGGGGAGGCTATGCTTGGTTTTTAATCAAATGAAACTAAATTGGATAAAACATTAGTTTCCCTTGTTGCATGTGCATATGGGCACTGTGCGTCATGGTTGGATAGACTGTCAAACAGCAACAGTGTTACCGCTACGACCTGCTTTGGGTGAGTCTTAAATCACCCTATTTGCGCTGAATGAAATGTTCTCTTTTGTGCTAGTTTTGAACCTTTTACACTCATGGGAATTGGCCTATATGGATAGGGCTGAATTTGAATGTTTCTTATAGATGAAACATGAAAAGCATATGCATAAGCATGGTAGCAATTGAAAGGGAACAGAAAAGTATTAAAAGTTCACCTCTCCAAAGTGTATACAGTCATTTTAATGGACTTTTATGACTCAGAAGAGTCGCTCTGGATAAAACCCTGCATTCCCGCCATCACACAATTACTGTTGCTGTAATCTAAAAACAGGTCAGGTGTGCATCGTTTGAAAGCTTGTTCTATTGGCCAAAAAGTTATAAAATATGATCATGCAGTGTTAGGTATTCACAAGGCAATTCAAAGAAACAGACCGTACCTGTTATAATGCATGTATATGTGTGTGTGTACCTGTTATCGTGCATGTATATGTGTGTGTACCTGTTATAATACATGTATATGTGTGTGTGTGTACCTGTTATCGTGTATGTATATGTGTGTGTACCTGTTATAATGCATGTATATGTGTGTGTGTACCTGTTATCGTGTATGTATATGTGTGTGTACCTGTTATAATGCATGTATATGTGTGTGTGTACCTGTTATCGTGCATGTATATGTGTGTGTACCTGTTATAATGCATGTATATGTGTGTGTGTACCTGTTATAATGCATGTATATGTGTGTGTACCTGTTATCGTGCATGTATATGTGTGTGTACCTGTTATAATGCTTGTATATGTGTGTGTGTACCTGTTATCGTGCATGTATATGTGTGTGTGTACCTGTTATCGTGCATGTATATACTTTGTGTGTGTACCTGTTATCGTGCATGTATATGTGTGTGTACCAGTTATTGTGTATGTATATGTGTGTGTACCAGTTATTGTGTATGTACCTGTTATTGTGTATGTATATGTGTGTGTACCAGTTATTGTGTATGTATATGTGTGTGTACCTGTTATAGTGCATGTATGTGTGTGTGTACCTGTTATTGTGTGTATATATATGTGTGTGTGTACCTGTTATTGTGTATGTACCTGTTATCGTGCATGTATATGTGTATGTACCTGTTATCGTGCATGTATATGTGTGTGTGTACCTGTTATTGTGTATGTATATGTGTGTGTACCTGTTATTGTGTGTATATATATGTGTGTGTGTACCTGTTATTGTGTATGTACCTGTTATTGTGTATGTATATGTGTGTGTACCTGTTATAATGCATGTATATATGTGTGTGTGTACCTGTTATTGTGTGTGTACCTGTTATCGTGTATGTATATGTGTGTGTACCTGTTATAATGCTTGTATATGTGTGTGTGTACCTGTTATCGTGTATGTATAGGTGTGTGTACCTGTTATAATGCTTGTATATGTGTGTGTGTACCTGTTATCGTGTATGTATAGGTGTGTGTACCTGTTATAATGCTTGTATATGTGTGTGTGTACCTGTTATCGTGTATGTATAGGTGTGTGTACCTGTTATAATGCATGTATATGTGTTTGTATCTTGCTCAAATATTATAATTGTTTTACCTTTATTAAATTTAAACTAGGCAAGTCAGTTAAAGAACAAATTCTTATTTACATTGACGGCCTACCCTGGCCAAACCTTAATCCGTACTATGCTGGGCGCTGCCCTATGGATTCCCAATCATGGCCAGTTGTGACACAGCCTGGAATTGAACCAGGTTTTGTAGTGATGCCTCAAGCACTGAGATGCGGTGCCTTAGGCCGCTGCGCCACTCGGGAGCCCAAATTATTAAACACACACAAGAAAGGTGCATTAGTACTTTGTCGAAAAGTATGCAATTATTATATAAACATAAAATAGCAGACAGATATAGAAAGACCCAGAGGTCTAGGTTAAAAAGAAATCAACAATACAAAATAAGATATATAGAACAAGGACAGGTAAACAGAAAGAGGAGGGCAGATGTCACCCCCCATATCCATCCTGCCATCAACCCCAACCTTTGATCAAATAAGATGAATTGGAAACAGAACTACAGTAAATGCAATGAAGATAGTGTTATTTAGTGGTAGAGCCTATTTTCACCTCTAGATGGCAGTGCTGTGAAAGTCAACAGACTGCAGGAGAGGAACTTGACCAGTGGTTCTCAAACATTTTGGGGCCAGGACCCCTTTTGTGATAGCAAATTCACCAGGGACCCCCTCATAATCAGAGCACATAAAAATAGCATACAAGGAGTTTTACCACGACTTCGACAGCGCATGGCTGGACAAACCTATTCTCGGGCCCTGGGAAGGAAGATTTCAAAGGCCCTCCTCTCAAAATTGAACAAAATTGTTCATGTAAATTTCCTGCAATTCAAAACATTTTGCCATGGGTCAGAGAAATGTGTTGTTGTTGCATCTTTAAAGCTAATATCCTGCAATTCAAAACATTTTGCCATGGGTCAGAGAAATGTGTTGTTGTTGCATCTTTAAAGCTAATATCCTGCAATTCAACACATTTTGCCTTGAGGCAGAGAGAAGACCTTTATATTTAAAAGGTAACTGTCCAGTGTTTTTATTTTATTTGTAAAATATTACAAATAATGAAATGATATGCATAAAATTGTTTTCCTTCAAAAAAATAGTAATTAAGTTCTTTAATGGCCAGCTCATCCTCCTCGGGAGAATGACATCCTCCTCCATGAGGAAACTGCATGCATTTTTCTAAAGGTTTGAGGTGTGTTTTATTTTTACGTCCCGCACAGTAATCCTATTTCCCAAGTAAAAATAAACTTTGAATGACCAATAATGTGACCGACCGGCTCGTTTCGGTCTGATGTAGCAACACTTGAAATGGTGCTTTTTTTACATTGGATAAAAGTAGAGACTCAGAGCCAGAAAATGGTATATCATACAGTATAGCTGAGGACAAATGGGGAAGTAATTCTGCTTTGAAAGTTGATAAACTTGTTACCTCACTTTTGAGAAATGGCCATTGAATGTTTTGGTACCTATTGGAGAGCTCTTCTTTGTCCACACCCATTCAGCATCATTCACACCCTATTAAGTTTTAGCCCCACCCATCTCTTTAAGGATTCACATGTGAGGCGATGCACTAAAAAAACAAAGATTTCGAGACAAGGCTGGCTTATACTACGGGTGTGTCTGTAAATTTAATCTGGGCGTTCGTAAACACAGAGGGTTGTCAGATTGGACAATCATAATTTCAGAGCGTTTTGCTCTCGGGGGCGTTCAGAGTGCACACTGGACACTCTGGCTGGAACGTAGGGGTGATCTGAGCGTTCTGACCCAACAGCAGTCAAGCACCCAAGCTAACTGGCTAACGTTGGCTAGATTGCTAGCTACTTCCAGACAAAAATGAGAGAACAGCTCACTCTGACCATTTTACTCGCCCTAGCAGAGCTGGCTAGGCAGTTTTTATGTTATCCAAAGCATTGGTGACTGCAACTGTGCTTCTGGCAACAATTTAAATACGTTTTTTTGCAAACGTTTACTGGCCATATTCAGGGTTCGTCAATTCGTCGGTTATTCTACACTCTCGCACAATCAGGCGAGCGTGCTCTGAAATCGGAGTAGATGGCCAGAGCAAATTACCAGCTACGTCTATCGACAATTGTCGCAGTGACATCATTCTATTGAAATAGTTACTTGGATAGTGGAGTATTTTGTTTAGACATGTAGTTAGCTCGCTAGCTAAACAATTAACCATAATCCCAAGTCATAACTTTACTACCCTGCATGAATCTGCAGGTAGCTAACTAACCAGGTTCAATGTTAGCTAACATCAGGCTATAACTAGCAATGCAAATGGCTCTGAGATATGAATAATAACACAGATCATACAGGTAACGTTAGCTAGCGAGACATTCAGCTAACGTTAGCTAGCTAACTAACAGTACACGTGAAATGAAAACGACTGACAAAATTAGAAACGTGTAAGATTTGAAAATGTAGCTAGCTAGACTATTACCTGTATACATGGATGGACCCTTCTCCCCCTCTGTCACGGATGCCATGGTTGCCCTTAGTTTGAAGATGTAATCCGGAGACAGGTGTTTTATACATTAGCCTTCTTTCTGTGTGTTCTCTTTTCGACAATTTCGGCATATTTGCAATCAAACGCCATAATTTCTCCATCTCCTTAGCTATCATACTCTAATTCTACTGATTTCAAAACTCAGTCCTCCAGAAAATGGAGAGCAACACATATGCAGTTCTACTACATGGTATCTTTGAAAAAAGCCACAGAAGCGTGCTACATGGTAGACCAATCCGAAGGAATCTCTTGGCATGTCCAGCCCACTAATTATCTCAGTCGATCATGGCTAGCGGGAAGGTTGGTGTCTTTTTCTGTGGCTAAACCAACTAGGCTCATAATTAAAAAATTATATTTGTATTTACAGATGGCATACACGTTTGTGATTAAGGCACATGGAAGTTCACATGTTCCAGAAGGCATTCCTGCCCCAAAAATGTTATGTTCAAACAGCTTCCCTGTGAAGTCGTGACTTGTGACAGTTTCCTGAATCAGGTCACATATGTGCAGTGGTGTAAAGTACTTAAGTGAAAATACTTTAAAAGTACAGCTTCCGTACTATTTGTTTTTGACAACTTTTACTTCTATTCCACTACATTCCTAAAGAAAATAATGTACTTTTCACTCCATCCATTTTTCCTGACACTCAAAAGTACTAATAGCTGGACAGGACAATTCACACACTGAATTCCAACTCACACACTCATCCCAACTGTTCCTAACCTGGCGGACTCACTAAACACAAATGCTTCCTTTGTAAATGATGTCTTGTTGGAGTGTGCCCCTGGCTATCAATACATTTTAAATTCATAATAGTGGAGTCTGGTTTGCTAAATATAAGGAATTTTAAATGTTTTATACATTCATTTTTGATACTTGAGTATATTTAAAACCAAATACTTTTACTTTTACTCAAGTAGTATTTTACTGGGTGACTTTCACTTTTGCTTGAGTCGATTCATATTAAGGTATCTTTACTTTTACTCAAGTTTGAGAATTGGGTACTTTTTCCACCTCTGTATATGTACAGTATATGTACTGTACATATTCTGGCCTTGTGTTCTAAAAATAGCTACAAAAATATATTTGAGGACCCAACTTAGAATTTATTGTGGCAAAAAATGTAGCCTATTTCCCAAATATTGTAATAGCCTAAGGTGTACAAAAGATGCTGCTTTCAAAATGAATAAATGTCAGACTATAGGCCTAGGCTATTCTCAATCACAGCTTTATGAGACATTGAACAGACAATATTAATGTCATGTGCGCGCCACACAAGGGCCAATATTACAAAACACTTGGAACACGCCTGGGGCGGCAGGGTAGCCTAGTGGTCAGAGCGTTGGACTAATAACTGAAAGGTTGCAAATTCAAATCCCCGAGCTGACAAGGTACAAAATCTGTTGTTCTGCCCCTGAACAGGCAGTTAACCCACTGTTCCTAGGCCGTCATTGAAAATAAGAATTTGTTCTTAATTGACTTGCCTAGTAAAATTAAAGGTAAAATAAAAAAATTTAAAAAAATATTAGACTTGTAGAAAAACATGCTGGCCAAGCTCCAGCACTTAGAGTTAGATCATTATAAACCCATGTTCAGTGAATCAGCCACAAGATATGCCCATCCTGTTACAGACATGCACTTACCTGTCTTTAATTACTTTCATTGGACTATTTTAATCATATTTACATTTTCATAAAGCTATTGTGTCCCTTTGTCAACCCTGTTCATTTGTTCTTGTCAAATTATAAAGAAATAACAGATTTTGTATAAATGTGTGGTTTTATACTGAACTTCATCTAATTTGCACCTCATCTTTCTAAATTGAGACAGGTATCAATGATATTTTATCCAAGTTTATAATTCTCTGGTGTCGGCCGTGTCTTACCCTTTAAAATACATGACACAAATTCTTGATATTTGACAATGTAACTGAATTCATTTGAAAAAGATGCCAAGATAAAAGGGTGGACCAAGATAAAAGGGTGGACCAAGATAAAAGGGTGGACCAAGATAAAACAGGGTGGACCAAGATAAAAGGGTGGACCAAGATAAAACAGGGTGGACCAAGATAAAAGGGTGGACCAAGATAAAAGGGTGGACCAAGATAAAACAGGGTGGACCAAGATAAAAGGGTGGACCAAGATAAAAGGGTGGACCAAGATAAAACAGGGTGGACCAAGATAAAACAGGGTGGACCAAGATAAAAGGGTGGACCAAGATAAAAGGGTGGACCAAGATAAAACAGGGTGGACCAAGATAAAACAGGGTGGACCAAGATAAAAGGGTGGACCAAGATAAAAGGGTGGACCAAGATAAAACAGGGTGGACCAAGATAAAAGGGTGGACCAAGATAAAACAGGGTGGACCAAGATAAAAGGGTGGACCAAGATAAAACAGGGTGGACCAAGATAAAAGGGTGGACCAAGATAAAAGGGTGGACCAAGATAAAACAGGGTGGACCAAGATAAAAGGGTGGACCAAGATAAAACAGGGTGGACCAAGATAAAAGGGTGGACCAAGATAAAACAGGGTGGACCAAGATAAAAGGGTGGACCAAGATAAAAGGTGGACCAAGATAAAAGGGTGGACCAAGATAAAAGGGTGGACCAAGATAAAACAGGGTGGACCAAGATAAAAGGGTGGACCAAGATAAAAGGGTGGACCAAGATAAAACAGGGTGGACCAAGATAAAAGGGTGGACCAAGATAAAAGGGTGGACCAAGATAAAAGGGTGGACCAAGATAAAACAGGGTGGACCAAGATAAAAGGGTGGACCAAGATAAAAGGGTGGACCAAGATAAAACAGGGTGGACCAAGATAAAAGGGTGGACCAAGATAAAACAGGGTGGACCAAGATAAAACAGGGTGGACCAAGATAAAAGGGTGGACCAAGATATAACAGGGTGGACCAAGATAAAACAGGGTGGACCACTATAACGGGACAGAACATAAATTAAACCCTGAAACCTGAATACTGAACACTGAGTAGACATCTACATAGTAATACATGTAGTAACAACATTGGAACTGCTATTTAGTTATATATTCATTGTGAAAACAACAATACAAAAATACACTGCAGGTACAAAATCATTGGAATTAGCATTAAAACACGTTCCAGTCTCTCTCTTCCTCTCCCCCTCGCTCTCCCCTTTCACCCCAAATGCTCTTCCACATACTTCCAGGTGGAGTTTTCCCTCTGCAAAGAGCGTTTATTGACAGCCAGTGGCTCTGGCATCAGACAAAGTATCTGTCCATCAAAGTACCAACAAATATCTTCCTTTGGACTTGGCCTGAAGAATTTGTTGATGCCATTCAGTTCACATTAATGTTAATGTTATGTTAGCATATGATATGATAGCATATGATAAGATATAAAGAGTAACAAACACCTTAAACATTTCAATACTCAACCAATACTCAATGTATGTACTGTATGTGTGTATGGGGAGGAAGGAGGGTTACCTCTGCTCCTGCCTCCATTTCACTCCACAGAGGAGTTAAGAGCCTTTAGGACATTGTACAGGGCCTGTGTATCTGGGATATCCTTTCCATGGTGCACTGCTCTACCTGCAGATCTCTTGAGAGCATCTCCAATACCATCTGGTGCCCCTTGCCATGGCTGGCCTCAAAGAAATTCCAGTTGACCTCTTGAAAGCCTTGTTTGTGTGGTTCTGTGGCAAGTAGGTAGAAGTTCCCTTTTTGCTTGTATTGTGAGAGAGACTCCAGTGTGGAGAGACTCCAGTGTGTAGAGACTCCAGTGTGGAGAGACTTCCGTGTGGAGAGACTCCAGTGTGTAGAGACTCCAGTGTGGAGAGACTCCAGTGTGGAGAGACTTCCGTGTGGAGAGACTCCAGTGTGGAGAGACTCCAGTGTAGATCACTCCAGTGTGGAGAGACTCCAGTGTGGAGAGACTCCAGTGTAGATCACTCCAGTGTGGAGAGACTCCAGTGTAGATCACTCCAGTGTGGAGAGACTCCAGTGTAGAGCACTCCAGTGTGGAGAGACTCCAGTGTGGAGAGACTCCAGTGTAGATCACTCCAGTGTGGAGAGACTCCAATGTGGAGAGACTCCAGTGTGGAGAGACTCCAGTGTGGAGAGACTCCAGTGTAGATCACTCCAGTGTGGAGAGACTCCAGTGTGTAGAGACTCCAGTGTGGAGAGACTTCCGTGTGGAGAGACTCCAGTGTGTAGAGACTCCAGTGTGGAGAGACTTCCGTGTGGAGAGACTCCAGTGTGGAGAGACTCCAGTGTGGAGAGACTCCAGTGTAGATCACTCCAGTGTGGAGAGACTCCAGTGTGGAGAGACTCCAGTGTAGATCACTCCAGTGTGGAGAGACTCCAGTGTAGAGCACTCCAGTGTGGAGAGACTCCAGTGTGGAGAGACTCCAGTGTAGATCACTCCAGTGTGGAGAGACTCCAGTGTGGAGAGACTCCAGTGTGGAGAGACTCCAGTGTAGATCACTCCAGTGTGGAGAGACTCCAGTGTGGAGAGACTCCAGTGTGGAGAGACTCCAGTGTAGATCACTCCAGTGTGGAGAGACTCCAGTGTAGAGCACTCCAGTGTGGAGAGACTCCAGTGTGGAGAGACTCCAGTGTGGAGAGACTCCAGTGTAGAGCACTCCAGTGTGGAGAGACTCCAGTGTGGAGAGACTCCAGTGTAGAGCACTCCAGTGTGGAGAGACTCCAGTGTGGAGAGACTCCAGTGTGGAGAGACTCCAGTGTAGATCACTCCAGTGTGGAGAGACTCCAGTGTGGAGAGACTCCAGTGTAGAGCACTCCAGTGTGGAGAGACTCCAGTGTAGAGCACTCCAGTGTGGAGAGACTCCAGTGTGGAGAGTGGCTTGCTGGTGAGATCCTCCAAAATGCAAGAACTGGATCTCTTTGACTGTATTTGCATGAAGAGTTTTTGCTGATGTCAATGTGCAGCAAGCACTCATTGTTCTTCAGACTCTCCCTAAGCTCCCTATAGGCCCTGTATTGCCACTTGATATTAAAGATGTGTTGCCTAAAACTTAGCGAGCCTATCTTGAAACTGACTGACCAGTTCAGTTTCTGTTATTGTGACCTCCCTCTTCACGGTTATCATGGAGCACTTCTCTACATCTTTCTGAATCTTCTCCAAGGTCCATTGTGTCAGAGGAACTTCTACATTCCCAGGAGGTTTTAGAGTTGGATGAGTGGTGAGGAAGCAATCCTTACATTCACCAATAGCACATAGCTTCGATTTCGGTTTACACATACTTGAGTCGACCATGTCCTCAAGGTTTTTGGTGGACAAAAGCCCAAGACTGTGAAGAGAATTGCCATGAACTGTAAATTCTCATGGGGTTTGCACTGACAAGTTTCACGATCAGTGTCATTAGGCGTAACAACCCAAAAAGGCCTGAGGTGGCCGAAGGAGGTATTGGACAACTGACCTAGTTCCTCAGACAGGAATTTCCTGTGCAGATTTTTTCATTCTGTCAGTCAGAAGCCTCTTCTGCATTTTGTTCTTTAGTCGTGTAATGGTTTGTTTGCGGCCGGTCGTTATACTACTTACATCATCGCTGAGAAAAAAATCCTTCATTTTCCTTTTCATATCTGTTTCTGTTCTGCTTCCCTTCCTCATCAAAAAAAGAGCACTGGTCCCCTTCCAACTTTGCTCTCATTATTTGAAAAGCCCAACACCGTCTTCTGAAGTTTATACTTCTTCAGTGTATTCGCAATGATTTGCTTGTTCTTCTGATTCCTTGCATTTCTGTATTTTGTTTTGATATCTTTAATGAGAGATGTGTGAAAGCGAAGAGCCCTGTTAATAGGTGATGTCACATTCTGACGTCTCTGCAATGCTTTGACTGTTGAATGAGGAGATACAGATGCCCGTTCTCCCCTAATCCTTGCATACCTCTTCCTCCTCCTCCTCTTTCCTCCTTCCTCCTTCTCTCTTTTTGGAGTTTTCTGTGTGTTTTTATCTAATGCGTTCCCCTTGCTGGCGTTGCCTAAAACATATTAAATCCTAACACACACATCCCCACTGTCCATACCGCTGCACATCACATTCCCTCTGGATCAAAATGGTTCTGCAGTTCAGACTTAATGACAACAAGCGCTGGGCACGAGACTCAGAGAGAGAGAGAGCAAGAGAGAGAGACAGAGAGAGAGATGGGCATGAGACTGAGAGAGAGAGAGATGGGCACGAGACTCAGAGAGAGAGAGATGGGCACGAGACTCAGAGAGAGAGAGAGAGAGAGAGAGAGACAGAGAGAGAGACAGAGAGAGAGATGGGCATGAGACAGAGAGAGAGAGATGAAGAGAGAAGACAGGCTCTCAAGAGAAGACAGGCTATGTGCTCACTGCCCACAAAATGAGGTGGAAACTGAGCTGCACTTCCTAACCTCCTGCCCAATGTATGACCATATTAGAGAGACATCTTTCCCTCAGATTACACAGATCCACAAAGAATTCGAAAACAAATCCAATTTTGAAAAACTCCCATATCTACTGGGTGAAATTCCACAGTGTGCCATCACAGCAGCAAGATTTGTGACCTGTTGCCACGAGAAAAGGGCAACCAGTGAAGAACAAACACCATTGTAAATACAACCCATATTTATGCTTATTTATTTTATATTGTGTCCTTTAACTATTTGTACATTGTATATATATATATATATATATATATATATATATATATATATATATAATATGACATTTGTAATGTCTTTACTGTTTTGAAACTTCTGTATGTGTAATGTTTACTGTTCATTTTTGTTGTTTTTCACCTTATATATTCACTTTGTATGTTGTCTACCTCACTTGCTTTGGCAATGTTAACACATGTTTCCCATGCCAATAAAGCCCTTGAATTGAATTGAATTGAGATGGGCACGAGACTCAGAGAGAGAGAGATGGGCACGAGACTCAGAGAGAGAGAGAGCAAGAGAGAGAGAGAGAGAGAGAGAGACAGAGACAGAGACAGAGAGAGACAGAGACAGAGAGAGAGATGGGCATGAGACTGAGAGAGAGAGAGATGGGCACAAGACTCAGAGAGAGAGAGCAAGAGAGAGAGAGAGAGAGAGAGAGAGAGAGAGAGAGAGAGACAGAGAGAGAGAGTGACAGAGAGAGAGATGGGCATGAGACTGAGAGAGAGATGGGCATGAGACTCAGAGAGAGAGAGCGCAAGAGAGAGAGAGAGAGAGAGACAGAGAGAGAGATGGGCATGAGACTGAGAGAGAGAGAGAGAGAGAGAGAGAGAGAGAGAGAGAGAGAGAGAGAGAGAGAGAGAGAGAGAGAGAGAGAGAGAGAGATGGGCACGAGACTCAGAGAGAGAGAGTGAGATGGGCACGAGAGAGAGAGAGAGAGAGAGAGAGAGAGAGAGAGAGAGAGAGAGAGAGAGAGAGAGAGAGAGAGAGATGGGCATGAGACTCAGAGAGAGAGAGAGAGAGAGAGAGATGGGCACGAGACTCAGAGAGAGAGAGAGAGAGAGAGAGAGAGAGATATGGGCACGAGACTCAGAGAGAGAGAGAGAGAGAGAGATATGGGCACGAGACTCAGAGAGAGATATGGGCATGAGAGAGAGAGAGAGAGAGAGAGAGAGAGAGAGAGAGAGAGAGAGAGAGAGAGAGAGAGAGAGAGAGAGAGATAGGGCACGAGAGAGAGAGAGATATGGGCACGAGAGAGGGAGAGAGAGAGAGAGAGAGAGAGAGAGAGAGAGAGAGAGAGAGAGAGAGAGAGAGAGAGAGAGAGAGAGAGAGAGAGAGAGAGAGAGAGAGAGAGAGAGAGAGAGAGAGAGAGAGAGAGAGAAATACAGGGATCTGAGAGAGAGCGAGACAGATGGGAAGAAAGTAAGAAAGATCCCAAGATAGGGCCTTGAATATTTTATCCCATTTGACACTATAAAAATGAAAGCCGGTGCAAAATCAAGGCTATATCACATCCTGACCACCTTCATGGTAACGTTGAGAACAGTATTTCCCTAATACTGGGTGTCGGTTCATTTCTTTGATTCATTTTGGTGCCTGACTAGAATTACACCATCGTTTGATGTACTTGATGGGTAACACACCACACACACCACACAGGAAAGTCTTTGGAATCCCTAGTGCCTCCTAGGCAGATGGGTCCTTGGTTCAGAGAGAGTGCAGGGTTTAGAGTGTAGGGGTGAGGGTTAGCCACAGGGCAGTGACAGCTTGGAAGGCACCGGCTTCCCCATACGGAGTGCGGGGGTAGGACGTGTGTCCCCTCTCTGTCTCCCCTGGTGGGGGGACTGCTACCCCACATAAGGGGACTATCCTGTGGGGCTTCTCCCTTTACACTGGGGGTCACAGGGATCTGCATCGCTAATGCTATTATAGTGACAGAAGCGTGCATGTGCACAAGCGTGTGGGCAGACACACACACACACACACACACACACACACACACACACACACACACACACACACACACACACACACACACACACACACACACACACACACACACACACACACACACACACACACACACACACACACACACACACACACATATACATACAGTACACAAACGTCACTCTTCTCTCTGTGTGAGTGTGTCTCTCTCTCCCTCTGTCTTTCTTTCTCAAGCCTCACGTGTAACCATTCTATAGCACATCTACAAAGACAAACTGTCTATTTCTCTGTCTCTCACATTGTCACTCACTCCGAACTGTAAACCTTCCCTCCCTCCTTCCCCTCTTCCCTCTCTCTCTCGTTCTCTCTCAGTATGGCTCACCGGCTCAATCTGCAGTGCGTTCCTGTAGCTGCCGAAGAGAGCGGCCTGTGTTCTGAGAAAGGCTCGAGCCACGCCGTCTCCTTTCGTTGTGGAAACCTTCTTCAGGCGGTTCTTTAAGAAGGACACCTGGGGAAACAAACAAACAGTTACACCTTACTATTGTTTATGATGTCTACATGAGGACAGTGTGATTGAGTTTCAGTACCTTCTCTCATCATCCATCCATCCCATCTAGACCCCGCTATTTTAAAATCAGTCCCTCCGTTCCCCAGGCCCCCCTCTCTCCCTTGTCCCTGTCATGCATCCATACGCACAGCAACGCTCTCCCACAGCAACGCTCTCCCACAGCAACGCTCTCCCACAGCAACGCTCTCCCACAGCAACGCTCTCCCACAGCAACGCCCTGCAAGTCAACAACAGTGTTATTCTACATGAATACACTCCATGAGACGGCCGTTTAGGCTAATGCTCAAGCCGGGAGCAAGTGCGGGGGGGCTGAAGTAATCCTTTCTCTTTCCATCTTCTCCCTCTCTTCCCCTGTCGCTTATCTCCTGCAGCGAGCTCCCCAGTTATTAAAGACGCTTGGTTACCTTGTTAGCCTAAGTTTCCCCAAAAATGGCGACTGGAAAAAGAACGGTAGGAAAGAATGCAGGGTCTTAGGAGCATTCGCCTTGACCAGGGTTTGTTCTCTACCACAGCGGAGGCAAGACCGATAAGACATGCAAATCCATTGTTGTTGTCATTTCCTCCCTCATTTGCTTGCATGAGTACTTTTATTTGGAGGAAATGGAAAAGAGTGGTTTTGAAATGTCAACATGTAAGCTCAATGTACAGTGTATTTTTGTATACAGCAGTACTGTGTGTCTTAAACAAAATTCCCCTCTGGGACATTAAAGCATATCCTATCCTAATGTGAATACTCAAGTTAATCAGTGTGTCCAGAAGGTAGAACCACTTTCATTTTCCTAATGCTTCCTTAATACTTCCTCTACCTGTCCAGAACACACACACACACACACACACACACACACACACACACACACACACACACACACACACACACACACACACACACACACACACACACACACGTAATGTCCCTTTCTCAAAACACACTACAAGACAAATGAAAAGACATGAAAACCCACAAAAAATCCAGAATTACATTAAATGAAGAAAAAAAAAGACAAAAACAGAGAAGGGAATAAGAGGATGAGGTGAGTGTGTAATGATAGGACGGAAGTCTCATAAAGGGTTACGCCGTTTCTAGGAGCAGAGGCCGGGGTGAGGTGGCCTTTGATGTTTCCCAGTGATACTGCCAGAGATACGCTTAACAGGTGCTGAATTAACCTTTAAACACTAACACTATAGGTACTGTCCCTCTTCAAATCAGTAATACTGTAGGTACTGTCCTCCTTCAAATCAGTAATACTGTAGGTACTGTCCCCCTTCAAATCAGTAATACTGTAGGTACTGTCCTCCTTCAAATCAGTAATACTGTAGGTACTGTCCCCCTTCAAATCAGTAATACTGTAGGTACTGTCCTCCTTCAAATCAGTAATACTGTAGGTACTGTCCTCCTTCAAATCAGTAATACTGTAGGTACTGTCCTCCTTCAAATCAGTAATACTGTAGGTACTGTCCCCCTTCAAATCAGTAATACTGTAGGTACTGTCCCCCTTCAAATCAGTAATACTGTAGGTACTGTCCCCCTTCAAATCAGTAATACTGTAGGTACTGCCCCCCTTCAAATCAGTAATACTGTAGGTACTGTCCCCCTTCAAATCAGTAATACTGTAGGTACTGTCCCCCTTCAAATCAGTAATACTGTAGGTACTGTCCTCCTTCAAATCAGTAATACTGTAGGTACTGTCCCCCTTCAAATCAGTAATACTACAGGTACTGTCCCCCTTCAAATCAACCGATCGCTATCTGCACCTACCCGCCTGTCCAACATCACTACTCTAGACGGCTCTGACTTAGAATACGTGGACAACTACAAATACTTAGGTGTCTGGTTAGACTGTAAGCTCTCCTTCCAGACCCATATCAAACATCTCCAATCCAAAGTTAAATCTAGAATTGGCTTCCTATTTCGCAACAAAGCATCCTTCACTCATGCTGCCAAACATACCCTTGTAAAACTGACCATCCTACCAATCCTCGACTTTGGCGATGTCATTTACAAAATAGCCTCCAATACCCTACTCAACAAATTGGATGCAGTCTATCACAGTGCAATCCGTTTTGTCACCAAAGCCCCATATACTACCCACCATTGCGACCTGTACGCTCTCGTTGGCTGGCCCTCGCTTCATACTCATCGCCAAACCCACTGGCTCCATGTCATCTACAAGACCCTGCTAGCTGGTCACCATAGCATCTCCCACCTGTAGCACACGCTCCAGCAGGTATATCTCTCTAGTCATCCCCAAAACCAATTCTTTCTTTGGCCGCCTCTCCTTCCAGTTCTCTGCTGCCAATGACTGGAACGAACTACAAAAATCTCTGAAACTGGAAACACTTATCTCCCTCACAAGCTTTAAGCACCAACTGTCAGAGCAGCTCACAGATTACTGCACATGTACATAGCCCACCTATAATTTAGCCCAAACAACTCTCTTTCCCTACTGTATTTAATTTATTTATTTATTTTGCTCCTTTGCACCCCATTATTTTTATTTCTACTTTGCACATTATTCCATTGCAAATCTACCATTCCAATGTTTTACTTTGCTATATTGTATTTAATTTGCCACCATGGCCTTTTTTTGCCTTTACCTCCCTTATCTCACCTCATTTGCTCAGGCCAGCTTCTTCAGGCAGAAGTTTGCATCCTGTAGCTCCAACTCCAAAAAGTTCTGGGACACTGTGAAGTCCATGGAGAACAAGAGCACCTCCTCCCAGCTGCCCACTGCACTGAGGCTAGGGAACACGGTCACCACCGACAAATCCATGATTATCGAAAACTTCAACAAGCATTTCTCAACGGCTGGCCATGCCTTCTGCCTGGCTACTCCTACCTCGGCCAACAGCTCCGGCCCCCCCGCAGCTCCTCGCCCAAGCCTCTCCAGGTTCTCCTTTACCCAAATCCAGATAGCAGATGTTCTGAAAGAGCTGCAAAACCTGGACCCCTATAAATCAGCTGGGCTTGACAATCTGGACCCTCTATTTCTGAAGCTATCCGCCGTCATTGTCGCAACCCCTATTACCAGCCTGTTCAACCGCTCTTTCATATCGTCTGAGATCCCCAAGGATTGGAAAGCTGCCGCAGTCATCCCCCTCTTCAAAGGGGGAGACACCCTGGACCCAAACTGTTACAGACCTATATCCATCCTGCCCTGCCTATCTAAGGTCTTCGAAAGCCAAGTCAACAAACAGGTCACTGACCATCTCGAATCCCACCGTACCTTCTCCGCTATGCAATCTGGTTTCCGAGCCGGTCACGGGTGCACCTCAGCCACACTCAAGGTACTAAACGACATCATAACCGCCATCGATAAAAGACAGTACTGTCCAGCCGTCTTCATCGACCTTGCCAAGGCTTTCGACTCTGTCAATCACCATATTCTTATCGGCAGACTCAGTAGCCTCGGTTTTTCGGATGACTGCCTTGCCTGGTTCACCAATTACTTTGCAGACAGAGTTCAGTGTGTGAAATCGGAGGGCATGTTGTCCGGTCCTCTGGCAGTCTCTATGGGGGTGCCACAGGGTTCAATTCTCGGGCCGACTCTTTTCTCTGTATATATCAATGATGTTGCTCTTGCTGCGGGCGATTCCCTGATCCACCTCTACGCAGACGACACCATTGTATACACTTTCGGCCCGTCATTGGACACTGTGCTATCTAACCTCCAATCGAGCTTCAATGCCATACAACACTCCTTCCGTGGCCTCCAACTGCTCTTAAACGCTAGTAAAACCAAATGCATGCTTTTCAACCGATCGCTGCCTGCACCCGCATGCCCGACTAGCATCACCACACTGGATGGTTCCGACCTTGAATATGTGGACACCTATAAGTACCTAGGTGTCTGGCTAGACTGCAAACTCTCCTTCCAGACCCATATCAAACATCTCCAATCGAAAATCAAATCAAGAATCGGCTTTCTATTCCGCAACAAAGCCACCTTCACTCACGCTGCCAAGCTTACCCTAGTAAAACTGACTATCCTACCGACCCTCGACTTCGGCGATGTCATCTACAAAATTGCTTCCAACACTCTTCTCAGCAAACTGGATGCAGTTTACTTAGGAATGCCTCAGGACTCCATGTTAGGACCGTTACTAGAACCATAATGGAAGACTTAGGAATGCCTCAGGACTCCATGTTAGGACCGTTACTAGAACCATAATAGAAGACTTAGGAATGCCTCAGGACTCCATGTTAGGACCGTTACTAGAACCATAATGGAAGACTTAGGAATGCCTCAGGACTCCATTTTAGGACCGTTAGTAGAACCATAATGGAAGACTTAGGAATGCCTCAGGACTCCATGTTAGGACCGTTACTAGAACCATAATGAAAGACTTAGGAATGCCTCAGGACTCCATGTTAGGACCGTTACTAGAACCATAATGGAAGACTTAGGAATGCCTCAGGACTCCATGTTAGGACCGTTACTAGAACCATAATGGAAGACTTTGCAGTACAGTACAACAAAGGAGGGCTCCTTCAATGTATGCGTAAGGAGATAAGTTCTTTACACTGTCCTCTCTCGTGAAAGGTGTGAAGAGGGTTACCGGTGGAGGTTAGAAAGAAAAAAGTAACAGAACATGTGAAGGGTGGAAACAGATTCTGCAGTTGCAGGGGAACTCACCCAGGTTCCCCACACACATCAACAATATCTTAAAACATTTCTGCTGGATACAAATGAATCATTACAGTTGGGTGTGCAACCATTTATGCAACAGTACCAAGCCAATCCTGTGAAAAAAAGGACACTTTCATTAATAAGTGGATATGCATGGAGAGATAGAGATGAGGAGTGAGAAAGAAGGAAGAGGAGGGGGGGGGGATGAAGAATCTACAGTTCTTACAGTGCTTAGTTTGCTACAGCAGATGAGGATTCGACGCTCATAAAGCATACTAGCGTACAGATGGAGCATGTTATTGACATCTACAGCTACAAAATATTCTGTTAGGTTTCTCTGCAAAAAAAAAAGAGTCAAAAAACCAACAAAAACCAAACAAGGTATAGGTTGTTCGTGAAGGCAAGGGAGGACCAATGACTGGGCATGAATAGTACAAGGCATCAACATCAATGCTTTTATTTGGTATAACATAAGTATAACAGGTTAAGAATGTGTAACAGGAAGAGTGTAACAGGAAGACGAATCCCCCGTTTCAACTCAAACTTTTCATTGCGATCATCAGAGTGTAATACAATTAAATACAATAGTGTAAAAAACATACATTTATGCTCTTTAAATGTGGGAATGCTTGAAACAAATATGTAGGCATATTCCACCAGAGGTTTAAGTGAAATAAGGTAGAAGGTCAGGGGTGTGTGTATGTGTGAGCCTATCTCTCTGTCATTCTCCAATCCTTCACAACCATTACTTCTGAAGACTGCAGCCTCCTCCTCCTCCGACACCTCCCCCTGCTTACTGGGGTTCAAAGGTTGCCTGACGACTCATACCGCACACAATTCAATTATGTTGCTCTATCTATCTCTATCTATCGCTACATACATTCTGCCTGAGACTGCCGTCATCAAAGTGAGGAGCGTTGTACAAAATAAGTCATCAGTGATTGGACTATTTCTGAAACACCCACGTGTGTTCAAGCTCTGGCCTAATCAATCGGTTTATCGGTCCAATCAGAGCGGTTTGAATGTGTTCGCATTTGAGATGTCATTGGGGAGGTGATTATATGCAGACTTATCGTAGAGAAGAAACATTAGTGTGGGTATGGAGTTTTCCAGAGTCATGTGGATGGGTAACCAGGCAAGTTCAAAGGCACTGCACTGACGGATCCCTTCTTGTCTCCATCACGCCATGGATATCAAAAGTAGAGAGACAAGCTAACATATAAGCTCTCCCTTCACCGCGTTCTGCCTGTCTCTCTAAAGGCCCACCAGAGATGGGGAGATGGGTAGCTGGGGAGGGCTCACAGCCTTAGAGGACTAGCAAGGGCTTTCTGATTTGCCCCAACGGCAAACTAACTATCCAAGGATGCCAGGGGCATTCGGGGAAATCAAATGAGGTATTGAAGAGTGGAGTAACATTGTTGTGGTTTGTTATGGTTTTGATCTACAATGGTAACTCCTTGGGGGTGAATCTGGGAGTTCTCTCATATCCAATCAGATGAGATTGAGTAATGTATTTTGGTATGTCATCAATGAGCTCAAATGGATATTGTCAGTGGTGCCGATTGTGCTGTGAATGTACACCAGAAACTGTAGGGTGAACGCCGAAGATACTCACACTTTCAGGTATGCTGGGAAGTTCCCTTGTGTCAGGCACAGTGAAGTAGGAATGCTAAGAGGGTCAAAGAAATATGGCGGGTCAAAGGTCAAATTGAAGAGATGAAGGTATTTTAAGCCATCACAGTTCATGACAAAAGACATACGCGAATAGGATTAATAAATCACACTTCTGTGAAATCAAACTGTCCACTTAGGAAGCAACACTGATTGACAAAAAATTTCACATGCTGTTGTGCAAATGGAATAGACAACAGGCGGAAATTATAGGCAATTAGCAAGACACCCCCAATAAAGGAGTGGTTCTGCAGGTGGTGACCACAGACCACTTCTCAGTTCCTATGCTTCCTGGCTGATGTTTTGGTCACTTTTGAATGGTGGCGGTGCTTTCACGGAGACGGAGTCTACAACCCACACAAGTGGCTCAGGTAGTGCAGCTCATCCAGGATGGAACATCAATGCGAGCTGTGGCAAGAAGGTTTACTGTGTCTGTCAGCGTAGTGTCCAGAGCATGTAGGCGCTACCAGGCGACAGGCCAGTACATCAGGAGACGTGGAGGAGGCCGTAGGAGGGAAACAACCCAGCAGCAGGATCGCTACCTACGCCTTTGTGCAAGGAGGAGAAGGAGGAGCAATGACCTCCAGCAGGCCACAAATGTGCATGTGTCTGCTCAAACGGTCAGAAGCAGACTCCATGAGGGTGGTATGAGGGCTCGACGTCCACAGGTGGGGGTTGTGCCTACAGCCCAGCACCGTGCAGAACGTTTGGCATTTGCCAGAGAACACCAAGATTGGCAAATTCGCCACTGACGCCCTGTGCTCTTCACAGATGAAAGCAGGTTCACACTGAGCACATGTGACATACGTGACAGAGTCTGGAGACGCCGTGGAGAACGTTCTGCTGCCTGCAACATCCTCCAGCATGACCGGTTTGGCGGTGGGTCAGTCATGGTGTGGGGTGGCATTTCTTTGGGGGCCGCAAGCTTTGTGCTCGCCGGAGGTAGCCTGACTGCCATTAGTACCGAGATGAGATCCTCAGACTCCTTGTGAGACCATATGCTGGTATTGGCCCTGGGTTCCTCCTAATGCAATACAATGCTAGACCTCATGTGGCTGGAGTGTTCAGCAGTTCCTGCAAGAGGAAGGCATTGATGCTACTTTAGCCCGTTCCCCAGACCTGAATTTTTCTGGGACATTATGTCTCGCTCCATCCACCAATGCCACGTTGCACCACAGACTGTCCAGGAGTTGGTGGATGCTTTAGTCCAGTTCTGGGAGGAGATCCCTCAGGAGACCATCCGCCACCTCATCAGGAGCATGCCCAGGCGTTGTAGGGAGGTCATGCTGGCACGTGGAGGCCACACACACTACTGAGCCTCATTTTGACTTGTTTTAAGGACTTTACATCAAAGTTGGATCAGCCTATAGTGTGGTTTTCCACTTTAATTTTGTGTGTGACTTCAAATCCAGACCTCCATGGGTTGATACATTTGATTTCCATTGATCATCTTTGTGTGATTTTGTTGTCAGCACATTCAACTATGTAAAGAAAAAAGTATTTAATAATAATATTTCATTCATTCAGATCTAGGATATTACTTTAGTGTTCCCTTTATTTTTTTTGAGCAGTGTATTATTAACCCTGTTATTAGCAGGACAATATATATTGGTCATATTGGTCATGGCTCCCAAGTGGCACACAATGGGACTGCCTTGCAGTTCTCCAGCTGTATCCACTGAAAGCGCGCAAGATTCAAGGCACGAGGCCAGGAACACTTTAAGGGCCATTGCACTAATGATGGCGCTGACTAGGGAAACGTTCCTGCTGTTCTGTTCTTAGTGCCAGTCTGCAGGTTCAAACTAAAACAATGTTACTAATAATGGCATCTTTATGCTTTCATTAATAAAATAATGATACAAATACAGATGTTTATTTTGTTATGGATACATAACGAATTACTATGGGTATAAATATCAATGAATTACAGAAATATCCCCCAATCATCTATACGTAAATATTAGGGGAGAGTCACATTATATTTTTCGATATACTGTAGGCCTAACGTAGGCGACATTAGTCTCACTAGTGTTGAGTAATGTGCTGTTAAAAGTGGTGTAGGTCTTATTTATTTAAAGAGCATATTGAAGTTAGAAGCAATAGGATTTATTTAACAAGGCAAGTGAGTTAAGAACACATTCTTATTTACAAGGACAACCTACTCCTTCCTCCCCGTAGGGAAATTGAAACCCAGTCTCCTGCGTGCCCACAGGTACATTTTTACGGAGGAAATTGTCTTCCCTAAACTTTAAATGCCAGATAGGCTCAACACCCGTTGAGCTGATGGGATCCTCCCATTTATAAGAGGCCATCACTCTGTTTTCTCATGCAATTGCATAGCTTATAGAAATGTTGTGCAACATGAGCCCAAGGGTGCGCATGAAATGTTTGATTCAATTTTTGATTACATTTGCATTGATGTCAGAGTTATTAGAGTGACAATAGAGTGCTGACTACCAGGCAGTTAGCAAGTTTGTTAGGCTACTAATGACCATCAACAGAATCAGAGCCTACTTACCGTAACTAAATGGTCACGTGCAATTTGACTGCCATCATGATTCGTGACTGACGGTGTGGCGGGAATACGGTCACCGTAACAGCCCTAGTGTGGACTATGATGACTCCTTAGTGATGTAGACACCGAGACCTACTCCACTACAGCCCTGTTGATGTGGATGGGGTCATGCTCCACCCTCCATTTCCTATTGTATACAATCAGTGCCTTTGTGTTGCTGACGTTGAGGAAGAGGTTGTTGTCTCTGACCTCCTCCCTGTAGGCTGTGTCATCATCATAGGGGATCAGGCCTACCACTTAATGATGATGTTGGAGCCATGAGTGGCCACGCAGCCGTGAGTATAGTAGGGGACTAAACACACACTCTGTGTTGAGGGTCAGAATGGCGGATGTGTTGTTGACTACCCTTACCACCTGAGGGTGGCAGTCAGGATGTCCAGGATACAGTTGCAGAGGGAGGTGTTTAATCAGAGAGTCCTTTGCTTAGTGATGAGCTTGGAGGGCACTATGGTGTTGAATGCTGAGCTGTACTCAATGAACAGCATTCTCACGTAGGTGTTCCTTTTCTCCAGATGGGAAAGGAAAGTGTGGAGTGCAATAGAGATTGAATTTGTGGATCTGTTGGGGCAGTATGTGACTTGTAGTGGGTCCAGGGTGTCTGGGAGGATGGTGTTGAAAGGCCTTTCAAAGAATTTCATGGATTGGAATTCTTGGGCACTGCTTGAGGTAGGTATTACAGACTGGATCAGGGAGAGGTTGAAAATGTCAGTGAAGACACTTGCCACCTAGTCAGTGCATGCTCTAAGTATGCATCCGTCTGTCCCTGCGGTCTTGTGAATGTTAACCTGTTTAACTTCACTAGGGTAGGGGGCAGCATTTGGAATTTGGATGAAAAGCATGCCCAAATTAAACTTCCTGCTACTTAGGCCCAGAAACTAGGATATGCATGGAGACTTGGGAGCGCCACCAGATGAAGATCATCAAAGGTAAGTGATTCATTTTAATGCTATTTCTGACTTTTGTGACACCTCTCCTTGGTTGCAAAATGGCTGTAAGTTTTTCCGTGGCTAGGCGCTGACCTAACATAATCGAGTGGTGTGCTTTCGCTGTAAAGCCTTTTTGAAACCTGACTAAGCGTTGACCTCTCTGGGGTAGGCGGGACACTTGCATCTTTGAACTCTGCAGGTGCAACACAAAACGCAGAAATGAAATATAAATCATGCCGTACCTTTCCGAGCCGGTCACGGGTGCACCTCAGCCACGCTCAAGGTACTAAACTATATCATAACCGCCATCGATAAAAGACAGTACTGTGCAGCCGTCTTCATCGACCTGGCCAAGGCTTTCGACTCTGTCAATCACCGTATTCTTATCGGCAGACTTGAGTTCATTTTGTCAAATCGGAGGGCATGTTGTCCCGTCCTCTGGCAGTCTCTATGGGGGTGCCACAGGGTTCAATTCTCGGGCTGACTCTTTTCTCTGTATATATCAATGATGTTGCTCTTGCTGCGGGCGATTCCCTGATCCACCTCTACACAGACGACACCATTCTGTATACTTCTGGCCCTTCCTTGGACACTGTGCTATCTAACCTCCAAACAAGCTTCAATGCCATACAACACTCCTTCCGTGGCCTCCAACTGCTCTTAAATGCTTGTAAAACCAAATGCATGCTTTTCAACCGTTCGCTGCCTGCACCCGCATGCCCGACTAGCATCACCACCCCGGATGGTTCCGACCTAGAATATGTGGACATCTATAAGTACCTATGTGTCTTGCTAGACTGTAAACTCTCCTTCCAGACTCAAATCAAACATCTCCAATCTAAAATCAAATCTAGAGTCGGCTTTCTATTCCGCAACAAAGCCTCCTTCACTCACGCCGCCAAGCTTACCATCGTAAAACTGACTATCCTACCGATCCTCAACTTTGGCGATGTAACGTACAAAATAGCTTCCGATACTCTACTCAGCAAACTGGATGCAGTTTATCACAGTGCCATCCGTTTTGTTACTAAAGCACCTTATACCACCCACCACTGTGACCTGTGTGCTCTAGTCGGCTGGCCCTCGCTACATATTCGTCGCCAGACCCACTGGCTCCAGGTCATCTACAAGTCACTGGTCATGATGGCGACACCCACCCGTAGCACGCACTCCAGCAGGTGTATCTCACTGATCATCCCTAAAGCCAACATCTCATTTGGCCGCCTTTCCTTCCAGTTCTTTGCTGCCTGTGACTGGAACGAATTACAAAAATCGCTGAAGTTGGAGACTTTTATCTCCCTCACAAACTTTAAACATCTGCTATCTGAGCAGCTAACCGATCGCTGCAGCTGTACATAGTCCATCGGTAAATAGCCCACCCAATTTACCTACCTCATCCCCATACTGTTTTTATTTATTTACTTTTCTGCTCTTTTGCACACCATTATCTCTACCTGACCATGACCATCTGATAATTTATCACTCCAGTGTTAATCTGCAAAATTGTAATTATTCGCCTACCTCCTCATGCCTTTTGCACACAATGTATATAGACGCTTTTTTTCCTACTGTGTTATTGACTTGTTAATTGTTTACTCCATGTGTAACTCTGTGTTGTTGTCTGTTCACACTGCTATGCTTTATCTTGGCCAGGTCGCAGTTGCAAATGAGAACTTGTTCTCAACTAGCCTACCTGGTTAAATAAAGGTGAAATAAAAAATAAATAAAATAAAAGGTGAAGTGTTGACAAAACTTTGGTAATGTTTTCCTCGGATGTGTTTTATTAAAGTCCCCAGCTACAATAAATGCTGCCTCAGGATAAACGGTTCCAGTGTCCAGTGTAGTTCCTTGAGAGCCATCACAGTGTCTGCTTGAGGGGGAATATACACATCCATGACGATGACCGAAGATAATTATCTTGGGAAGTAATGCGGGAGGTATTTCATAGTGAGGTATTCCAGATTCGGAGAACAAAAGGATTTGAGTTCCTATACGTTACCACAATCACACCATGAATGGTTAATCCTAAAACATCCACCTCCACCTTTCTTTTTCCTGGAGAGTACTTTCTCCCAGTCCGCGTGATGTACGGAGAATACCATTGGCTGTATGGACAGGGACAATACATCTGGAGAGAACCATGATTCCGTGAATCAGAGTCCAGGGACTGAACATTAACGAGTAATATGCCTCCTGAGTCGGACTAAAGGCCCACTCGGTATTCCTCTTCTCCATAGGCGGCATCTAGGAGTAGCCACTGGGATGAGTGGAAATTCCTCTGTGGGTACGGACGGACAAAGGATCCAATTCAGAAAAGTTTAATTTCTGGTCAAAATGCTGGTTAGTGACCGTCGATCTAATATCCCAACATTATTTGCAGCTGTCGGTAATGATGCAAAAAAATATTCTGAGCAAATAATGTAAGGAATAAAAAAACATACGGCAAACTTGGCTAAGAGCTGGGAACTGGGAAACCATGTATGTCGGCGGCATCTTGTCCACACTGACCTGGCCTTTGATTGGGCAGTCAGCTGTAGAACACCTCAAACCAAGGCATATAGCTGTAAGAAAAGAAACACATAGTTGAGAATTTCAGATAAACACTATAGACTGCTGTGTCTAATGCATTATGAGTGTATGTATAGTGCCTTCCATCACCATTCCATCCACACACATCCTTATATTGGTTATCTTGTACATTACCCTGTTACCAATATGTCCAGAGCACCCGTAATGTTTTTGTACCCCATCCCATGGAATGTAAATAATAGGGGAAGTAGCTGTCATCAAGACAGTTATATCTGAGAGAGAGAGAGAGAGAAGGGGGGAGTGGACACAGTGAGCAGTGGTGTGTCAACTCCAGTGGTTCCCCTACATGGTTTGGTTCTCACTCACCAAGTCATTTATCTGACAGCAGCTGTGCTTGTGTGTCTGTGTGTGGCCAGCAATGAGCATTCAGGGGGTATTCCTGAGGTGGGCTCGTCAAGAATACAGAACAGGAGTCGTGCTCTCTCTCTTCTCCTCTGGCTCTGAGGGTGACCAGGTGAACGAGGGAGAGAAGAGAGAGAGGGGAAAGAGATAAGAGAGGTACAGGGGCTAGAGAGGGGTAAGTGCAAGGGGTAAAGGGAAGAGAGGGGAGAAGGGTGAGAGAGAAGAGGGTGAAAGGGGAGGGAGGTAGCCAAAGGTGAATGAAAAAGCAGAGGAGTGCATGAGGAAAGCATATGACAAAAATGTGGGGAAAAACAAGAGACAAATATAAAATGATGGGAGAGTGGATATTGAGCGAGACAAAGAGGAGTATAAATATGTCTGATAGGACCCAGCAACCATCTTTCCCTCTATTTCTCTCTCTCTCTGCCACACATCTTGGTCCTACGAGCAAAGTTATTGAAGTCCTCAGCGCCATTTATACTATCTTGACAAGACACACACCAGCGCTTGTTGCTTCGCTGAATGAGACCAGGATGGGTTTGGAGGCGTGCTGAAATGCCACAGTTCCCTCATTACGGAGACAAGTTTAACGGGCGAGCTGCTGGCAAGGCTAATTTGACTGGGCCCATTTTTATTTACATTTGGAGGCTGGCGAGGTGGCTGACTGCGGGGCTACACCTCCTCGTCGCATTTAATTGCGACTGCCAGTCGGCCTTGAATGTGCCCGCCAAGAGGGGTTCTCTTGCTCATTACCGTAGCGGACATTGGCACTAGCTTTACCAACCCACCCTTCCCCACCACCACCCATTACCCTCGCTTGAGATCCCACGGCTGACACCAACTGTCTCCTTGACGAGCCTTTCCTATGACCGTTCCACGCTTAACCACTTTATGCTTAATCCTCCTTCGGCCTTCATCCAGGATCATATGCCTCTATTAAAATTCTATGCCAAAAAAAGTGTGGCTTCAGTTTTTATCGATTCCCGAAAACAATGGTGAATCAATTAGTTTTGCCCATCTATTGATGCAAATTCTTATATCTAAAGTTTCAGGTTGGTTCAAAACCAGACACTCTTGCTCTTTACATGCTCTGCCAGGATTGGTATACTTTCATACCTGTCTTGGTACAGATTACCAGTAATGTGTTGACTTGACCACTAAAATCTAGATAAACCCTGGAGAACATTAAGTGCATCCCTGGTATCAGGGGTTAATGGAATGAAAGCAACCAATCAGAAAAGCCTCTAAATTAATTAGACCAAGCAAATTGTCGGTTCACCCACATAAAAAAAACGAATAGCAAATCTGAGATAGCAATAAGACCTTATCAGCTACACTATTACCATAAACAAAAACAGGCTGGCTTTACTGGAAAAAACACTTGGGAATGAACATGCTAAAAAAAAAAACTAAAGTACCCTGCAGGTGTCTATTGCATTCCTATGTAGGTATAACCAAACGGGTATGAAGTGTGTGTGACTCAACACTAGATGCCCTTCGAGCTAAAGCCTAGGCATTAGCTCTGGGGGGGATCAGATCCCCAGCTACACTTTCCTGTTGTGTTCTTTCCCTCCATCCCAGGGAGGCCCGGCTGGGCCTAGGCATCCTGTTTCACCACTGACAGCGTTCTCCATTGACACTGTCTGTCCCATGGGGGCGAGAGAGGACTGGGGAGGGGGGACTAAGAGATGAGGCTGCTGCTGGGCGACCTTCTTCAGATTGAGCACACCTTGACTGTGTCACTCAGCGGTAGCGAGAAGCCACCATGCACCTCAGGGAGCGGCGTGGGCAGGGAGGTCTGTGTGTATGGTGGTTGTGAGGGTGTGTGTGTACATCTCTGTCCATCCGCATTTGTCTGCGTCTAGGGAAAAGGCCTGGCTCAAACCTCTCATGGCAAGCTGAAGCCACATAGAGTACGAATCAGTTTCTCCCCCGGGACTTTAACTCCGGTTATAGCTTCTAAATCTGTTTATTGCAGTGTGGGAGAAGTGTTCTTTTTTTCATGTACAAAGCTGCAAGGTGTTCTGGTTGGGTCTACATTTAAAAAAAATGATACGCTAAAATATGCAATGCATTTTTTTACTGCGAGAAAAAGAGGGGGATTTTAGTATGGAGGGTACGAGGTTAGTATGTGACCTGCATGCGCAACGGCTGCCGATTCTGTTCTGGGTGCAGAGTCTATGTACCAGGAGCCGCTCGCAGGTCCTTTAGTATTCTGCATTTCATTAGCCTAGATGAACGCTAAACATCCTTGATTCTGCAAGGGGGATCAGTGTTGGGAGCGAGGATTATTCCAAGCTGTGCATCCCACCAACTTGTCCCCTCCCTTTTTCCCCCCTCCACAGCTACTGCCTCCTAATGAGGCCTGGCCTCATTTCTCATGAATGTAGTGGAGAACATCAACAATGGCCCATGATAGAAAAGGGCTATGATAGGTATGGCCAATGACTAATGGAATACAAAGAGTATTTATATACACTGCTCGAAAATATAAAGGGAACACTTAAACAACACAATGTAACTCCAAGTCAATCACACTGTGAAATCAAACTTTCCACTTAGGAAGCAACACTGATTGACAATAAATGTCACATGCTGGCGGTGCTTTCACTCTAGTGGTAGCATGAGACTGAGTCTACAACCCACACAAGTGGCTCAGGTAGTGCAACTCATCCAGGATGGCACATCAATGCGAGCTGTGGCAAGAAGGGTTGCTGTGCCTGTCAGCGTAGTGTCCAGAGCATGGAGGCGCTACCAGGAGACAGGCCAGTACATCAGGAGACGTGGAGGAGGCCGTAGGAGGGCAACAACCCAGCAGCAGGACCGCTACCTCCGCCTTTATGCAAGGAGGAGCAGGAGGAGCAATGCCAAAGCCCTGCAAAATGACCTCCAGCAGGCCACAAATGTGCATGTGTCTCCTCAAACGGTCAGAAACAGACTCCATGAGGGTGGTATGTGGGCCCGACGTCCACAGGTGGGGGTTGTGCTTACAGCCCAACACCGTGCAGGACGTTTGGCATTTGCCAGAGAACACCAAGATTGGCAAATTCGCCACTGGCGCCCTGTGCTCTTCACAGATGAAAGCAGGTTCACACTGAGCACATGTGACATACGTGACAGAATCTGGAGACGCCGTGGAGAACGTTCTGCTGCCTGCAACATCCTCCAGCATGACCGGTTTGGCGGTGGGTCAGTCATGGTGTGGGGTGGCATTTCTTTGGGGGGCCGCACAGCCCTCCATGTGCTCGCCAGAGGTAAGATGACTGCCATTAGGCACCGAGATGAGACCATATGCTGGTGCGGTTGGCCCTGGGTTCCTCCTAATGCAAGACAATGCTAGACCTCATGTGGCTGGAGTGTGTCAGCAGTTCCTGCAAGAGGAACGCATTGATGCTATGGACTGGCCCGCCCGTTCCCCAGACCTGAATCCAATTGAGCACATCTGGGACATTATGTCTCGCTCCATCCACCAACGCCACGTTGCACCACAGACTGTCCAGGAGTTGGCGGATGCTTTAGTCCAGGTCTGGGAGGAGATCCCTCTGGAGACCATCCCCCACCTCATCAGGAGCATGCCCAGGCATTGTAGGGAGGTCATACAGGCACATGGAGGCCACACACACTACTGAGCCTCATTTTGACTTGTTTTAAGGACATTACATCAAAGTTGGATCAGCCTGTAGTGTGGTTTTCCACTTTAATTTTGAGTGTGACTCCAAATCCAGACCAATTTGATTTCCATTTATAATTTTTGTGTGATTTTGTTGTCAGCACATTCAACTATGTAAAGAAAAAAGATGTAATAATAATGTTTCATTCATTCAGATGTGTTATTTTAGTGTTCCCTTAATTATTTTGAGCAGTGTATAATTAAAGTTGATTTGAGTAAAGACAGATGCAGTAACATTGACATTGCAATTTACAACAGTAAGATGCATTGCACCAGAACACGTTAGCTTGCGCAAAAAAAAATGAAATATCACATTTACATAAATATTCAGAACCTTTACTCAGTACTTTGTTAAAGGCACGTTTGGCAGCAATTAAAGCCTAGAGTCTTCTTGCTACAAGCCTGGCACACCTATATTTGGGGAGTTTCTCTCATTCTTCTCTGCAGATTTTCTCAAGATCTGCCGGGTTGGATGGGGTGTGTCGCTGGACAGCTGTTTTCAGATCTTTCCAGAGAAGTTTGATCGGGTTCAGGTTCGGGCTCTGGCTGGGCCACTCAAGGACATTCAGAGACCCAAAGTCACTCTTGATGTTGTCTTGGCTGTGTGCTTAGCGTCGTTGTCATGTTGGAAGGTGAACCTTCGTCCTGAGCGTTCTGGAGCAGGTTTTCATCAAGGATCTCGCTGTACTTTGCTCCGTTAATCAATAACATTGACATTGCAATTTACAACAGTAAGATGCATTGCAACAGAACACTTTAGCTTGCGCTAATTTACAGTGTCCGTCCCTAGATAGACTGTAACATGACAAGAAAAGAAAGAAAAAAAAATGCAACAAAAAGTTCAGAAATAAATATACGGAATAAAAGTTACAGTTCACATAAGGAAATCAATTGAAATACATTCATTTGGCCCTAATCTATGGATTTTCCATTACTGGGGATACAGATATGAATCTGTTGTTCACAGATTCCTTTAAAAAAAAGTAGGGGCGTGGATTAGAAATCCAGTCAGTATCTAGTGTGACAACAATTTGCCTCATGTAGCGCAACACATCTCCTTCACACAGAGTTGATTAGGCTGTGGAATGTTGTCTCACTTCTCTTCAATGGATGTGAGAAGTTACTGAATACAGGCGGGAACTGGAACACACTGGCGTGAACATCGACCCAGGGCTTCCCAATCATTCTCAATGGGTGACATGTCTGGTGAGTATGCAGGCCACGGAAGAACTGAAACAGGAGGTGATGGCGGCGGATGAATGGCACAACAATGGGCCTCAGGATCTCATCACGGTATTTCTGTGCATTCAAATTGCCATTGACAAAATTCAATTGTGTTCATTGTTCGTAACTTACGCCTGCCCATACCATAACCCCATCGCCACCATGGGGCACTCTGTTCACAATGTTGACATCAGCAAACCACTCCCCCGCACGACGCCATACATGCTGCTGTCTGCCATCTGCTACAGTTGAAACTGGGATTTATCCGTGAAGAGCACACTTCTCAAGCGTGCCAGTGGCCATCGAAAGTCAGCATTTGCCCACTGAAGTCAGTTATGATGCCGAACTGCAGTCAGGTCAAGGCCCGGGTGTGGTTGACAAGCACGCAGATGAGCTTGCCTGAGACGGGTTCTGACAGATTGTACATAAAATCTTTGGTTGTGCAAACCCACAGTTTCATCAGCTATCCGGGTGGCTCGTCTCAGACGATCCCGCAGGTGAAGAAGCCGGATGTGGAGGTCCTGGGATGGCGTGGCTACACTTGGTCTGCAATTGTGAGTCCGGTTGGACGTACTGCCAAACTCTCTAAAACGACATGCACCTGTGTAATGATCATGCTGTTTAATCAGCTTCTTAATATGTCACACCTGTCAGGTGGATGGATTATCTTGGCAGAGGAGAAATGCGCACTAACAGGGATGTAAACAAATTTGTGCAAAGAAATAAAGGGAAATAAGCTTTTTGTGCGTAGGGAACATTTCTAGGTATAATTTCACAAGCTCTGAATTCAGCTAACAAGGCAAAACAGTTGAATTGTTATGAACACAACTTTCTGTCCATCTCCAACTGTTTGAACAGCATGCTAGCCTGTCCACTTTGTTCAGATGTTGAAATCAAGTGACCTACCTTATTTTGCAGAATGTCAATGAGTTACCAACTCCTTATATAACTGTTTAATGCTTATTGCACTTTATAAAACACAAATCATCCAAACAGCTAGTATAAAAATCTGTATTTGACTAAAATGCTGCTAGCGATACGTAGTACCATAATGCGCATGCGACAAACTGAGCATTAATTTTCCAGCATGAATGCTCATTGGTACATCCATTTTAGTAGTGTCTGCTCTGGAGTTGAAACAAACAGGGTATGGTTCAAAAAGTTAACTTCTCCTCTATTACAGTAAAATAATGTCTCCATGTGTTTTGGTGTCCATTTGACCCATTCTGTTGTACCAAACTGCGATTTGAAACCGTTTGTCAGAGAGGAAGAAGTGATCTCTCATCGTTGTTGTTGTGAGTGGTAGGGGGAGGGGCTTGGGAGAAAGAGCCCAAGCGAGAGGTTTCCCTCTCTGCAAAATTTGTCCAAAATAAACCAAATGCGTTTCTATGCGCTTGTTTTGAACCTAAGCTTGTCGCCAGCCTTCCCAACTTTGGAACAATGACTCTCATTGCTAGGGCGGAGACATGAGCATCTCCTCATTATATACAGATCTCTGGTGTAATTGGGAAGGAGCCCCGCATAGAAAGAGCGAAAGAGACGAGATCAAAAACACTGTGATAACGAGCTAACGTCAATGCTCATAAAAAGAAAGATACAAAAAAACTTGGATTCTGTAATGCAGGCATTTGGAATACAGAGCAAAAACATCAAATGAATGCTATATATTGCCCAGCCCTAGTATGAAGTATCTGGCAGTTGCATTTGTATTTGTTCAATTATGACTCGATTATATAAATTATATTGGATATACAGTGGCTTACGAACGTAGTCACCCCCCTTGGCATTTCTCCTATTTTGTTGCCTTACAACCTGGAATTAAAATGGATTTCTGGGGGGTTTGTATCATTTGATTTACACAACATGCCTACCACTTTGAAGATGCAAAATATTTTCTCTTGTGAAACAAACAAGAAATAAGACAAAAAAACAGAGAACTTGAGCATGCATAACTATTCACCCCCCAAAGTCAATACTTTGTAGAGCCACCTTTTGCAGAAAGTACAGCTGCAAGTCTCTTGGGGTATGTCTCTATAAGCTTCGCACATCTAACCAGTTTCCCAGTCCCTGTAGATGAAAAACATGGGATGGTATTCTCGGGGTGATGAGAGGTGTTAGAGTACCTGAATCTGACCAGAGTACCTTTTTCCAAATGTTTGGGGAGTCTCCCACATGCCTTTTGGCGAACACCAAATGTGTTTGCTTAATTTTTTCTTTTGGCAATGGCTTTATTCTGGCCACTCTTCCGTAAAACAAGGCTCTGTGGAGTGTGCGGCTTAAAGTGGTCCTATGGACAGTTACTCCAATCTACGCTGTGGATCTTTGCAGCGCCTTCAGCGTTATCTTTGGTCTCTTTGTTTGTGGACCTTGCTTAGTGGTGTTGCAGACTCTGGGGCCTTTCAAAACAGGTGTATATATACTGAGATCATGTGACAGATCATGTGACACTTAGATTGCAAACAAGTGCACTTTATTTAACTAATTATATAACTTCTAAAAGGTAAATGCTTGCACCAGATCTTATTTAGGGGCTTCAAAGCAAAGGGAATACATATACATATACATATACACATACTACTTTTCCCTATTTTATTTTGTCAATTTTTTTTAAACATGCTGTTATTTTTATTTCACTTCACCAATTTGGACTATTTTGTGTTTGTCCATTACATGAAATCCAAATAAAAATATATTTAAATTACATGTTGTAATGGAACAAAACAGGAAAAACACCAAGGGGGATGAATACTTTTACAACGCGCTGTATGCTGTAGGTACTGAGGAGGACTGAGGATTGTTACGAAGCCTCTTGAGGAACACCTGATGCTGTCTTTCCCGGATGCTCTCCTGCCCTGTTGTGTTTCACCACCCCTTACCCCAAATAGAGTTGCGCGTCTTCATTGATCTAGGATTGTTCCCAATCCCAATTTTAACTCCATCTCCCTCTTTTTCTCTCTCATCCACACTCCACACAAACAGGCCCACAATAGTTTAGATTATTGGTGTAATGAAGCTCTTATTTGGTTGCATGTGTTAACTGTTGTTACTTCTATTGTCAATTATGATGTTAATGTTGTTACCAATGTTTATGTATTTTATGTACAAATGTATGGTTAGATGTTAGATTTAGTTAGATTTCAGGGAGAATTTCACTATACATTTACAGCTTTGCCAACTTAATACTGTAATTTGCTTTAATTGCAGTATTAAACTGCCAACTCTGATTTTACAGTGTACTTCACTAATCTTGAAGATACTGACCCTGATCTCTCTTTCGACGAACATATTAAGAAAATTTCAAAGACATATTTTTTCCATCTTCGTAACATTGCAAACCTTTTGGTCAAAACAACTCCTCTAAGACTGTTGGAAATGCATTACAGGTGAAGCTGGTTGAGAGAATGCCAAGAGTGTGCAGAGCTGTCAACAAGGCAAAGGGTGGCTACTTTGAAGAATCTCAAATATAAAATATATTTTGATTGGTTTAATACTTTTCTTTCTAGATGATTCCATATGTGTTATTTCATCGTTTATGTCTTCACTATTATTCTACAATGTAGAAAACAGTAAAAATGAAGAAAAACCCTTGAATGAGTAGGTGTGTCCAAACTTTTGACTGGTACTGTATATCAAAATGTTAGCAACAGTAATAAGGAAAAAATGGAGGGATGGATTCTAGATTTGAATCGTGAAGGTGCAAATTACTCTCAAGGATGAAGCGTTCCACTACATAAAGAAACAGCCATGTCATCAGAATGGTCGAGTGTCTAATTAGCATGTCAATAGACAGCAAATAGAATAAAGTAATGTTTTCCTCCTATCGATGGCACTGAGGTGGTACGGGTGTAATGTGATGTATAAGATTGTATGGAGCCATTTTAACTGCCAAATGGAGCCATTTTAACTGGCTTTAATTAACAGAGCAAACTTTGCCAAATAATCGCATAGAAATATCAATCATTATTTCAATAATGACACAGTGTGGCTGATGAAAAGACTAAGAGAGTCAATTTTTAAAAAACACTCACTTGCTTTTTAGATAGTGAATTTCAACACCACTAAGCCACAGTAGACCGAATTGCATTAGCCACAAAACCCCTGCAACAATCCATTTAGATTCAAATCCATTTAGATTCAGATCCATTTAGATTCAAATCCATTTAGATTCAGATCCATTTAGATTCAAATCCATTTAGATTCAAATCCATTTAGATTCAGATCCATTTAGATTCAAATCCATTTAGATTCAAATCCATTTAGATTCAAATCCATTTAGATTCAGATCCATTTAGATTCAAATCCATTTAGATTCAAATCCATTTAGATTCAAATCCATTTAGATTCAAATCCATTTAGATTCAGATCCATTTAGATTCAGATCCATTTAGATTCAAATCCATTTAGATTCAAATCCATTTAGATTCAAATCCATTTAGATTCAAATCCATTTAGATTCAAATCCATTTAGATTCACATCCATTTAGATTCAAATGCATTTAGATTCAAATCCATTTAGATGTTTTTTCTATCATTTGATTTGTTGCGATTAGCTTCCTTTTCTGGAAAGGTATGTTTTTTATTTGCCATCCAGATTTCAAGACACATCTGTTTTGCTAAGCTTAATGGGCGAGGGTGTTAAAGAATGCCATGCAAGGGAATCTAAGCTTAATGGGCGAAGGTGTTAAAGAATGCCATGCAAGGGAATCTAAGCTTAATGGGCGAGGGTGTTAAAGAATGCCATGCAAGGGAATCTAAGCTTAATGGGCGAGGGTGTTAAAGAATGCCATGCAAGGGAATCTAAGCTTAATGGGCGAGGGTGTTAAAGAATGCCATGCAAGGGAATCTAAGCTTAATGGGCGAGGGTGTTAAAGAATGCCATGCAAGGGAATCTAAGCTTAATGGGCGAGGGTGTTAAAGAATGCCATGCAAGGGAATCTAAGCTTAATGGGCGAGGGTGTTAAAGAATGCCATGCAAGGGAATCTAAGATTAATGGGCGAGGGTGTTAAAGAATGACATGCAAGGGAATCTAAGCTTAATGGGCGAGGGTGTTAAAGAATGCCATGCAAGGGAATCTAAGCTTAATGGGCGAGGGTGTTAAAGAATGCCATGCAAGGGAATCTAAGCTTAATGGGCGAGGGTGTTAAAGAATGCCATGCAAGGGAATCTAAGCTTAATGGGCGAGGGTGTTAAAGAATGCCATGCAAGGGAATCTAAGCTTAATGGGCGAGGGTGTTAAAGAATGCCATGCAAGGGAATCTAAGCTTAATGGTCGAGGTTGTTAAAGAATGCCATGCAAGGGAATCTAAGCTTAATGGGCGAGGGTGTTAAAGAATGCCATGCAAGGGAATCTAAGCTTAATGGGCGAGGGTGTTAAAGAATGCCATGCAAGGGAATCTAAGCTTAATGGTCGAGGTTGTTAAAGAATTCCATGCAAGGGAATCTAAGCTTAATGGGCGAGGGTGTTAAAGAATGCCATGCAAGGGAATCTAAGCTTAATGGGCAAGGGTGTTAAAGAATGCCATGCAAGGTAATCTAAGCTTAATGTGCGAGGGTGTTATCTAAGCTTAATGGATGAGGGTGTTGAAGAATGCCATGCAAGGGAATCTAAGCTTAATGGGCGAGGGTGTTAAAGAATGCCATGCAAGGGAATCTAAGCTTAATGGGCGAGGGTGTTAAAGAATGCCATGCAAGGGAATCTAAGCTTAATGGGCGAGGGTGTTAAAGAATGCCATGCAAGGGAATCTAAGCTTAATGGGCGAGGGTGTTAAAGAATACCATGCAAGGGAATCTAAGCTTAATGGGCGAGGGTGTTAAAGAATGCCATGCAAGGGAATCTAAGCTTAATGGTCGAGGTTGTTAAAGAATTCCATGCAAGGGAATCTAAGCTTAATGGGCGAGGGTGTTAAAGAATGCCATGCAAGGGAATCTAAGCTTAATGGGCCAGGGTGTTAAAGAATGCCATGCAAGGGAATCTAAGCTTAATGGGCAAGGGTGTTAAAGAATGCCATGCAAGGTAATCTAAGCTTAATGTGCGAGGGTGTTATCTAAGCTTAATGGATGAGGGTGTTGAAGAATGCCATGCAAGGAAATCTAAGCTTAATGGGCGAGGGTGTTAAAGAGTGCAATGCAAGGGAATCTAAGCTTAATGGGCGAGGGTGTTAAAGAATGCCATGCAAGGGAATCTAAGCTTAATGGGCGAGGGTGTTAAAGAGTGCCATGCAAGGAAATCTAAGCTTAATGGGCAAGGGTGTTAAAGAATGCCATGCAAGGTAATCTAAGCTTAATGGGCGAGGGTGTTATCTAAGCTTAATGGATGAGGGTGTTGAAGAATGCCATGCAAGGGAATCTAAGCTTAATGGGCAAGGGTGTTAAAGAATGCCATGCAAGGTAATCTAAGCTTAATGGGCGAGGGTGTTATCTAAGCTTAATGGATGAGGGTGTTGAAGAATGCCATGCAAGGGATTCTAAGCTTAATGGGCGAGGGTGTTAAAGAGTGCAATGCAAGGGAATCTAAGCTTAATGGGCGAGGGTGTTAAAGAATGCCATGCAAGGGAATCTAAGCTCAATGGGCGAGGGTGTTACAGAGTGCCATGCAAGGGAATCTAAGCTTAATGGGCGAGGGTGTTAAAGAATGCCATGCAAGGGAATCAAAGGTACAGTGTTATTGGACGTTTATTGACTGATTTGAACAGGAACATTTGTTCCTCGTTTTTATAGTCGGAGACGGTTTTGTCTAGGGAATTGTGATGTGTGTGTGGCAAAGGATTAAAGGAAAAAGTGTATCACACATACCCAGAAAGCATATAGACATGGGAGACCTTCATAAGATCACAGAGTCATCTTGAGGGATTGTGGTACTGGGGGGGGGGCAGATTTTTACGACAGCTCATAGTCAATAGAAAGACGGAGAAGGATGCTATGCATTAATTCAGTGATATTTTATGTCAAGGGATAATAATTCCCAAATTATGGGAACTCCAGAGACTTGAGAAGTCAAGGAAGACATGGAGGAAAAAAATGAAGGAAAGAGCCAAGGCCAAAGAAAGGGAGCAGTTACCTGCATTTATGTCATGCTCTCGGTATATACAGTTTGTTCATGGCCTTCTTATAATAACCACACAATGTCACAGGGCCATTGACCAGTGGGAAGAGAAACTGTGGAAGACATTTTTACAGTTTCCATTTTGTCCGCATACAATTTAAAGTGCAATGGCACCGACACGGTACCATGTGGTATGCCAGGTGTATAAGCTGTATTTTCTTATGCACACTCACACACGACATAACAGCCCTCCACTGTCCCGCATCCGCGTCAGACACCACTCCCGAGCCCCTTAAAAAAAACTGTTGGCAGAGAGACTGGGCCGTGTTAAAACTTTACGAGCCTGACGCCCTCGTGCCATAGGCTGCTCCATGACAATTTATCACGTAGCGCCAGTGCCTGTTTCGTTTGTAACCAAACACTTCCTCTATTTCCTCGCCGTCGGCCCCTCAGAACTTTTGGCGAAGCAACTGGCGGGCCCCCAGGGACGCGAAAACAGGAATCTTTGTGGGCGGAGGAGACTAGGATGATTAGAGGAAATTGATAAAGAATGGACGTCCCACTGAAAACAGCCCTTAGGGCAGGCCCTGGAAGTGTACTGCTGCTGCAGCCATACACTACCAATCTCAACCCTATCAATGGGAGCTTCCCAGCCTGTATAGTGATCAGTGTGTGCTCTCAAGTGGAAACTCCACACACAGTGTGTCCTGTCAAGGACATAACGCACAAAATCAGTTGACCTTAATCGTCAAACACCATTTTCCCATCTCCTTCAGTCTCTCTTAACCCATTGAGAAATAAACTAATTGAATCCCATAATTCATTTCTTCATATCAGTGCACACGTATGGTGGAGGTGGGTGTTTTCCGCTGTGTGTGATAGCCACAGCCTTTACTGTGTTAAAGAAGACCAAGGGGGTTGTAATGGTAGCATTTTTTGTGTCGAAGGCGGGCCAGAGGTCTAGCATCGGCTCTAATTCCCCCAGCTCAAGCAAATAGGATCCCCAGAGAAAGAGCCACACGCTGGAGCACTCTATTGTCCAGAGCCCCCGTCCTTGGGGGATTGTCTCTAGGCAACCGTCTGGAGAATTGGATTGTTACTTATTTCCAGCATTTTTTGCCAGGAATGTCTCTATTTTTTTGTTGGGGTTTTGTATTGGGTTCTTAGTTGTGCGTGACCTCTTAATGCTAGGTGTCAGAAATACGTCAAATTATATGAAACGTCTATAAAATGTTGTAGATTTAAAATATTTTATTTGATGACAACTCCGCAGAAGAAATAGCTCCACAAACTGGCCTACATATTCTGCACAAGGGGCGATGTGAGAGTTATTTAAGATACTCTTCAAAGAGGAAGGAGGGCAGGGAATTTGCTATCCTGACTTTAGGGGCAAGCTTGTTCCACCATTGGGAGAAGAGCTTTGATTGGGCTGAGTGGGAGAAGCCCTCCTGTAGGGGTGGGAGGGCCAAGAGTCCAGATGTGGCAGAACAGAATGCTCGGGTTGGGATGTAGGGTTTGAGCATAGGCTGAAGGTAAGGAGGTGCAGTTCCCCTTGCTGCTCCAGGGTCTTGAAGATGATGCGAGCTTCGACTGGAAGGCAGTGGAATATGCGGAGGAGCGCAGTGACATGTGATACCTTAGGAAGGTTGAACACCAGGTAGGCTGTGGATTTCTGGAAAGGTTGCAGGGGTTTGATGGCACAAGCGGAGAGCCCAGCCCACAGAGATGTGGATTAGGACCAGCGCAGCTTCCTGTCTGAGGAAAGATGTTGTAGAACATGAACCTGCAGAAGCGAGTCACTGCTTTGATGTTTGCAGTGAACGACAGGTGTTGTCCAGGATCACACCAAGGTTCTTTGCACTCCTGGAGGGGGACATCATGGAGTTGTCAACTGTGATGGAGTGGTCTTGGAGTGGGCAGGCCTTTCCCGGGAGGAAGAACAGCTCCGTTTTGTTGAGGTTGAGCTTGAGGTGGTGGGCCGACATCCAAGCTGAGATGTCTGCCAGCCACACAGAGATGTGTGTTGCCACTTGGGTGTCAGAAGGGGGAAGGAGAAGAGTAGTTGAGTGTCATCCAATGATAGGAGACCATGTGAGGATATGACAGAGCAGAGTGACTTGGTGTGAAGAGAAAAGAGGAGAGGGCCTGGAAGCGAGACTTGGGGAACACTAGTAGTGAGAGCACTGACTGGTTAGGGTCAAGAAGATCGTTCCGAGCGAAATAAAAAGTAAGTTGGTCAGAGACAGCACGTTCAATTGTTTTGGAAGGAAAATAAACGGATTTCCCCGTCTGTAGTTTTTGTAGTTTCTTGAGGAAGGGAGCAAATCTGGCCATCTTGAAGTCAGAGGGGACGCAGGCAATGGTCAGGGATGACTTGATGAGGGAAGTGAGGAATTGGAAAAGGTCTCCAGAGATGGTCTGGAGAAGGAAGAAGGGGGAATGGGGTCGAGTGGGCAGGTTGTCAGGGGGCCAGACATCACTAGTCACAGGATTTCATCTGGAGAGAGAGGGGAGAATAATGGTCAAGGTGTAGTGGGACCAGTGGACACAGTAGGCTGAGTAAAAGAGAAGTGGATGTCATCGTTTTTTTCAAAGTGGTTGACAAAGTCATCCGCAGCGAGGGTGGATGGAAGGAGGTGGAGGATTAAGGAGGGAGGAGAAAGTGGAGAAGAGTTTCCAGGGTTGGAGGCGGAAGCTTGAGATGTAGAATGATAGAAAGAGGCTTTATTAGCGGATACAGAGGAAGAAAAGCTAAAGGGGATAAAGTGGATGGAAGAAACTGTAGGTCCTCCGGAAGTTTAGTTTTCCTCCATTTCCGCTCAGACCGCAGCCCTGTTTTGTATGCAGAGAGTCACTCAGCCACAGAGCGGGAGGGGAATGTCAGGGCAGCTGGGAAGAAGGGGGACAGTGAGAGTTAAAGGATGCAGGACGGGAAGAGAGTCGGGTCATATAGGCAGATTCAGGAGACAGGAGGGGAAAGAATTTAGCAGAAGGAAGAAAGGATAGATAGTATAGAATATAGTAGGGGGGAGAGAGGGATAGAAGAGAGAGTAGTGGGAGAGAGAGAGCGAAGATTGCAATGGCGCATGACCATCTGGGTAGAGGCTGAGTGGGTAGGGTTGGAGGAGAGATGGAGTGAAAAGGAAACAAAGTTCTGATCAGAGACATGGCGGGGGGTTGCAGTGAGATTAGTAGGCGAACAGCCTCTAGTGAAGATGAGGTCAAGCGTATTGCCTGCCTTGTGAGTGGGAGGTGACGGGGAAAGGGTGAAGTCAAAAGAGGAAAAGAGTGGAAAGAATGAGGTGAAAATAAATTAATTGAAGTCAAGCGTCGGGAAGTTAAAGTCGCCCAGGACGATGAGTCATCAACAGGAAATTAGTTAATTGAAGAACTCTCTAAGGGCACCTTGTGGCATTACTCATCTCATATGTATATACAGTTTTCTATACTATTCTATGGTATCCCATTCCCCAAATAAATGTTTACATATCTTGCATTACTCATCTCATATGTATATACGGTATGCTATACTATCTTACTCCGTTCCGCTCTGACATCGCTCGTCCATATGTTTATAGTCTTCATTTATACCTACTTAGATTTGTGTGTATTGGGTATATGTTGTGTAATTTGTTAGATATTACTGCACTGTCGAAGCTAGAAGCACAAACATTTCACTACACCTGCAATAACATCTGCTAATTACGTGTATATGAACAATACAATTTGATTTGGTGGGCGATAGAGGACAACAGTGTTAAGCTTGAGTGGACAAGTGACAGGGACAGCATGGAATTCAAATGAGGAGATGAACAGGTAAGAAACGGGCAAAAGAGAAAAATGAGTAGCCCTGTGCCACCACCGCGACAACAAGATGCTCTCGGACTATGAGAACACACATAGTCAAATAACGAGAGAGCAGCTGGAGTAGCAGTCTCCATCAGCACCAAAAAGTGTAGGGACAACATAGGTTGAGATGAAGTTGCCTTATTCACTGCAGATCGGCAGTTCCAAACGCTGCCTTAGACTAAGATTTCCGCATGCGCATAGTCTACACTAAATCATAAGGGTTGGGGCCAAGGGGTGGGGAATGTCTGTAAAACCTACAGGGAAGAGGGGCAAACTGGGATGGGAAACAAAGCCACAAAAGAGGGTCAGCAGAACACTTTGTTTCGGCAACAGTCTTCATTATGGTGACAACACCACCGCTTGACAATATTGCCGCTTACAGCTGTCACAGAAAAAACATAGGAGACTGAAGTACTAGCACTAAACGCCTAACAAAAGCAAAAGGCACACCTCTCAGAACTGACTGCTGAGGTGAATAAAACACACTTTACAATACAATTCACAAGTAAGGCTCCTTAAATAGTCAGGGAAGACAGGTAAGGCCACTCCCTCTTAAAAACCCAACAATTACCGAGTACTGAGCAATCAGACAGTTCAAACAGCAATAATTAACTAGGTGTAACGATTGTCGTAGGTGGAAGAAGGGGAGGACCAAGGTGCAGCGTGGTACATGTTCATGATCTGTTAATTACACTGAACACTAGAACAAAAATAACAAAAACAGAAAAAAAACAGTCCTGTCTGGTACAGAGACAGAGACAGAAAACAACTACGTACAACTCAAGGGCGAAACCAGGCTGCCTAAGAATGGTTCTCAATCAAAGACAACGATTGACAGCTGCCTCTGATTGGGAACCATACCAGGCCAAACACATAGAAATACAAACATAGAACAAAACATAGAATGCCCACCCCAACTCACACCCTGACCAACCTAAAATAGAGACATAAAAAAAGGAACTAAGGTCAGGACGTGACACTAGGCTACTAGGTAAAAGACAGCACTTCACTTCAAATGCATTAGCAAGACAACACCAACAGCTTGAACTTGCTGTTCTTGTAAGAGTTGATCCCCTTCCAAATTATAGATGTCTTTTCCCTGCTCCATGGTGGAGGGTTGTCCAAAGCAAAGTTCCTCAGCTGCTCACTCGAGTAAGATGGGGAAGCAGAGCATGCAGTGCCTCCCCCCTTTTTCCCTAAGATCCAGAAAGTATAGTGTTCTCCATGACAAAGCAGTCATCTTCGCCATGCAAAGGAAAAAAATGCCCCTCGGAATCCTAAAAATGGCTTAGGGAGTTTTCCAATGAGCCCTGGAAACCTGTACTCCTGTAGAACGGTCGAGCGGACATGGTTAGGGTTCCCCTGCCTTGTTGTACAGAGGCAAAAAAAGTGCGTCTCCTCCATTTTCTCATTTCACAAAAATGAGCTGAGGCACAGAGAATAGAGTTTTGCATACTCTCCTCCTCAGCCGCAAAGGCTGCGTCCTAGGTTGTCCGCTCCTTCCTACCTTCCTTAGGTGAATTCGAGGTGTGGCTGCGTCCTAGGTTGTCCGCTCCTTCCTACCTTCCTGAGGTGAATTCGAGGTGTGGCTGCGTCCTAGGTTGTCCGCTCCTTCCTACCTTCCTTAGGTGAATTCGAGGTGTGGCTGCGTCCTAGGTTGTCTGCTCCTTCCTACCTTCCTTAGGTGAATTCGAGGTGTGGCTGCGTCCTAGGTTGTCCGCTCCTTCCTACCTTCCTTAGGTGAATTCGAGGTGTGGCTGCGTCCTAGGTTGTCTGCTCCTTCCTACCTTCCTTAGGTGAATTCGAGGTGTGGCTGCGTCCTAGGTTGTCCGCTCCTTCCTACCTTCCTTAGGTGAATTCGAGGTGTGGCTGCGTCCTAGGTTGTCCACTCCTTCCTACCTTCCTTAGGTGAATTCGAGGTGTGGCTGCGTCCTAGGTTGTCCGCTCCTTCCTACCTTCCTTAGGTGAATTCGAGGTCATTGCTGCGGCGTAAAACTGCTCCCCTACAGATTTGGCCTAGTTCAGTGAACACTAATGAACACTTCCTCTGGAAAATCAGGTCTAACAGACACTCCAAGACAGAGAAGCTACAGCTACAAAAGACATTGTGACCTCTGGGGACAAACAAGAGACTTCTGTCGAACTACTCTCCCCAGACAGGCCGGCGATTTCAGAGAGACAACAAAGACATGCAATCGTAAATATGTAAATTGCATTTCAAAATCCAGATGAGCAGTTGTAGGGTTGCAAAATATCCATATTTATGATGACCGTATTATTCAACTGTACAATTGAAGTCGGAAGTTCACATACACCTTAGTCAAGTACATTTAAACTCAGTTTTTCACAATACCTGACATTTAATCCTCGTAAAAATTCCCTCTTTTAGGTCAGTTAGGACCACCACTTTATTTTAAGAATGTGAAATGTCAGAATAATATTTGAGAGAATTATTTATTTCATCTTTTATTTCTTTCATGACATTCCCAACAGGTCAGAAGTTTACGTACACTGCATTACTATTTGGTAGCAATACCACCCCATATTTACTGGGATTTATCACCCAAAACCATATTTACCGGGATTTATCACCCAAAACCACTCCCCTTTCCCGGGATAAATAACTGAGGAACTGGTAAATTATAATAAATTATTGATATGAATATCATGGCGTGAAATGGAACTGTTAAATGATATGTGATGTCTAAATCTGGCTTCCCCACGGCCTCTACGTGATGAATCAATGCTCAGGGTGGAGAGAGACAACCCATCTCAGTATGGAGCGCAGTTCACAATGCATGCAGATCTATCATCTCATCATAGTAACTTTTGTTCTTGTGACAGGTAGGTCTACATTTGCTGCAGCACCTATGCTACTGTAATATGTTTTATTTATCCAATATTTTACCAGGTAAGTTGACTGAGAACACGTTCTCCTTTACAGCAACGACCTGGGGAATAGTTACAGGGGAGAGGAGGGGGATGAATGAGCCAATCGTAAACTAAAAAATATATATACAGTGGGGCAAAAAAGTATTTAGTCAGCCACCAATTGTGCAAGTTCTCCCACTTAAAAAGATGAGAGAGGCCTGTAATTTTCATCATAGGTACACTTCAACTATGACAGACAAAATGAGAAAAAATATCCAGAAAATCACATTGTAGGATTTTTAATGAATTTATTTGTTATGGTGGAAATTATGGTGGAAAATAAGTATTTGGTCACCTAAAAACAAGCAAGATCTATGGCTCTCACAAACCTGTAACTTCTTCTTTAAGAGGCTCCTCTGTCCTCCACTCATTACCTGTTTTAATGGCACCTGAACTTGTTATCAGTATAAAAGACACCTGTCCACAACCTCAAACAGTCACACTCCAAACTCCACTATGGCCAAGACCAAAGAGCTGTCAAAGCAACCCAGAAACAAAATTGTAGACCTGCACCAGGCTGGAAGACTGAATCTGCAATAGGTAAGCAGCTTGGTTTGAAAAAAATCAACTGTGGGAGCAATTATTAAGAAATGGAAGACATACAAGACCACTGATAATCTCCCTCGATCTGGGGCTCCACGCAAGATCTCACCACGTGGGGTCAAAATGATCACAAGAACGGTGAGCAAAAATCCCAGAACCACACGGGGGGGCCTAGTGAATGACCTGCAGAGGGCTGGGACCAAAGTAACAAAGCCTACCATCAGTAACACACTACGCCACCAGGGACTCAAATCCTGCAGTGCCAGACGTGTCCCCCTGCTTAAGCCAGTACATGTCCAGGCCCGTCTGAAGTTTGCTGGAGAGCATTTGGATGATCCAGAAGAAGATTGGGAGAATGTCATATGGTCAGATGAAACCAAAATATAACTTTTTGGTAAAAACTCAACTCGTCGTGTTTGGAGGGCAAAGAATGCTGAGTTGCATCCAAAGAACACCATACCTACTGTGAAGCATGGGGGTGGAAACATCATGCTTTGGGGCTGTTTTTCTGCAAAGGAACCAGGACGACTGATCCGTGTAAAGGAAAGAATGAATGGGGCCATTTATCGTGAGATTTTGAGTGAAACCTCCTTCCATCAGCAAGGGCATTGAAGATGAAACCTGGCTGGGTCTTTCAGCATGACAATGATCCCAAACACACCGCCCAGGCAACGAAGGAGTGGCTTCGATAAGAAGCATTTCAAGGTCCTGGAGTGGCCTAGCCAGTCTCCAGATCTCAACCCCATAGAAGATCTTTGGAGGTAGTTGAAAGTCCGTGTTGCCCAGCAACAGCCCCAAAACATCACTGCTCTAGAGGAGATCTGCATGGAGGAATGGGCCAAAATATCAGCAACAGTGTGTGAAAACCTTGTCAAGACTTACAGAAAAAATTGGACCTCTGTCATTGCCAACAAAGGGTATATAACAAAGTATTGAGAAACTTTTGTTATTGACCAAATACTTACTTTCCACCATAATTTGCAAATAAATTCATTAAAAATCCTACAACGTGATTTTCTGGATATTTTTTCTAATTTTGTCTGTCATTTTGCAGGTTTTCCTACTTACAAAGCATGTAGAGGTCTGCAATTTTTATCATAGGTACACTTCAACTGTGAGAGACGGAATCTAAAACAAAATCCAAAAAATCACATTGTATGATTTTTAAGTAATTAATTAGCATTTTATTGCATGACATATGTATTTGATACATCAGAGAAACATAACTTAATATTTGGTACAGAAACATTTTTCTATTGGGTTCATGTCTGGAGACTGGCTAGGCCACTCCAGGACCTTGAGATGCCTCTTACGGAGCCACTCCTTAGTTGCCCTGGCTGTGTGTTTCGGGTCGTTGTCATGCTGGAAGACCCAGCCACGACCCAACTTCAATGCTCTTACTGTGGGAAGGAGGTTGTTGGCCAAGATCTCGGGATACATGGCCCCATCCATCCTCCCCTCAATACGGTGCAGTCGTCCTGTCCCCTTTGCAGAAAAGCATCCCCAAAGAATTATGTTTCCACCTACACACTTCACGGTTGGGATGGTGATCTTGGGATTTTACACATCCTTTTTCTTCCCCCAAACACGGCGAGTGGAGTTTAGACCAAAAAGCTCTATTTTTGTCTCGTCAGACCACATAACCTTCTCCCATTCCTCCTCTGGATCATCCAGATGGTCATTGGCAAATTTCAGATGGGCCTGGACATGCGCTGGCTTAAGCAGGGGGACCTTGCGTGCGCTGCAGTATTTTAATCCATGACAGCGTAGTGTGTTTACTAACAGGTCTGTGAGAGCCGGAATTCTTACTGGTTGGTAGGTGATCAAATACTTATGTCATGCAATAAAATGCTAATTAATTACTTAAAAATCATACAAATGTGATTTTCTGGATTTTTGTTTTAGATTCCATCTCTCACAGTTGAAGTGTACCTATGATAAAAATTACATACCTCTACATGCTTTGTAAGTAGGAAAACCTGCAAAATCGTCAGTGTATCAAATACTTATTCTCCCCACAGTATATAAAGACTGAATGTGTCTAACTTACTCATCTCCATCAGGCTTTCGGGGCCTCTTAGTTTTTTTAATTGTAAAGATTTTTTTATTTTTTATTTACTCAAATATCGTTGCTTTAAATCATCTCTCTCTCTCATGCAGTATTAGCCTTATATTTAGCTAATTAATGATGGGTTATGCATAATAAGCTTCTAAATTATAGCTTCTGTCTTTAGCGCAATAAGCAAGCACCTGTGCTCCACTGGCCTCTCCTTAAAAAACACTCCTTAACAAATAGAGTCGCATGCAGGAAAAACTAGACTCGAATAGCTTGCAGAACATTGTTTTTTTTTGCATTTCTTATACCACTAGACCATTCAAAGAGGGATGCAAGCTATTTTTCGCTGAATGTTAAATAAAGCAGCCTTTAGAACTCACAGGTAGTTTGAAAGAAGAGCGAACGCACGATGGCGTTAGGCTATAGAAGTGAAGTGAAAGCCTTCTGCATCTAATTCTACTCCTATATTATTCAAGGATGTCATTAGAATGAAGATGAAGACAACCAAACGTATTTGATTTAACTGTTCAAAGCGAGGAAGGAATGAAGCAACAAAAGAGAGAAAGAGGAGGGAGGCTAATAACAACAAATATTATATATATATATATTAATATGGAAATATTATGAAAGGTTTATATGCGTCAGCCTACTAATTATGCAAATAGACAATTCTACACAAGAAAATGTAAATAACATTCGCTAGCCTACATTTGTAACTTTGTAGGCCGCATGTGCTGCACCAGATACAAATCAAATGACGTTTTATTGGTCACATACACATGGTTAGCAGATGTTATTGTGAGTGTAGCGAAATGCTTGAGCATCTAGTTCCAAAATGCTTAGCAATAGGCTTGGGGAAAGTCGTATTCATGGTCGTAGTGCTGGTAAGGTGACACCGTTCTGATATCCAATAGGTCGGCAGGTACCCTAGTGGTTAGAGCTTTGGGCCAGTAACCGAAAAGTTGCTCATTTGAATCCCCGAGCAGACAAGGTAAAAATCTGTTGTTCTGCCCAAGCAAGGCAGTTAACCCACTGTTCCTCGGGTGCCGAAGATGTGGATGTCAATTATGGCAGCCCCTCGCACCTATCTGATTCAGAGGGGTTGGGTTAAATGCAGAAGACACATTTCAGTTGAATATATTCAGTTGTACAACTGACTAGGTATCCCCCTTTCCCTATAGTTATTCCCGGCTGTATGTAATAACACTTAAGATTTTCTGGGCGAACAACGTAATAAATAATACATTAAAAAAATTCAAATCCTTCAAAGTTTCCTAAGGACTCGAAGCGAGGCGGCCCTCTCTGTCGGCGGCATTTCTATTTACCGCACGTTCTCGTCTGCTTTATCATGGTCTGAACGAAGTGCATAATTCCGGTCCATATAATACAGTATAATGCAATACAGTAATAGTTTTGACACTCAAAAGGATTTGCCTACTGGAGCTAGTTTAATTTATTCACCCAAGATTTAGCTTCCCATAACAAAGGGGTTGAATAAATATTGACTCAAGACATTTCAGATATTCATTTTAAATTCATTTGTAAAAAATTAAAAAAAAACTATTTCCCTTTGACATTGTGTGGTATTTTGTGTAGGCCAGTGACAAAACATTTACATTACATTTACATTTAAGTCATTTAGCAGACGCTCTTATCCAGAGCGACTTACAAATTGGTGCATTCACCTTATGACATCCAGTAGAATAGTCACTTTACAATAGTGCATCTAAATCTTAAAGGGGGGTGAGAAGGATTACTTATCCTATCCTAGGTATTCCTTAAAGAGGTGGGGTTTCAGGTGTCTCCGGAAGGTGGTGATAGACTCCGCTGTCCTGGCGTCGTGAGGGAGTTTGTTCCACCATTGGGGGGCCAGAGCAGCGAACAGTTTTGACTGGGCTGAGCGGGAACTGTGCTTCCTCAGTGGTAGGGAGGCGAGCAGGCCAGAGGTGGATGAACGCAGTGCCCTTGTTTGGGTGTAGGGTTCTGATCAGAGCCTGGAGGTACTGAGGTGCTGTTCCCCTCACAGCTCCGTAGGCAAGCACCATGGTCTTGTAGCAGATGCGAGCTTCAACTGGAAGCCAGTGGAGAGAGCGGAGGAGCGGGGTGACGTGAGAGAACTTGGGAAGGTTGAACACCAGACGGGCTGCGGCGTTCTGGATGAGTTGTAGGGGTTTAATGGCACAGGCAGGGAGCCCAGCCAACAGCGAGTTGCAGTAGTCCAGACGGGAGATGACAAGTGCCTGGATTAGGACCTGCGCCGCTTCCTGTGTGAGGCAGGGTCGTACTCTGCGGATGTTGTAGAGCATGAACCTACAGGAACGGGCCACCGCCTTGATGTTAGTCGAGAACGTCAGGGTGTTGTCCAGGATCACGCCAAGGTTCTTAGCGCTCTGGGAGGAGGACACAATGGAGTTGTCAACCGTGATGGCGAGATCATGGAACGGGCAGTCCTTCCCGGGAGGAAGAGCAGCTCCGTCTTGCCGAGGTTCAGCTTGAGGTGGTGATCCGTCATCCACACTGATATGTCTGCCAGACATGCAGAGATGCGATTCGCCACCTGGTCATCAGAAGGGGGAAAGGAGAAGATTAATTGTGTGTCGTCTGCATAGCAATGATAGGAGAGACCATGTGAGGTTATGACAGAGCCAAGTGACTTGGTGTATAGCGAGAATAGGAGAGGGCCTAGAACAGAGCCCTGGGGGACACCAGTGGTGAGAGCGCGTGGTGAGGAGACAGATTCTCGCCACGCCACCTGGTAGGAGCGACCTGTCAGGTAGGACGCAATCCAAGCGTGGGCCGCGCCGGAGATGCCCAACTCGGAGAGGGTGGAGAGGAGGATCTGATGGTTCACAGTATCGAAGGCAGCCGATAGGTCTAGAAGGATGAGAGCAGAGGAGAGAGAGTTAGCTTTAGCAATGTAATACATTTTAAATGTAGGCTGTAAAAAGTGTGTGGAAAGTGTGTGGAAAAAGTCAATGGATGTGAATGTTTTCTGAAGGGACTGTAGAAGCCTAGCGGACAGCCTCTCTCCCCCATGTCTAAGAGGTCGGAATAATGGGCAGTGTGTGTCATGCTCTCGTGTCACCAAAGGCTGGGTCACCAAAGGCTGGGTCAGTGTGTGTGTGTGTGTGTGTGTGTGTGTGTGTGTGTGTGTGTGTGTGTGTGTGTGTGTGTGTGTGTGTGTGTGTGTGTGTGTGTGTGTGTGTGTGTGTGTGTGTGTGTGTGTGTGTGGACATGCTAGCCAAGCCCCCCCCCCCTGGTCATTGGCAGTATAAACAATGTTTCTCAACATGAGCGAGTGTCGAGGGAGAGACAGACACAGGAGGAAATGTCAAACTGCTTCACACACACCGCTTTCATCCCCCTCGCTGCCTCCCTGTTATCTGGAGTGAGCACAGTCAATGTGTGTGGTTTATTATACCTCCTGTAGATGGCGATAGCACTCAGGGACTATACTAGCACAGTGTTCACTTTGTGTGGAGAATCCACACTCCACTGGCTTCCAGTAGAAGCTTGGATCCACTACAAGTACTTGGATACACTACAAGTACTTGCCTACAGAGCAGCAAGAGGAACTGCCCCTCCCTACCTTCAGGGTATGCTCAAACCCTACACCAAGACCTCTGGTCTCGTTGCCCTCCCACCCTTACAGGATGGCACCTCCTGCTCAGCCCAGTCAAAGCTCTTCGCTGTCCTGGCACAACGATAGTGGAACCAGCTTTACCCTGAAACTAGGACAATAGAGTCCTTCCCATCTTCCAAAAACATCTGAAACCCTACCTCTTCAAAGAGTATTTTAACAATCCCACAACACCAGCTCATTGCACCCCCTCCTCACCTGAAAATAATAATAAAACAAATAGGTTTTGTGAACTAGCACTTGACTTTTTTTCTCCTTACTAGCACTGACTGCTGATAGCTATTGAGGACAAATTGAGGACAAATGTACTTAATATGACTGAGATATGTGGTTGTCGCACCTAGCTATTATAAACGAATGTACTAACTGTAAGTCGCTCTGAATAAGCGCGTCTGCTAAATGACTCAAATGTAAATGGAGCCTCTGTACATGTGTAAAATGTGAGAACTTTGAGTTTGAAAATAACCTAACCACCTCTCTGTCAAGCTAGCAGAATAGGGCAAGTTACTGTGTAGCTGTTGAGTAAAGTCACGTGAGCCATCAGACTGAGAAATGATCTTGATGAACTATAGTACTTCTTTACAAACTTCCATAGGCGTAAAGGCTACTTTGATTTGTCATCAAAATACATCAGGCATCTTCATTTGTTCCGTCATTGTTGTACTGTTTTCATTAGGTCACCAGAAGATGCAGGCAGATCCCAGAACAGCCTGTTCGCATGGGGGACCATCCTGGCCTATACCCTGTCTGCCATCTATTCATTGCAGAACACAATGATTATCTACAGGGCATCTCAGAAGCCAAACACAATACAGCATTCTTCATCAATTCTCCTCAGTGATTTACATAACATAATAAACAGATCGTGGCATGTAAGTATATTTCAAGTTATTGTTTTACGTGTGCTCAAGCTCACTGTGCTCACTGAAGGCTGTGAGAGGAAAACAGATCGTGGTGAAAGTAAGAGGGTGTAAGCTAAACCTAATCGGATAGGAGGTACAGGGCAGCAACAGAGTAGTCATCAATGGTATAAAGTGCTTTTATGAACATTGCTATCACCAGCTTTCTTGAACACTGACATTACTATACACAACTACACAACTGTAATCTCATCCCGACAGAAAAAGTGGAAGAGTTACAGTGTTGCACACACGCAATTACACTTAGCTTTCCACCAACAACGTGTTGAATAGATCTCCAGGAGGATGGTTGGTGACCACTACAACGGTGTCTTCGAACAATCACACAGTCGAACACAGATAAACATAGGCCCTACCCATTGACAACTCCTACTAATTGGTTTTCGGGTTTAACCGCTACAGTCTGCGGGAAAAGCAACAGGACAGGGGTGATGTGCTGCCAGGACTTAGTGTGGGTGAGGAGTCGGGCTGCAGGGTTTTGAACCATTATAGAGGGAGCTTGTGTTGATGCCAGAGAGAAGAGTGTTACAGTAAGTCTACTTGTGAGGAGATGAATGCATGAATGAGGGTTTTAGTCCCAAGCCCGGAGATGGAGGACATCTGGAGATGTTGTGGAGGTGGAAGATTTAGGTTTTGTATGTGGTGGTCGAAGGAGAGGGTGAAATCCAGGATGATGCCATGGTTGCGGCGTGGGGGTTAAGGAGAGACAGTGGGGTCAACAATGGTCAGTGTGGATTTGGTGCCTTGTCTGCAGAGAAATGGACAAACAAAATATAAGATGCAATATATATAAATCAGTCATATCCGTAATTTGCTAGACACCTTTTACATATTCACTGCCCTCTTACACAATACCTTTTGCCTTATAGAATGTGGTGATGTAAAAAGAGTTATTCAGTAAATTACAAAGACTTGGCTGTCCAAGAGGGTTGGGGTTGGGTAGCCACCACCACTCCCCCATTAAATATTGATAAGTTGGTTAATTACATAAATAATGAACTAAGTGACTGCAACGGTAAATCATCAGGTTATCAATGAAGCATTGACTGAGTTCATCCAAAATAGCTAGCAATGCTAACATTAGCTAGCTAAAATGTAATGCAGTCCCCTCAATCTTAACTAGCTAGTCAATCTGGCAACATCACAATGATGACAAAAGGTTTTGACAATCAACATCAGCGCCAATCGTGAGAAGAACTTTCAGTTGGGCATCAGTCTTCTGCAGAACGTTCAAAACGTAATGTGTAACCCATGAATAGCATGTCGTTTACTTTTAATAATAGAAGAATAACTATCCAGACACTTACTTCCTCAATGGTTGCTGTCGCTGCCGGGTACAAGAGGGATGGGATGGAGGATCAAGTTGATGACAAATCGCCTGATTTGCAATGCAGTCAAACACAAAGTGAACTTTTCTCGCCAAATCAGGTTGATCGGAGGGGAAAAAAAGTGCAGAGAAACATTGGCTGCCTTGCAGCCAGTGATGGCACAGGTTTCTCTTGCTTTTGCTCATTTCTTTCAAGTAGGAAGTAAATCCAGAAATACTAATACAACAGATGAACAATCATTGGTATATATAATATATATAATATATAATAATCAGACTGCCGTGTGACGTTATGCGACGGGCCAAAAACGCCAACCCACCTGATCACACTGATATTCCAGGGGAACAGGAGAGAGCCTAGCCACCAGCTGGGTTTGGTGAATCACACTGTTAAGAGACTACCCTAGAGGGTGGTGTCTGCGTGTGTGTTGGGGGGGGCTTGGACCTTAAAATCTCCAAAAACCGGTTGTGCGGCATTACAAACGACAAGAGGGGAGTGTGTGCGTAAGTGTGTGTGTGTGCTTTAGTACAAACATACCTGTCGACACTGAAGGGAAATCAGAACTTGGGGACTGTCTGAAGAGTTTCCTGTGGAGGAAGGGGGGAGAGAGAGAGAGAGAGAGAGAGAGAGAGAGAGAGAGAGAGAGAGAGAGAGAGAGATCATTTAGACATCTAGAAGGGGCCTATACTTTAATTCTATGTAATAACTGCGCCACACCATATAACAGGGCATGGGCCGGAGAAACGAGAGACAGGTGAAGGCAGAGGTATCTATTGAGGTGTAAATGGGGAAAAGGAGAAGAAGGAGAGAGAGGAAGAGGTGGAGATAGAGACATTGATAGGGAGTGGGTAAATCAATGATGATCGCACCGGCGATAAAATAAAATAAGAGGGGAAAAAAAAGAAAAAATGTGTGTGACTGAGTTAACTGGGTGGGGAGGGAGAGGGGAGAGAGAGAGGAGCTGCCAAGCTATGGGCAACAGTGAAATGGGAGCGAGTGGCGGGATCCAAGGGGACCAGCGGGGAACAGGTATAGTGGGGTGGGTGGGAAATACTGGAAAGGCCGGGGGGGGATCAGCATGGTGCAAAGGGCGAGGGGGAGAGCGGATAGAAGACTGGTAGGCAAGGGCTTAGCCTTGCATCCATCTCTCTCCGCTGCGGCCCGCCAACACAAACTAAGGGGAAACTAAAACTAACAAAGACAGACCGTGGGGGGGAGAAAAAGAGAGAGAGAGAGAGAGAGAGAGAGAGAGAGAGAGAGAGAGAGAGAGAGAGAGAGAGAGAGAGAGAGAGCGAGAGCGAGAGCGAGAGATTGAAAGTATATTTCCCATGTGGTCCCATGAGTAAGAGAGATATGTGAAAAAAGGAGGGGAAAGGAAGTTAAGGTGGAATGGTAATGGGAGGCAGTAATGGAGAGAAAAAAGACAAAGTGAGAGAGACAGATACATAGAGTCCAGGAGAGCTCAGAAGAGGAATTAGCTACAACAATGGCAGGTAGCCTAGTGGTTAGAGTGTTTGGCCAGTAAAATCTGTCGTTCTGTTCCTGAACAAGGCAGTGATGTGGAACCCACTGTTCCTAGGCCTTGTAAATTGTTAATAAGAATTTGTTCTTAACTAACTTGCCCAGATAAATAAAGATGAATTAAAAAACAACAGCTCAGGCCAACCCTTTACTAGCTGGAGCCTGTTTGTGGAAGGTATAGGAGAGAGTCATGCCCAGTCACAGAGCTCCCTGATGGGTTACCACAGACGTGTTGAGGCCCTGGTGGAACCAGCAGGAGGGACACACCAGAGAGCGTCAAGCCTGCAGTCCCCTAGGATATCAAGCCTAACGTGGACTCAGCCAATGAGTAGTCGCCATGGCAGCAGATGAGGGTGACTAGGTGGCGCTTGGTGGGTGAGGCACTGGGTCTCCGGCTTTGGGGACATGGTTGGGTAATTGGTGGTTCAGGTGTGGTAAAATAACACTATCTCAAAACACGGTGTGAAATCACAAAGAGGGCAGGAGGGCCAAACCCGGACGATGCAGGGCCAAACCCGGCCACTAGTGCAGCTTTAATTAACCTTTATTTAACTAGGCAAGTCAGTTAAGAACGAAGAGGGCAGGAGGGATAAGTGTTCACTTCACAGGAGTGAATATGGTTCAAGGGAGGACGATGCAGGGCCAAACCCGGACGATGCAGGGCCAAACCCGGACGATGCAGGGCCAAACCCGGACGATGCAGGGCCAAACCTGGATGATGCAGGGCCAAACCCGGACGATGCAGGGCCAAACCCGGACGATGCAGGGCCAAACCTGGACGATGCAGGGCCAAACCTGGACGATGCAGGGCCAAACCTGGACGATGCAGGGCCAAACCCGGACGATGCAGGGCCAAACCTGGACGATGCAGGGCCAAACCTGGACGATGCAGGGCCAAACCCGGACGATGCAGGGCCAAACCCGGAGGACGCAGGGCCAAACCCGGACGATGCAGGGCCAAACCTGGACGACGCAGGGCCAAACCTGGACGATGCAGGGCCAAACCCGGACGATGCAGGGCCAAACCCGGACAATGCAGGGCCAAACCCGGACGATGCAGGGCCAAACCCGGCCACTAGTGCAGCTTTAATTAACCTTTACGATGCAGGGCCAAACCCGGACGATGCAGGGCCAAACCCGGACGATGCAGGGCCAAACCCGGACGATGCAGAGCCAAACCCGGACGACGCAGGGCCAAACCCGGACGACGCAGGGCCAAACCCGGACGACGCAGGGCCAAACCCGGACGACGCAGGGCCAAACCCGGACGACGCAGGGCCAAACCCGGACGACGCAGGGCCAAACCCGGACGACGCAGGGCCAAACCCGGACGACGCAGGGCCAAACCCGGCCACTAGTGCAGCTTTAATTAACCTTTACGATGCAGGGCCAAACCCGGCCACTAGTGCAGCTTTAATTAACCTTTACGATGCAGGGCCAAACCCGGCCACTAGTGCAGCTTTAATTAACCTTTACGATGCAGGGCCAAACCCGGACAATGCAGGGCCAAACCCGGCCACTAGTGCAGCTTTAATGAACCTTTACGATGCAGGGCCAAACCCGGCCACTAGTGCAGCTTTAATTAACCTTTACGATGCAGGGCCAAACCCGGCCACTAGTGCAGCTTTAATTAACCTTTACGATGCAGGGCCAAACCCGGCCACTAGTGCAGCTTTAATTAACCTTTACGATGCAGGGCCAAACCCGGCCACTAGTGCAGCTTTAATTAACCTTTACGATGCAGGGTCAAACCCGGACAACGCAGGGCCAAACCCGGACGACGCAGGGACAAACCCGGCCACTAGTGCAGCTTTAATTAACCTTTACGATGCAGGGCCAAACCCGGCCACTAGTGCAGCTTTAATTAACCTTTACGATGCAGGGCCAAACCCGGCCACTAGTGCAGCTTTAATTAACCTTTACGACGCAGGGACAAACCCGGACGATGCAGGGCCAAACCCGGCCACTAGTGCAGCTTTAATTAACCTTTATTTAACTAGGCAAGTCAGTTAAGAACGGACGATGCAGGGCCAAACCCGGCCAATAGTGCAGCTTTAATTAACCTTTACGATGCAGGGCCAAACCCGGACGATGCAGGGCCAAACCCGGCCACTAGTGCAGCTTTAATTAACCTTTACGATGCAGGGCCAAACCCGGCCACTAGTGCAGCTTTAATTAACCTTTACGATGCAGGGCCAAACCCGGACAACGCAGGGCCAAACCCGGACGACGCAGGGACAAACCCGGCCACTAGTGCAGCTTTAATTAACCTTTACGATGCAGGGCCAAACCCGGCCACTAGTGCAGCTTTAATTAACCTTTACGATGCAGGGCCAAACCCGGCCACTAGTGCAGCTTTAATTAACCTTTACGACGCAGGGACAAACCCGGACGACGCAGGGCCAAACCCGGCCACTAGTGCAGCTTTAATTAACCTTTATTTAACTAGGCAAGTCAGTTAAGAACGGACGATGCAGGGCCAAACCCGGCCACTAGTGCAGCTTTAATTAACCTTTACGATGCAGGGCCAAACCCGGACGATGCAGGGCCAAACCCGGCCACTAGTGCAGCTTTAATTAACCTTTACGATGCAGGGCCAAACCCGGCCACTAGTGCAGCTTTAATTAACCTTTACGATGCAGGGCCAAACCCGGACAAAGCAGGGCCAAACCCGGACGACGCAGGGACAAACCCGGCCACTAGTGCAGCTTTAATTAACCTTTACGATGCAGGGCCAAACCCGGCCACTAGTGCAGCTTTAATTAACCTTTACGATGCAGGGCCAAACCCGGCCACTAGTGCAGCTTTAATTAACCTTTACGACGCAGGGACAAACCCAGACGACGCAGGGCCAAACCCGGCCACTAGTGCAGCTTTAATTAACCTTTACGATGCAGGGCCAAACCCGGCCACTAGTGCAGCTTTAATTAACCTTTACGACGCAGGGACAAACCCAGACGACGCAGGGCCAAACCCGGCCACTAGTGCAGCTTTAATTAACCTTTATTTAACTAGGCAAGTCAGTTAAGAACGGACGATGCAGGGCCAAACCCGGCCACTAGTGCAGCTTTAATTAACCTTTACGATGCAGGGCCAAACCCGGACGATGCAGGGCCAAACCCGGCCACTAGTGCAGCTTTAATTAACCTTTACGATGCAGGGCCAAACCCGGCCACTAGTGCAGCTTTAATTAACCTTTACGATGCAGGGCCAAACCCGGACAACGCAGGGCCAAACCCGGACGACGCAGGGACAAACCCGGCCACTAGTGCAGCTTTAATTAACCTCTACGATGCAGGGCCAAACCCGGCCACTAGTGCAGCTTTAATTAACCTTTACGATGCAGGGCCAAACCCGGCCACTAGTGCAGCTTTAATTAACCTTTACGACGCAGGGACAAACCCGGACGACGCAGGGCCAAACCCGGCCACTAGTGCAGCTTTAATTAACCTTTATTTAACTAGGCAAGTCAGTTAAGAACGGACGATGCAGGGCCAAACCCGGCCACTAGTGCAGCTTTAATTAACCTTTACGATGCAGGGCCAAACCCGGACGATGCAGGGCCAAACCCGGCCACTAGTGCAGCTTTAATTAACCTTTACGATGCAGGGCCAAACCCGGACGATGCAGGGCCAAACCCGGCCACTAGTGCAGCTTTAATTAACCTTTATTTAACTAGGCAAGTCAGTTAAGAACAAATTCTTATTTGCAATGATGGTCTACACTGGCCAAACCCGGACGATGCAGGGCCAAACCTGGACGACGCAGGGCCAAACCCGGACGATGCAGGGCCAAACCCGGACGACGCAGGGACAAACCCGGACGACGCAGGGCCAAACCCGGCCACTAGTGCAGCTTTAATTAACCTTTATTTAACTAGGCAAGTCAGTTAAGAACGGACGATGCAGGGCCAAACCCGGCCACTAGTGCAGCTTTAATTAACCTTTACGATGCAGGGCCAAACCCGGACGATGCAGGGCCAAACCCGGCCATTAGTGCAGCTTTAATTAACCTTTACGATGCAGGGCCAAACCCGGCCACTAGTGCAGCTTTAATTAACCTTTACGATGCAGGGCCAAACCCGGCCACTAGTGCAGCTTTAATTAACCTTTACGATGCAGGGCCAAACCCGGACGATGCAGGGCCAAACCCGGCCACTAGTGCAGCTTTAATTAACCTTTACGATGCAGGGCCAAACCCGGACGATGCAGGGCCAAACCCGGCCACTAGTGCAGCTTTAATTAACCTTTACGATGCAGGGCCAAACCCGGACGATGCAGGGCCAAACCCGGCCACTAGTGCAGCTTTAATTAACCTTTATTTAACTAGGCAAGTCAGTTAAGAACAAATTCTTATTTGCAATGACGGTCTACACTGGCCAAACCCGGACGATGCAGGGCCAAACCTGGACGACGCAGGGCCAAACCCGGACGATGCAGGGCCAAACCCGGACGATGCAGGGCCAAACCCGGATGATGCAAGGCCAAACCCGGACGATGCAGGGCCAAACCCGGACGATGCAGGGCCAAACCCGGACGATGCAGGGCCAAACCCGGACGATGCAGGGCCAAACCCGGACGATGCAGGGCCAAACCCGGACGATGCAGGGCCAAACCCGGACGATGCAGGGCCAAACCCGGACGATGCAGGGCCAAACCCGGACGATGCAGGGCCAACTATGCGCCGCCCTATGGGACTTCCAAACCCGGACGATGCAGGGCCAAACCCGGACGATGCAGGGCCAAACCCGGACGATGCAGGGCCAAACCCGGACGATGCAGGGCCAAACCCGGACGATGCAGGGCCAAACCCGGACGATGCAATGCAGGGCCAAACCCGGACGATGCAGGGCCAAACCCGGACAATGCAGGGCCAAACCCGGACGATGCAGGGCCAAACCCGGACGATGCAGGGCCAAACCCGGATGATGCAGGGCCAAACCCGGACGATGCAAGGCCAAACCCGGACGATGCAGGGCCAAACCCGGACGATGCAGGGCCAAACCTGGACGATGCAGGGCCAAACCCGGACGATGCAGGGCCAAACCCGGACGATGCAGGGCCAAACCCGGACGATGCAGGGCCAAACCCGGACGATGCAGGGCCAAACCCGGACGATGCAGGGCCAAACCTGGACGATGCAGGGCCAAACCCGGACGATGCAGGGCCAAACCCGGACAACGCAGGGCCAAACCCGGAGGACGCAGGGCCAAACCCGGACGATGCAGGGCCAAACCTGGACGACGCAGGGCCAAACCTGGACGATGCAGGGCCAAACCCGGACGATGCAGGGCCAAACCCGGACAATGCAGGGCCAAACCCGGACGATGCAGGGCCAAACCCGGCCACTAGTGCAGCTTTAATTAACCTTTACGATGCAGGGCCAAACCCGGACGATGCAGGGCCAAACCCGGACGATGCATGGCCAAACCCGGACGATGCAGAGCCAAACCCGGACGACGCAGGGCCAAACCCGGACGACGCAGGGCCAAACCCGGACGACGCAGGGCCAAACCTGGACGACACAGGGCCAAACCCGGACGACGCAGGGCCAAACCCGGACGACGCAGGGCCAAACCCGGACGACGCAGGGCCAAACCCGGACGACGCAGGGCCAAACCTGGACGATGCAGGGCCAAACCCGGACGATGCAGGGCCAAACCCGGACGACGCAGGGCCAAACCTGGACGATGCAGGGCCAAACCCGGACGATGCAGGGCCAAACCCGGACGATGCAGGGCCAAACCCGGCCACTAGTGCAGCTTTAATTAACCTTTACGATGCAGGGCCAAACCCGGCCACTAGTGCAGCTTTAATTAACCTTTACGATGCAGGGCCAAACCCGGACACTAGTGCAGCTTTAATTAACCTTTACGATGCAGGGCCAAACCCGGACGATGCAGGGCCAAACCCGGCCACTAGTGCAGCTTTAATTAACCTTTACGATGCAGGGCCAAACCCGGCCACTAGTGCAGCTTTAATTAACCTTTACGATGCAGGGCCAAACCCGGCCACTAGTGCAGCTTTAATTAACCTTTACGATGCAGGGCCAAACCCGGCCACTAGTGCAGCTTTAATTAACCTTTACGATGCAGGGCCAAACCCGGCCACTAGTGCAGCTTTAATTAACCTTTACGATGCAGGGCCAAACCCGGACAACGCAGGGCCAAACCCGGACGACGCAGGGACAAACCCGGCCACTAGTGCAGCTTTAATTAACCTTTACGATGCAGGGCCAAACCCGGCCACTAGTGCAGCTTTAATTAACCTTTACGATGCAGGGCCAAACCCGGCCACTAGTGCAGCTTTAATTAACCTTTACGACGCAGGGACAAACCCGGACGATGCAGGGCCAAACCCGGCCACTAGTGCAGCTTTAATTAACCTTTATTTAACTAGGCAAGTCAGTTAAGAACGGACGATGCAGGGCCAAACCCGGCCAATAGTGCAGCTTTAATTAACCTTTACGATGCAGGGCCAAACCCGGACGATGCAGGGCCAAACCCGGCCACTAGTGCAGCTTTAATTAACCTTTACGATGCAGGGCCAAACCCGGCCACTAGTGCAGCTTTAATTAACCTTTACGATGCAGGGCCAAACCCGGACAACGCAGGGCCAAACCCGGACGACGCAGGGACAAACCCGGCCACTAGTGCAGCTTTAATTAACCTTTACGATGCAGGGCCAAACCCGGCCACTAGTGCAGCTTTAATTAACCTTTACGATGCAGGGCCAAACCCGGCCACTAGTGCAGCTTTAATTAACCTTTACGACGCAGGGACAAACCCGGACGACGCAGGGCCAAACCCGGCCACTAGTGCAGCTTTAATTAACCTTTATTTAACTAGGCAAGTCAGTTAAGAACGGACGATGCAGGGCCAAACCCGGCCACTAGTGCAGCTTTAATTAACCTTTACGATGCAGGGCCAAACCCGGACGATGCAGGGCCAAACCCGGCCACTAGTGCAGCTTTAATTAACCTTTACGATGCAGGGCCAAACCCGGCCACTAGTGCAGCTTTAATTAACCTTTACGATGCAGGGCCAAACCCGGACAACGCAGGGCCAAACCCGGACGACGCAGGGACAAACCCGGCCACTAGTGCAGCTTTAATTAACCTTTACGATGCAGGGCCAAACCCGGCCACTAGTGCAGCTTTAATTAACCTTTACGATGCAGGGCCAAACCCGGCCACTAGTGCAGCTTTAATTAACCTTTACGACGCAGGGACAAACCCGGACGACGCAGGGCCAAACCCGGCCACTAGTGCAGCTTTAATTAACCTTTATTTAACTAGGCAAGTCAGTTAAGAATGGACGATGCAGGGCCAAACCCGGCCACTAGTGCAGCTTTAATTAACCTTTACGATGCAGGGCCAAACCCGGACGATGCAGGGCCAAACCCGGCCACTAGTGCAGCTTTAATTAACCTTTACGATGCAGGGCCAAACCCGGCCACTAGTGCAGCTTTAATTAACCTTTACGATGCAGGGCCAAACCCGGCCACTAGTGCAGCTTTAATTAACCTTTACGATGCAGGGCCAAACCCGGACGATGCAGGGCCAAACCCGGCCACTAGTGCAGCTTTAATTAACCTTTACGATGCAGGGCCAAACCCGGACGATGCAGGGCCAAACCCGGCCACTAGTGCAGCTTTAATTAACCTTTACGATGCAGGGCCAAACCCGGACGATGCAGGGCCAAACCCGGCCACTAGTGCAGCTTTAATTAACCTTTACGATGCAGGGCCAAACCCGGACGATGCAGGGCCAAACCCGGCCACTAGTGCAGCTTTAATTAACCTTTATTTAACTAGGCAAGTCAGTTAAGAACAAATTCTTATTTGCAATGACGGTCTACACTGGCCAAACCCGGACGATGCAGGGCCAAACCTGGACGACGCAGGGCCAAACCCGGACGATGCAGGGCCAAACCCGGACGACGCAGGGACAAACCCGGACGACGCAGGGCCAAACCCGGCCACTAGTGCAGCTTTAATTAACCTTTATTTAACTAGGCAAGTCAGTTAAGAACGGACGATGCAGGGCCAAACCCGGCCACTAGTGCAGCTTTAATTAACCTTTACGATGCAGGGCCAAACCCGGACGATGCAGGGCCAAACCCGGCCACTAGTGCAGCTTTAATTAACCTTTACGATGCAGGGCCAAACCCGGCCACTAGTGCAGCTTTAATTAACCTTTACGATGCAGGGCCAAACCCGGACGATGCAGGGCCAAACCCGGACGATGCATGGCCAAACCCGGACGATGCAGAGCCAAACCCGGACGACGCAGGGCCAAACCCGGACGACGCAGGGCCAAACCCGGACGACGCAGGGCCAAACCCGGACGACGCAGGGCCAAACCCGGACGACGCAGGGCCAAACCCGGACGACGCAGGGCCAAACCCGGACGACGCAGGGCCAAACCCGGACGATGCAGGGCCAAACCTGGACGATGCAGGGCCAAACCCGGACGATGCAGGGCCAAACCCGGACGACGCAGGGCCAAACCCGGACGATGCAGGGCCAAACCCGGACGATGCAGGGCCAAACCCGGACGATGCAGGGCCAAACCCGGCCACTAGTGCAGCTTTAATTAACCTTTACGATGCAGGGCCAAACCCGGCCACTAGTGCAGCTTTAATTAACCTTTACGATGCAGGGCCAAACCCGGACACTAGTGCAGCTTTAATTAACCTTTACGATGCAGGGCCAAACCCGGACGATGCAGGGCCAAACCCGGCCACTAGTGCAGCTTTAATTAACCTTTACGATGCAGGGCCAAACCCGGCCACTAGTGCAGCTTTAATTAACCTTTACGATGCAGGGCCAAACCCGGCCACTAGTGCAGCTTTAATTAACCTTTACGATGCAGGGCCAAACCCGGCCACTAGTGCAGCTTTAATTAACCTTTACGATGCAGGGCCAAACCCGGCCACTAGTGCAGCTTTAATTAACCTTTACGATGCAGGGTTAAACCCGGACAACGCAGGGCCAAACCCGGACGACGCAGGGACAAACCCGGCCACTAGTGCAGCTTTAATTAACCTTTACGATGCAGGGCCAAACCCGGCCACTAGTGCAGCTTTAATTAACCTTTACGATGCAGGGCCAAACCCGGCCACTAGTGCAGCTTTAATTAACCTTTACGACGCAGGGACAAACCCGGACGATGCAGGGCCAAACCCGGCCACTAGTGCAGCTTTAATTAACCTTTATTTAACTAGGCAAGTCAGTTAAGAACGGACGATGCAGGGCCAAACCCGGCCAATAGTGCAGCTTTAATTAACCTTTACGATGCAGGGCCAAACCCGGACGATGCAGGGCCAAACCCGGCCACTAGTGCAGCTTTAATTAACCTTTACGATGCAGGGCCAAACCCGGCCACTAGTGCAGCTTTAATTAACCTTTACGATGCAGGGCCAAACCCGGACAACGCAGGGCCAAACCCGGACGACGCAGGGACAAACCCGGCCACTAGTGCAGCTTTAATTAACCTTTACGATGCAGGGCCAAACCCGGCCACTAGTGCAGCTTTAATTAACCTTTACGATGCAGGGCCAAACCCGGCCACTAGTGCAGCTTTAATTAACCTTTACGACGCAGGGACAAACCCGGACGACGCAGGGCCAAACCCGGCCACTAGTGCAGCTTTAATTAACCTTTATTTAACTAGGCAAGTCAGTTAAGAACGGACGATGCAGGGCCAAACCCGGCCACTAGTGCAGCTTTAATTAACCTTTACGATGCAGGGCCAAACCCGGACGATGCAGGGCCAAACCCGGCCACTAGTGCAGCTTTAATTAACCTTTACGATGCAGGGCCAAACCCGGCCACTAGTGCAGCTTTAATTAACCTTTACGATGCAGGGCCAAACCCGGACAACGCAGGGCCAAACCCGGACGACGCAGGGACAAACCCGGCCACTAGTGCAGCTTTAATTAACCTTTACGATGCAGGGCCAAACCCGGCCACTAGTGCAGCTTTAATTAACCTTTACGATGCAGGGCCAAACCCGGCCACTAGTGCAGCTTTAATTAACCTTTACGACGCAGGGACAAACCCGGACGACGCAGGGCCAAACCCGGCCACTAGTGCAGCTTTAATTAACCTTTATTTAACTAGGCAAGTCAGTTAAGAACGGACGATGCAGGGCCAAACCCGGCCACTAGTGCAGCTTTAATTAACCTTTACGATGCAGGGCCAAACCCGGACGATGCAGGGCCAAACCCGGCCACTAGTGCAGCTTTAATTAACCTTTACGATGCAGGGCCAAACCCGGCCACTAGTGCAGCTTTAATTAACCTTTACGATGCAGGGCCAAACCCGGCCACTAGTGCAGCTTTAATTAACCTTTACGATGCAGGGCCAAACCCGGACGATGCAGGGCCAAACCCGGCCACTAGTGCAGCTTTAATTAACCTTTACGATGCAGGGCCAAACCCGGACGATGCAGGGCCAAACCCGGCCACTAGTGCAGCTTTAATTAACCTTTACGATGCAGGGCCAAACCCGGACGATGCAGGGCCAAACCCGGCCACTAGTGCAGCTTTAATTAACCTTTATTTAACTAGGCAAGTCAGTTAAGAACAAATTCTTATTTGCAATGACGGTCTACACTGGCCAAACCCGGACGATGCAGGGCCAAACCTGGACGACGCAGGGCCAAACCCGGACGATGCAGGGCCAAACCCGGACGACGCAGGGACAAACCCGGACGACGCAGGGCCAAACCCGGCCACTAGTGCAGCTTTAATTAACCTTTATTTAACTAAGCAAGTCAGTTAAGAACGGACGATGCAGGGCCAAACCCGGCCACTAGTGCAGCTTTAATTAACCTTTACGATGCAGGGCCAAACCCGGACAATGCAGGGCCAAACCCGGCCACTAGTGCAGCTTTAATTAACCTTTACGATGCAGGGCCAAACCCGGCCACTAGTGCAGCTTTAATTAACCTTTACGATGCAGGGCCAAACCCGGCCACTAGTGCAGCTTTAATTAACCTTTACGATGCAGGGCCAAACCCGGACGATGCAGGGCCAAACCCGGCCACTAGTGCAGCTTTAATTAACCTTTACGATGCAGGGCCAAACCCGGACGATGCAGGGCCAAACCCGGCCACTAGTGCAGCTTTAATTAACCTTTACGATGCAGGGCCAAACCCGGACGATGCAGGGCCAAACCCGGCCACTAGTGCAGCTTTAATTAACCTTTATTTAACTAGGCAAGTCAGTTAAGAACAAATTCTTATTTGCAATGACGGTCTACACTGGCCAAACCCGGACGATGCAGGGCCAAACCTGGACGACGCAGGGCCAAACCCGGACGATGCAGGGCCAAACCCGGACGACGCAGGGACAAACCCGGACGACGCAGGGCCAAACCCGGCCACTAGTGCAGCTTTAATTAACCTTTATTTAACTAGGCAAGTCAGTTAAGAACGGACGATGCAGGGCCAAACCCGGCCACTAGTGCAGCTTTAATTAACCTTTACGATGCAGGGCCAAACCCGGACGATGCAGGGCCAAACCCGGCCACTAGTGCAGCTTTAATTAACCTTTACGATGCAGGGCCAAACCCGGCCACTAGTGCAGCTTTAATTAACCTTTACGATGCAGGGCCAAACCCGGCCACTAGTGCAGCTTTAATTAACCTTTACGATGCAGGGCCAAACCCGGACGATGCAGGGCCAAACCCGGCCACTAGTGCAGCTTTAATTAACCTTTACAATGCAGGGCCAAACCCGGACGATGCAGGGCCAAACCCGGCCACTAGTGCAGCTTTAATTAACCTTACGATGCAGGGCCAAACCCGGACGATGCAGGGCCAAACCCGGCCACTAGTGCAGCTTTAATTAACCTTTATTTAACTAGGCAAGTCAGTTAAGAACAAATTCTTATTTGCAATGACGGTCTACACTGGCCAAACCCGGACGATGCAGGGCCAAACCTGGACGACGCAGGGCCAAACCCGGACGATGCAGGGCCAAACCCGGACGATGCAGGGCCAAACCCGGATGATGCAAGGCCAAACCCGGACGATGCAGGGCCAAACCCGGACGATGCAGGGCCAAACCTGGACGATGCAGGGCCAAACCCGGACGATGCAGGGCCAAACCCGGACGATGCAGGGCCAAACCCGGACGATGCAGGGCCAAACCCGGACGATGCAGGGCCAAACCCGGACGATGCAGGGCCAAACCCGGACGATGCAGGGCCAAACCCGGACGATGCAATGCAGGGCCAAACCCGGACGATGCAGGGCCAAACCCGGACAATGCAGGGCCAAACCCGGACGATGCAGGGCCAAACCCGGACGATGCAGGGCCAAACCCGGACGATGCAGGGCCAAACCCGGACGATGCAGGGCCAAACCCGGACGATGCAGGGCCAAACCCGGACGATGCAGGGCCAAACCCGGACGATGCAGGGCCAAACCCGGACGATGCAATGCAGGGCCAAACCCGGACGATGCAGGGCCAAACCCGGACAATGCAGGGCCAAACCCGGACGATGCAGGGCCAAACCCGGACGATGCAGGGCCAAACCCGGACGATGCAGGGCCAAACCCGGACGATGCAGGGCCAAACCCGGACGATGCAGGGCCAAACCCGGACGATGCAGGGCCAAACCCGGACGATGCAGGGCCAAACCCGGACGATGCAGGGCCAAACCCGGACAATGCAGGGCCAAACCCGGACGATGCAGGGCCAAACCCGGACGATGCAGGGCCAAACCCGGACGATGCAGGGCCAAACCCGGACAATGCAGGGCCAACTATGCGCCGCCCTATGGGACTTTCAATCACGGCCGGTTGTGATACAGCCTGGATTCGAACCAGGGCATATGTTACGCCTCAAGCACTGAGATGCAGGGCCTTAAACCGCTGCGCCACTCTAGAGTCCAACTTAATTGTTGTCATGACAGACAAAAATGACACACACAGCTTATGAGGAAGTCAATTATGGCACACACAAACCTTGGTGGATTAGTAAATGAAACTGACCTTTGACTCGTATTCACTCTACTATAATTAGCCAGTCCATAAGCAATGGCATAAAGCGACCTGTCTCAGAGTAGGGTAGATCAGCACTCCACCTGTTTGCTCACTCTTGACACTCTCTCAAACAGCTTTATGAGCTGTTTGGGGTTTTAGGCTGGGTTTCTGTACAGCACTTTGAGATATCAGCTGATGTACGAAGGGCTATAGAAATACATTTGATCTGATTTGATGAGCTGGTCCCCTGGAATGCATTTCAATTAACAGGTGTGCCTTGTTAAAAAAGTTCATTTGTGAAATTTCTTTCCTTCTTAATGCCTTTGAGCCAATCAGTTGTGTTGTGACAAGGTACGGGTGGTAAACAGAAGTTTCACAGTGGGTCTGAAGTTTACATACACTCAATTAGTATTTGGTAGCATTGCCTTTATATTGTTTAACTTGGGTCAAATGTTTCGGGTAGCCTTCCACAACCTTTCCACAATAAGTATGGTGAATGTTGGCCCATTCCTGCTGACAGAGCTGGTGTAACTGAGTCAGGTTTGTAGGCCTCCTTGCTCGCACACACGTATTCAGTTCTGCCCACAGATTTTCTATAGGGTTGAGGTCAGGGCTTTGTGATGGGCACTCCAATACCTTGACTTTGTTAAGCCATTTTGCCACAACTTTGGAAGTATGCTTGGGGTCATTGTCCATTTGGAAGACCCATTTGCGACCAAGCTTTAACTTCCTGACTGATGTCTTGAGATGTTGCTTCAATATATCCACATAATTTTCCATCCTCATGAAGCCATCTATTTTGTGAAGTGCACCGGTCCCTCCTGCAGCAAAGCACCCCCACAACATGATGCTGCCACCCCCGTGCTTCACGGTTGGGATGGTGTTCAAACCTCCCCCTTTTTCCTCCAAACATAACAATAGTCATTATGGTCAAACAGTTCTATTTTTGTTTCATCAGACCAGAGGATATTTCTCCAAAAAGTATGATCTTTGTCCCCATGTGCAATTGCAAACCATAGTCTGGCTTTTTTATTGCGGTTTTGGAGCAGTGGCTTCTTCCTTGCTGAGTGGCCTTTCAGGTTGTGTCGATACAGGACTCGTTTTACTGGGGATATAGATACTTTTGTACCCTTTTTCTTCAGCAGCTGCGTGGTCCCATGGTGTTTTTACCTGCGTACTATAGTTTGTACAAATGAATGTGGTACCTTCAGGGTGTTTGGAAATTGCTCCCAAGGATGAACCAGACTTGTGAAGGTCTACAATTTTTTTTCCTGAGGTCTTGGCTGATTTGTTTTGATTTTCCCATGATGTCAAGCAAAGAGGCACTGAGTTTGAAGGTAGGCATTGAAATACATCCACAGGTACACCTCAAATTGACTCAAATTATTTCAATTAGCCTGTCAGAAGCTTCTAAAGTCATGACATAATTTTCTGGAATGTTCTGCTGTTTAAAGGCACAGTCAACTTAGTGTATGTGATAGTGAATTATATGTGAAATAATCTGTCTGTAAACAATTTTTGGAAAAATTACTTGTGTTATGCACAAAGATGATGTCCTAACCGACTTGCCAAAACTATAGTTTAACAAGAAATGTGTGGAGTGGTTGAAAAACTAGTTTTAATGACTCCAACCTAAGTGTATGTAAACTTCCGACTTTAACTGTAGTGTAAGGCATAATATAATCATAATATAATAGTCAGTAAAATAATTGCAATATGCAGAAGTAATAACAGCAGCAGTAGCCAGGCACTTGCATATGAAAGCACCTATTACTCAGCCACTCAGGATGCAGAGGCTTATTTTACAGAAATGATCGGGTTGTTCGTTTTAACAAGTGCATGTGTCGTAAAGTGGCCGGGGAGCAATAACCGTTCATCATTATTTGGGCACAGGGACAGCTTAGCCATTCAAGCCACAGGAATAGGAAACAGATTTTGAGATGGGGGGATGCGCGTCCGTGTGTGCGTGCATGTTCGGTCTCCGAGTGCAAGGTGTTGTGCAATTTGCCTTATTGCGTCACCCCCTTCCCTATCCCCCCTCTAAACCCCTGTGGACTACGCCTTAGTTTTAATCGCTGTAACTTCCTTCACCCCTCTGCTTCTCTTGCCCAACCTCAAAAGTACACGGCTGAGTAGTGGTGTGCTTGGTTGGCGGAGCTGAGATCTGTGGTACCCTGCCTCTTCCTTCCTACCTGGCTGAGACTTGCCACAGTCCTCGCAGCACGTATTCTCCAGACCTGCTAACATCAATGGGTTCGGGGGGATTGCAGGTCAGTGGAGCAATGGTAGCTCACAGGGGCTTGGTGGACTAACCTCCAGCCGCGGTGGGCCCAGTTTGGCCACAGATAATTGGGCCCAGGAACGATTCCCTGACGAGATGGGTCCATTCTGGACACAGGCATATAGGGGCACACAAACACATGCATGCACACACACCCACAATGTTCACACCCACGCACTCAACCGCACAAATCAGATGGGGGCCAGATGCTGGAGGGATAAAGGGAGGACGGGGGTCAGATGCTGGAGGGATAAAGGGAGGACGGGGGTCAGATGCTGGAGGGATAAAGGGAGGACGGGGGTCAGATGCTGGAGGGATAAAGGGAGGACGGGGTCAGATGCTGGAGGGATAAAGGGAGGACGGGGGCCAGATGCTGGAGGGATAAAGGGAGGACGGGGTCAGATTCTGGAGGGATAAAGGGAGGACGGGGGTCAGATGCTGGAGGGATAAAGGGAGGACGGGGGCCAGATGCTGGAGGGATAAAGGGAGGACGGGGTCAGATGCTGGAGGGATAAAGGGAGGACGGGGTCAGATGCTGGAGGGATAAAGGGAGGACGGGGGGTCAGATGCTGGAGGGATAAAGGGAGGACGGGGGTCAGATTCTGGAGGGATAAAGGGAGGACGGGGGTCAGATGCTGGAGGGATAAAGGGAGGACGGGGGTCAGATGCTGGAGGGATAAAGGGAGGACGGGGGTCAGATGCTGGAGGGATAAAGGGAGGACGGGGGTCAGATGCTGGAGGGATAAAGGGAGGACGGGGGTCAGATGCTGGAGGGATAAAGGGAGGACGGGGGTCAGATGCTGGAGGGATAAAGGGAGGACGGGGGTCAGATGCTGGAGGGATAAAGGGAGGACGGGGGTCAGATGCTGGAGGGATAAAGGGAGGACGGGGTCAGATGCTGGAGGGATAAAGGGAGGACGGGGGCCAGATGCTGGAGGGATAAAGGGAGGATGGGGGTCAGTGTGCCAATCAACAGGAGAGTTTCATCTCCATGTGTGTCTATTTCCTTCAGCACTTCACTCCTTCCACTGCACAGCACATCTCCTAACCTCTCACTGACCCAGTGCAAAACCGCAATAGCAACTAAATGTGACCACCACATAAAGAAAGAAAACACATCCATTTGAAATGTTGATCTAGTTGTTGTGCTAAATATTTACTTCGGAAAAAAGTGATTTTAGCAAATGTATATAATTGCAAATCACAGTAATGAAAGTAAAACAATTATTTAAAAAAAGGGGGATTCATGTCTTCACTACCAGTAATTAGTAGTGTAGCCTGCCCCCGCTTTCCAAACCTCTCCACATAGTACCCACCACCCCCACACCCCTCTCTCATTAAAAGCATTTCTCACTCATTAAAGCATTTCAATGAGTGTCCAACATCCGCCGTCGAGTGATGAAATGCTTTAATAAAAGGTGGCCATATTGCTACTTCATTACAAGGAGTGCAGTGCTTTGCCGAGGCCCCTCATTAGCTGTAATAACACAGGCAGCACTCTCATTTATCTCAATGAGACTTCTTTTACACAGTTATGGATTTTAAATTACTGCCAGAGCAGCCACTCGGGCCCTACTGGCTGGCGGGGGAGAGGCAAAAGATGAGAAATGGATGAAAAAGAGATGGGGGTGGGAGAAAGAAATCACAAGGGGAACGAACGTAGGCCGGCAGAGGAAAAGTCAGTGCCTTTAGAAGATAGCGATAGGCCAATGGCAGTGACCTCTGGAGCATCAAAAGGAAACGTCGGCTCGAGCAAGTCGCTCTGGATAAGAGCATCGGCTAAATGACTAAAATGTCAACGTAAAAACTTCAGAAAGCAGCGTGAGCTATTTATGTTGTAATTGTTCAGGTTTTATTGCAATGGACCCTGAAGGGAACTAGGATTTCTGGGGCCATAATGCGCAAGTCCTGACTACTTTACTCATTCAATTCTCCCATGACTTTCTCAGTCACCTTCAGAGATACAAACTAGATTAAATTAAAGCTACCCAGCTAGATAAAAGATGAGCGGTGTTGAGGGTGCAGAGTGCAGGGGGGCCGTGGGGTGCCTTTCGTTAAGGCTTGAATTTCAAGTAAGTCTTCCTTCGTGCACATGACCGTGGAGTTAATATATGGACTAATTTATCAAAAATAAATACAAGGGTTAATGTTTGCAAATCCGGAGGGGTGCAAGAACAAGCAATTATGGATCGTGTCTTTTTTCTCTCTTTTATTCTCTGTTTTGAATCCATCCATCCTGACAGAAGCAAGAAGAAAAAGAGCGAGGGAGGGGGGATGAACAACTGGAGGGGATGAAGAGAAGGGAGGCTGAGGGGTGGCATTGGGCATATTCCACAGGATAGGACTCGAGAAGAGAAGGGGGAATCTTGCATCGGGCAATGTGTGGCAAATCCTCATGGGGAGGACAGAAGTACAGTGGAACCCAGCTCGGTGAATGGAAAGGGTGGCAGATTCAAACAGAATGTGTCATTAGTTAGCTTACGTATCTTTAAGTTAGCTACACAACATGTCAACATATCAGTACTTGGGAGGAACATTAACCACTACAACGTTCATGGGCTGGTTTCCTGAATCTCCTGAATGCCTAGCCATGACTTGATCTGGATCCAAGAAACCGACCTCTTGGTATTTGGTATTTTCTTAGGATCCCCATTAGCTTTTGCGAAAGCAGCAGCTACTCTTCCTGGGGTCCACAGAAAACATGAAACATGATACAGAAAGATAATAAGAACAGCTCAAGGACATAACTATGCACAGTGCATTCCGAAAGCATTCAGACCACTTGACTTTTTCCACATTGTTACGTTACACCTTTATTCTCTGGTCTGAAGAAACCAAGAGCCTAAACGCCAAGTGTCACGTCTGGAGGAAACCTGGCACCTATGGTGAAGCATGGTGGTAGCAGCATCAAGCTGTGGGGATGTTTTTCAGTGGAATGGACTGGGAGACTAGTCATGATCGAGGCAAAGATGAACAGAGCAAAGTACAGACAGATCTTTGATGAAAACCTGCTCCAGAGGATGCAGGACCTCAGAATGGGATGGAGGTTCGCCTTCCAACCGGACAATGGCCCGAAGCACACAGCCAAGACAACACAGGAGTGGCTTCAGGACAAGTCTCTGAAAATCCTTGAATGGCCCAGCCAGAGCCCAGACTTGAATCCGATCAAACATCTCTGGAGAGACCTGAAAATAGCTGTGCCGCAACACTCCCCATCCAACCTTACAGAGCTTGAAAGGATCTGCAGAGAGGAATGGGAGAAACTCCCAAAAAACTGCTTGTCGCGTCATACCCAAGAAGACTCTAGGCTGTAATCGCTGCTAAAGGTGCTTCAACAAAGTACTGAGTAAAGGGTCTGAATACTTATGTAGCTATGATATTTTGCACTTGAATTTTTTTATACATTTGGAGACATTTCTAAAAACCTTTTTGATTTGTCATTATGGGGTATTGTGATGCCATTATGGGGTATTGTGCTGTCATTATGGGGTATTGTGGGTAGATTGATGGTGGGAAAAAAAACAATTTAATCCATTTTAGAGTACGGCTGTAACGTAACAAAAGGTGGAATGAGTCAAGGGGTCTGAATACTTTACCAAATGCACTGTACATTTAAAAATGGCACACATAGCCTGAATATCAATACATACAGTACTAGGGCAGTCCCCAATGAGTTGACTGGTCGATTATTTGGTCGATAGGTAGTTGGAGATTTGTTTGTTGTTGTAGCAAATATATATAGTAAGGTGCCACAAATAGGGACTTGCAGTTGGGAAAATAGGGAAAATTGCAGTTGGCTCAGAACAGGGCAGCACGGCTGGCCGTTAAAAGTTAAAAGTACACAGAGAGCTAACTTTAAGGACATGCATGTCAATCTCTCAATGCTCAATGTGGAGGAGAGATTGACTTCATCATTACTTGTTTTATGACAGGTGTTGACATGCTGAAGGTACAGAGCTGTCTTTTTAAAATACAAGCACACAGCTCATACACCAATGCATACCCCGCAAAACATGTCACCAGAGGTGTCTTCACAGTCCGCAAGTCCAGAACAGACTATGGGAGGTGCACAGTACTACATAGAGCCATGACTACATGACTACATATTCCACATCAAGTAACTCATGCAAGCAGTAAAATTAGATTTAGAAAACAGATAGAAATACACCTTATGGAACAGCGGGACTGTGGAGTAACACAAACATAGGCACAGACACATGCATACACACATATAACATATGCACAAGTACACAAAATCTAAAGTAACTGTCAGTATCTGGTGTGGCCACCAGCTGCATTAAGTACTGCAGTGCATCTCCTCCTCATGGACTGCACCAGATTTGCCAGTTCTTGCTGTGAGATGCTACGGAACTCTTCCACCAAGGCACCTGCAAGTTCCCGGACATTTCTGGGGGGGAATGGCCCTAGCTCTCATTCTCCGATCCAACAGGTCCCAGATGTGCTCAATGGGATTGAGATCCGGGCACTTCACTGGCCATGGCAAAACACTGACATTCCTGTCTTGCAGGAAATCATGCACAGAACGAGCAGTATGGCTAGTGGTATGGTCATGCTGGAGGGTCATGTCAGGATGTGCCTGCAGGAAGGGTACCACATGAGGGAGGAGGATGTCTTCTCTGTAACGCACAACATTGTGATTGCCTGAAATGACAATAAGCTCAGTCCGATGATGCTGTGACACACAACGCCAGACCATGATGGACCCCCCTCCTCCAAATCAATCCCACTCCAGAGTACAGGGCTCTGTGTTACGCTCCTTCCTTCGACGATAAACGTGAATCCGATCATCACCCCTGGTGAGACAAAACCGTGACTCATCAGTGAAGAGCACTTTTTGCCAGTCATGTCTGGTCCAGCAACTGTGGGTTTGTGCCCATAGGCGACGTTGTTGCCAGTGATGTCTGGTGAGGACCTGCCTTACATCAGGCCTACAAGCCCTCAGTCCAACCTCTCTCAGCCTATTGCGGACAGTCTGAGCACTGATGGAGGGATTGTGCACAATCACAAAATACACTACAAAATACACTACACAAACACAAAATACACCACATTACCAAAAGTATGTGGACACCTGATCATTGAACATCTCATTCCAAAATCATAGTTTGGAATGAGATGTGATGATCCCCCTTTTGCTGCTGTAACAGCCTCCACTCTTCTGGCAAGTCTTTCTTCCATTCAGCCACAAGAGCATTAGTGAGGTCAGGCACTGATGTTGGGCGATTTGGCCTGGCTCGCAGTCGATGTTCCAATTCATCCCAAAGGTGTTCGATGGGGTTGAGGTCAGGGCTCTGTACAAGCCAGTGAAGTTATTGCACACCAAACTTAACAACTCATTCCCGTATAGACCTCGCTTTGTGCACGAGGGGCATTGTCAAGCTGAAACAGGAAACACCAAACTTTACAGATGTATTTGGGCAGGTAGCGTTCTTCTGGTATCTGCGTGATTCATCACTCCAGAGAATGCGTTTCCACTGCTCCAGAGTCCAATGGTGGTGAGCTTTACACCACTCCAGCCGACAGCTTGGCATTGCGTATGGTGATCTTAGGCTTGTGTGTGGCTGCTCGGCCATTGAAACCCATTTCATGAAGCTCCCGACGAACAGTTATTGTGCCGATGTTGCTTCCAGAGGCAGTTTGGAACTCGGTAGTGAGTGTTGAAACTGAGGACAGATGATTTTTACGAACTACGCACTTCAACACTCGGTGATCCCATTCTGTGACCTTGTGTGGCCTACCACTTCGCGGCCGAGCCGTTCTTCCTCCTAGATGTTTCCACGTCACAATAACAGCACTTAAGGTTGATGGGGTAGCTCTAACAGGGCAGAAATTTGACGAACTGACTTGTTGGAAAGGTAGTATCCTATGACGGTGCCAGGTTGAAAGCCACAGAGCTCTTCAGTAAGGCCATTCTACTGCCAATGTTCATCTGTGGAGATTGCATGGCTGTGTGCTCAATTGTATACACCTGTCAGCAACGGGTGTGGCTGAAATAGCCAAATCCATCAATTTGAAGGGGTGACCACATACGTTTGTATATATAGTGTATCTAGATCAAATAGGGGTACCTTGACATGTTGCTTTGTGTTTTTTAAACCAGGTTTGGTGTTCATTTGAGCTATATGAAATGGAAGGGAATTCCATGTAACAATGGATCTATATAATACTGTACACATTCCTATGCAACAATTTGGAATTTTCAACACAAATATTTCTTTACAAAAAGAAGAAGTGATGCAGTCAATCTCCTCAACTCTTTGCCAAGAGAGACTGGCATGCATAATATTTATATCAGCCATCTGATTACAATGAGCAAGACGTGACGCTCTGTTCTGGGCCAGCGGCAGCTTAACTAGGTCTTTCCTTGCAGCACTGGACCACACGACTGGACAATAATCAGGATAAGGAAAAACTAGAGCCTGCAGGACTTGCTTTGGGGAGTGTGGTGTCAAAAAAGCAGAGCATCTCTTTATTATGGACAGACCTCTCCCCATCTTTACAACCATTGAATCTATATGTTTGGACCATGAACAGTTTACAATCTAAGGTAATGGCAAGTAATTTAGCTTCTGAATAACCTAAAGTTAAAGACAAATAAGGCTTGTATCAATAATACGCTCTATACTGGCGACTCATAGTTGAGCCACAGGCATATTGAATCATTCTGTCATGTTTTATTATTCGTTGTCATATTGCATTATTCCGTGTCAGGAGGGGTAAAGTCATTTTGGGGGGCAACTCTCCATAAGACCTCGTAGTAGGGCCCTGACGTATATTTCTGCCTCTTGGAAGTCAGGATGGTGTTCATTAGGCACAAAACATTAGAAAGCAGACTGACAAATGGAGGGAGTACCTGGACTGCTCCATTACGAACCTCTCATTTTCCATTACATTTTCTAAAATTATTTTGATCCTTTTCCTCCCCAATTACGTGGTATCTAATTGGTAGTTACAGCCTTGTCTCATCGCTGTAACACCCGTACGGACTCGGGAGAGGCGAAGGTCGAGAGAAATGCGTCCTCTTAAACACAACCCAGCCAAGCCACATTGCTACTTGACACAATGCCCGCTTAACCCAGAAGCCAGGCACACCAATGTGTGGGAGGAAACACCGTACACCTGGCGACCGTGTGAGCGTGCATGCGCCGTCCCGGCCACCGGAGTCGCTAGAGCGTGATGGGACATCTCTGCCTGCCAAACCCTCCCCTAACCCGGACGACGCTGGGCCAATTGTGCTCCACCCCATGGGTCTCCCAGTCGCGGCCGGAAGCGACAGGGCCTGGACTCGAATCAGGATCTCTAGTGGCACAGCTAGCACTGCGATTCAGTACCTAAGACCACTGTGCCACTCGGGAGGCCACAAAGTGATTTTAAATGTTTCCTGTTGCATTCCCTAATGAACACTACCCAGGCAAATACATTGGAAAACAACCACTTGCCCCTCCTGCTCTCTCTCTCTCTCTGTCCCTCCCTCTTCGCCTGCTCCAGATGCTTAACTGTTGCTTTCACCTATGGCGGTAGCTGACACCATATGTGCAGCCAGGTGTCCCAAGGACCTGATGCCAAGCCACTCCAATGTGAGCCACAATTAAGAAATACACCCCAGACCGTCAGACAAACACCTGGAAAACCGCATCACAATTATCTCCCAGGATGAAGACGCAATAAGCAGACAGATTTTCCCCACACAGGGTAATGACGGGTTTACTAGTGCGTTGGATTAACCTTGGCTTTGCAAATCTGGCATCAGGTCGAGGTGTGATTCTATATTCATCCTAAGCATAGAGCTCGGATTAATGTGTAGGTAGTAAGACGTTACACTGACCTGAGGTCAGTTCTTTGGGGAAATGTAATCATACACGACAAATCTATCCTATTTCACATGGGATTGACAGGTTGCTGGCGTTGGTGATATGGTGTTGAGTTATGGGCTGGGTATATTTGTTAATTTTATCCAAACTCACCTTTTTCTCCAGAAAGAGATTACTTTGTCTAAAGTGGACATTTGGGCGGCAGGTAGCCTAGCGGTTAAGAGCGTGGGCCAGTGGGTTCTCTAGTAAATTAGTAAGAATAAGGACATTTGGGCGGCAGGTAGCCTAGCGGTTAGAGCGTGGGCCAGTGGGTTCTCTAGTAAATTAGTAAGAATAAGGACATTTGGGCGGCAGGTAGCCTAGCGGTTAGAGCGTGGGCCAGTGGGTTCTCTAGTAAATTAGTAAGAATAAGGACATTTGGGCGGCAGGTAGCCTAGCGGTTAAGAGCGTGGGCCAGTGGGTTCTCTAGTAAATTAGTAAGAATAAGGACATTTGGGCGGCAGGTAGCCTAGCGGTTAGAGCGTGGGCCAGTGGGTTCTCTAGTAAATTAGTAAGAATAAGGACATTTGGGCGGCAGGTAGCCTAGCGGTTAGAGCGTGGGCCAGTGGGTTCTCTAGTAAATTAGTAAGAATAAGGACATTTGGGCGGCAGGTAGCCTAGCGGTTAGAGCGTGGGCCAGTGGGTTCTCTAGTAAATTAGTAAGAATAAGGACATTTGGGCGGCAGGTAGCCTAGCGGTTAGAGCGTGGGCCAGTGGGTTCTCTAGTAAATTAGTAAGAATAAGGACATTTGGGCGGCAGGTAGCCTAGCGGTTAGAGCGTGGGCCAGTGGGTTCTCTAGTAAATTAGTAAGAATAAGGACATTTGGGCGGCAGGTAGCCTAGCGGTTAGAGCGTGGGCCAGTGGGTTCTCTAGTAAATTAGTAAGAATAAGGACATTTGGGCGGCAGGTAGCCTAGCGGTTAGAGCGTGGGCCAGTGGGTTCTCTAGTAAATTAGTAAGAATAAGGACATTTGGGCGGCAGGTAGCCTAGCGGTTAGAGCGTGGGCCAGTGGGTTCTCTAGTAAATTAGTAAGAATAAGGACATTTGGGCGGCAGGTAGCCTAGCGGTTAGAGCGTGGGCCAGTGGGTTCTCTAGTAAATTAGTAAGAATAAGGACATTTGGGCGGCAGGTAGCCTAGCGGTTAGAGCGTGGGCCAGTGGGTTCTCTAGTAAATTAGTAAGAATAAGGACATTTGGGCGGCAGGTAGCCTAGCGGTTAAGAGCGTGGGCCAGTGGGTTCTCTAGTAAATTAGTAAGAATAAGGACATTTGGGCGGCAGGTAGCCTAGCGGTTAGAGCGTGGGCCAGTGGGTTCTCTAGTAAATTAGTAAGAATAAGGACATTTGGGCGGCAGGTAGCCTAGCGGTTAGAGCGTGGGCCAGTGGGTTCTCTAGTAAATTAGTAAGAATAAGGACATTTGGGCGGCAGGTAGCCTAGCGGTTAGAGCGTGGGCCAGTGGGTTCTCTAGTAAATTAGTAAGAATAAGGACATTTGGGCGGCAGGTAGCCTAGCGGTTAGAGCGTGGGCCAGTGGGTTCTCTAGTAAATTAGTATGAATAAGGACATTTGGGCGGCAGGTAGCCTAGCGGTTAGAGCGTGGGCCAGTGGGTTCTCTAGTAAATTAGTAAGAATAAGGACATTTGGGCGGCAGGTAGCCTAGCGGTTAGAGCGTGGGCCAGTGGGTTCTCTAGTAAATTAGTAAGAATAAGGACATTTGGGCGGCAGGTAGCCTAGCGGTTAAGAGCGTGGGCCAGTGGGTTCTCTAGTAAATTAGTAAGAATAAGGACATTTGGGCGGCAGGTAGCCTAGCGGTTAAGAGCGTGGGCCAGTGGGTTCTCTAGTAAATTAGTAAGAATAAGGACATTTGGGCGGCAGGTAGCCTAGCGGTTAAGAGCGTGGGCCAGTGGGTTCTCTAGTAAATTAGTAAGAATAAGGACATTTGGGCGGCAGGTAGCCTAGCGGTTAAGAGCGTGGGCCAGTGGGTTCTCTAGTAAATTAGTAAGAATAAGGACATTTGGGCGGCAGGTAGCCTAGCGGTTAGAGCGTGGGCCAGTGGGTTCTCTAGTAAATTAGTAAGAATAAGGACATTTGGGCGGCAGGTAGCCTAGCGGTTAGAGCGTGGGCCAGTGGGTTCTCTAGTAAATTAGTAAGAATAAGGACATTTGGGCGGCAGGTAGCCTAGCGGTTAGAGCGTGGGCCAGTGGGTTCTCTAGTAAATTAGTAAGAATAAGGACATTTGGGCGGCAGGTAGCCTAGCGGTTAAGAGCGTGGGCCAGTGGGTTCTCTAGTAAATTAGTAAGAATAAGGACATTTGGGCGGCAGGTAGCCCAGCGGTTAAGAGCGTGGGCCAGTGGGTTCTCTAGTAAATTAGTAAGAATAAGGACATTTGGGCGGCAGGTAGCCTAGCGGTTAAGAGCGTGGGCCAGTGGGTTCTCTAGTAAATTAGTAAGAATAAGGACATTTGGGCGGCAGGTAGCCTAGCGGTTAAGAGCGTAAATTAGTAAGAATAAGGACATTTGGGCGGCAGCAGTGGGTTCTCTAGTAAATTAGTAAGAATAAGGACATTTGGGCGGCAGGTAGCCTAGCGGTTAGAGCGTGGGCCAGTGGGTTCTCTAGTAAATTAGTAAGAATAAGGACATTTGGGCGGCAGGTAGCCTAGCGGTTAGAGCGTGGGCCAGTGGGTTCTCTAGTAAATTAGTAAGAATAAGGACATTTGGGCGGCAGGTAGCCTAGCGGTTAGAGCGTGGGCCAGTGGGTTCTCTAGTAAATTAGTAAGAATAAGGACATTTGGGCGGCAGGTAGCCTAGCGGTTAAGAGCGTGGGCCAGTGGGTTCTCTAGTAAATTAGTAAGAATAAGGACATTTGGGCGGCAGGTAGCCTAGCGGTTAGAGCGTGGGCCAGTGGGTTCTCTAGTAAATTAGTAAGAATAAGGACATTTGGGGCGGCAGGTAGCCTAGCGGTTAGAGCGTGGGCCAGTGGGTTCTCTAGTAAATTAGTAAGAATAAGGACATTTGGGCGGCAGGTAGCCTAGCGGTTAGAGCGTGGGCCAGTGGGTTCTCTAGTAAATTAGTAAGAATAAGGACATTTGGGCGGCAGGTAGCCTAGCGGTTAGAGCGTGGGCCAGTGGGTTCTCTAGTAAATTAGTAAGAATAAGGACATTTGGGCGGCAGGTAGCCTAGCGGTTAGAGCGTGGGCCAGTGGGTTCTCTAGTAAATTAGTAAGAATAAGGACATTTGGGCGGCAGGTAGCCTAGCGGTTAGAGCGTGGGCCTCTAGTAAATTAGGGTTCTCTAGTGGGTTCTCTAGTAAATTAGTAAGAATAAGGACATTTGGGCGGCAGGTAGCCTAGCGGTTAGAGCGTGGGCCAGTGGGTTCTCTAGTAAATTAGTAAGAATAAGGACATTTGGGCGGCAGGTAGCCTAGCGGTTAAGAGCGTGGGCCAGTGGGTTCTCTAGTAAATTAGTAAGAATAAGGACATTTGGGCGGCAGGTAGCCTAGCGGTTAAGAGCGTGGGCCAGTGGGTTCTCTAGTAAATTAGTAAGAATAAGGACATTTGGGCGGCAGGTAGCCTAGCGGTTAAGAGCGTGGGCCAGTGGGTTCTCTAGTAAATTAGTAAGAATAAGGACATTTGGGCGGCAGGTAGCCTAGCGGTTAGAGCGTGGGCCAGTGGGTTCTCTAGTAAATTAGTAAGAATAAGGACATTTGGGCGGCAGGTAGCCTAGCGGTTAGAGCGTGGGCCAGTGGGTTCTCTAGTAAATTAGTAAGAATAAGGACATTTGGGCGGCAGGTAGCCTAGCGGTTAGAGCGTGGGCCAGTGGGTTCTCTAGTAAATTAGTAAGAATAAGGACATTTGGGCGGCAGGTAGCCTAGCGGTTAGAGCGTGGGCCAGTGGGTTCTCTAGTAAATTAGTAAGAATAAGGACATTTGGGCGGCAGGTAGCCTAGCGGTTAGAGCGTGGGCCAGTGGGTTCTCTAGTAAATTAGTAAGAATAAGGACATTTGGGCGGCAGGTAGCCTAGCGGTTAGAGCGTGGGCCAGTGGGTTCTCTAGTAAATTAGTAAATAACATTTGGGCGGCAGGTAGCCTAGCGGTTAGAGCGTGGGCCAGTGGGTTCTCTAGTAAATTGTAAGAATAAGGACATTTGGGCGGCAGGTAGCCTAGCGGTTAGAGCGTGGGCCAGTGGGTTCTCTAGTAAATTAGTAAGAATAAGGACATTTGGGCGGCAGGTAGCCTAGCGGTTAGAGCGTGGGCCAGTGGGTTCTCTAGTAAATTAGTAAGAATAAGGACATTTGGGCGGCAGGTAGCCTAGCGGTTAGAGCGTGTGGGCCAGTGGGTTCTCTAGTAAATTAGTAAGAATAAGGACATTTGGGCGGCAGGTAGCCTAGCGGTTAGAGCGTGGGCCAGTGGGTTCTCTAGTAAATTAGTAAGAATAAGGACATTTGGGCGGCAGGTAGCCTAGCGGTTAGAGCGTGGGCCAGTGGGTTCTCTAGTAAATTAGTAAGAATAAGGACATTTGGGCGGCAGGTAGCCTAGCGGTTAGAGCGTGGGCCAGTGGGTTCTCTAGTAAATTAGTAAGAATAAGGACATTTGGGCGGCAGGTAGCCTAGCGGTTAGAGCGTGGGCCAGTGGGTTCTCTAGTAAATTAGTAAGAATAAGGACATTTGGGCGGCAGGTAGCCTAGCGGTTAGAGCGTGGGCCAGTGGGTTCTCTAGTAAATTAGTAAGAATAAGGACATTTGGGCATTTGGCAGGTAGCCTAGCGGTTAGAGCGTGGGCCAGTGGGTTCTCTAGTAAATTAGTAAGAATAAGGACATTTGGGCGGCAGGTAGCCTAGCGGTTAGAGCGTGGGCCAGTGGGTTCTCTAGTAAATTAGTAAGAATAAGGACATTTGGGCGGCAGGTAGCCTAGCGGTTAGAGCGTGGGCCAGTGGGTTCTCTAGTAAATTAGTAAGAATAAGGACATTTGGGCGGCAGGTAGCCTAGCGGTTAGAGCGTGGGCCAGTGGGTTCTCTAGTAAATTAGTAAGAATAAGGACATTTGGGCGGCAGGTAGCCTAGCGGTTAGAGCGTGGGCCAGTGGGTTCTCTAGTAAATTAGTAAGAATAAGGACATTTGGGCGGCAGGTAGCCTAGCGGTTAGAGCGTGGGCCAGTGGGTTCTCTAGTAAATTAGTAAGAATAAGGACATTTGGGCGGCAGGTAGCCTAGCGGTTAGAGCGTGGGCCAGTGGGTTCTCTAGTAAATTAGTAAGAATAAGGACATTTGGGCGGCAGGTAGCCTGACGGTTAGAGCGTGGGCCAGTGGGTTCTCTAGTAAATTAGTAAGAATAAGGACATTTGGGCGGCAGGTAGCCTAGCGGTTAGAGCGTGGGCCAGTGGGTTCTCTAGTAAATTAGTAAGAATAAGGACATTTGGGCGGCAGGTAGCCTAGCGGTTAGAGCGTGGGCCAGTGGGTTCTCTAGTAAATTAGTAAGAATAAGGACATTTGGGCGGCAGGTAGCCTAGCGGTTAGAGCGTGGGCCAGTGGGTTCTCTAGTAAATTAGTAAGAATAAGGACATTTGGGCGGCAGGTAGCCTAGCGGTTAGAGCGTGGGCCAGTGGGTTCTCTAGTAAATTAGTAAGAATAAGGACATTTGGGCGGCAGGTAGCCTAGCGGTTAGAGCGTGGGCCAGTGGGTTCTCTAGTAAATTAGTAAGAATAAGGACATTTGGGCGGCAGGTAGCCTAGCGGTTAGAGCGTGGGCCAGTGGGTTCTCTAGTAAATTAGTAAGAATAAGGACATTTGGGCGGCTGGGCGGTAGCCTAGCGGTTAGAGCGTGGGCCAGTGGGTTCTCTAGTAAATTAGTAAGAATAAGGACATTTGGGCGGCAGGTAGCCTAGCGGTTAGAGCGTGGGCCAGTGGGTTCTCTAGTAAATTAGTAAGAATAAGGACATTTGGGCGGCAGGTAGCCTAGCGGTTAGAGCGTGGGCCAGTGGGTTCTCTAGTAAATTAGTAAGAATAAGGACATTTGGGCGGCAGGTAGCCTAGCGGTTAGAGCGTGGGCCAGTGGGTTCTCTAGTAAATTAGTAAGAATAAGGACATTTGGGCGGCAGGTAGCCTAGCGGTTAGAGCGTGGGCCAGTGGGTTCTCTAGTAAATTAGTAAGAATAAGGACATTTGGGCGGCAGGTAGCCTAGCGGTTAGAGCGTGGGCCAGTGGGTTCTCTAGTAAATTAGTAAGAATAAGGACATTTGGGCGGCAGGTAGCCTGCGGTTAGAGCGTGGGCCAGTGGGTTCTCTAGTAAATTAGTAAGAATAAGGACATTTGGGCGGCAGGTAGCCTAGCGGTTAGAGCGTGGGCCAGTGGGTTCTCTAGTAAATTAGTAAGAATAAGGACATTTGGGCGGCAGGTAGCCTAGCGGTTAGAGCGTGGGCCAGTGGGTTCTCTAGTAAATTAGTAAGAATAAGGACATTTGGGCGGCAGGTAGCCTAGCGGTTAGAGCGTGGGCCAGTGGGTTCTCTAGTAAATTAGTAAGAATAAGGACATTTGGGCGGCAGGTAGCCTAGCGGTTAGAGCGTGGGCCAGTGGGTTCTCTAGTAAATTAGTAAGAATAAGGACATTTGGGCGGCAGGTTAGCGTGGGCCAGTGGTTCTCTAGTAAATTAGTAAGTGGGGCGGCAGGTAGCCTAGCGGTTAGGTGGGTTCTCTAGTAAATTAGTAAGAATAAGGACATTTGGGCGGCAGGTAGCCTAGCGGTTAGAGCGTGGGCCAGTGGGTTCTCTAGTAAATTAGTAAGAATAAGGACATTTGGGCGGCAGGTAGCCTAGCGGTTAGAGCGTGGGCCAGTGGGTTCTCTAGTAAATTAGTAAGAATAAGGACATTTGGGCGGCAGGTAGCCTAGCGGTTAGAGCGTGGGCCAGTGGGTTCTCTAGTAAATTAGTAAGAATAAGGACATTTGGGCGGCAGGTAGCCTAGCGGTTAGAGCGTGGGCCAGTGGGTTCTCTAGTAAATTAGTAAGAATAAGGACATTTGGGCGGCAGGTAGCCTAGCGGTTAGAGCGTGGGCCAGTGGGTTCTCTAGTAAATTAGTAAGAATAAGGACATTTGGGCGGCAGGTAGCCTAGCGGTTAGAGCGTGGGCCAGTGGGTTCTCTGGTAAATTAGTAAGAATAAGGACATTTGGGCGGCAGGTAGCCTAGCGGTTAGAGCGTGGGCCAGTGGGTTCTCTAGTAAATTAGTAAGAATAAGGACATTTGGGCGGCAGGTAGCCTGCGGTTAGAGCGTGGGCCAGTGGGTTCTCTAGTAAATTAGTAAGAATAAGGACATTTGGGCGGCAGGTAGCCTAGCGGTTAGAGCGTAAATTAGGGCCAAGGACATTTGGTTCTCTAGTTCTCTAAATTAGTAAGAATAAGGACATTTGGGCGGCAGGTAGCCTAGCGGTTAGAGCGTGGGCCAGTGGGTTCTCTAGTAAATTAGTAAGAATAAGGACATTTGGGCGGCAGGTAGCCTAGCGGTTAGAGCGTGGGCCAGTGGGTTCTCTAGTAAATTAGTAAGAATAAGGACATTTGGGCGGCAGGTAGCCTAGCGGTTAGAGCGTGGGCCAGTGGGTTCTCTAGTAAATTAGTAAGAATAAGGACATTTGGGCGGCAGGTAGCCTAGCGGTTAGAGCGTGGGCCAGTGGGTTCTCTAGTAAATTAGTAAGAATAAGGACATTTGGGCGGCAGGTAGCCTAGCGGTTAGAGCGTGGGCCAGTGGGTTCTCTAGTAAATTAGTAAGAATAAGGACATTTGGGCGGCAGGTAGCCTAGCGGTTAGAGCGTGGGCCAGTGGGTTCTCTAGTAAATTTTGGGCGGCAGTAAGAATAAGGACATTTGGGCGGCAGGTAGCCTAGCGGTTAGAGCGTGGGCCAGTGGGTTCTCTAGTAAATTAGTAAGAATAAGGACATTTGGGCGGTAGCAGGTAGCCTGGCGGTTAGAGCGTGGGCCAGTGGGTTCTCTAGTAAATTAGTAAGAATAAGGACATTTGGGCGGCAGGTAGCCTAGCGGTTAGAGCGTGGGCCAGTGGGTTCTCTAGTAAATTAGTAAGAATAAGGACATTTGGGCGGCAGGTAGCCTAGCGGTTAGAGCGTGGGCCAGTGGGTTCTCTAGTAAATTAGTAAGAATAAGGACATTTGGGCGGCAGGTAGCCTAGCGGTTAGAGCGTGGGCCAGTGGGTTCTCTAGTAAATTAGTAAGAATAAGGACATTTGGGCGGCAGGTAGCCTAGCGGTTAGAGCGTGGGCCAGTGGGTTCTCTAGTAAATTAGTAAGAATAAGGACATTTGGGCGGCAGGTAGCCTAGCGGTTAGAGCGTGGGCCAGTGGGTTCTCTAGTAAATTAGTAAGAATAAGGACATTTGGGCGGCAGGTAGCCTAGCGGTTAGAGCGTGGGCCAGTGGGTTCTCTAGTAAATTAAGGACATTTGGGCGGCAGAATAAGGACATTTGGGCGGCAGGTAGCCTAGCGGTTAGAGCGTGGGCCAGTGGGTTCTCTAGTAAATTAGTAAGAATAAGGACATTTGGGCGGCAGGTAGCCTGCAGCGGTTAGAGCGTGGGCCAGTGGGTTCTCTAGTAAATTAGTAAGAATAAGGACATTTGGGCGGCAGGTAGCCTAGCGGTTAGAGCGTGGGCCAGTGGGTTCTCTAGTAAATTAGTAAGAATAAGGACATTTGGGCGGCAGGTAGCCTAGCGGTTAGAGCGTGGGCCAGTGGGTTCTCTAGTAAATTAGTAAGAATAAGGACATTTGGGCGGCAGGTAGCCTAGCGGTTAGAGCGTGGGCCAGTGGGTTCTCTAGTAAATTAGTAAGAATAAGGACATTTGGGCGGCAGGTAGCCTAGCGGTTAGAGCGTGGGCCAGTGGGTTCTCTAGTAAATTAGTAAGAATAAGGACATTTGGGCGGCAGGTAGCCTAGCGGTTAGAGCGTGGGCCAGTGGGTTCTCTAGTAAATTAGTAAGAATAAGGACATTTGGGCGGCAGGTAGCCTAGCGGTTAGAGCGTGGGCCAGTGGGTTCTCTAGTAAATTAGTAAGAATAAGGACATTTGGGCGGCAGGTAGCCTAGCGGTTAGAGCGTGGGCCAGTGGGTTCTCTAGTAAATTAGTAAGAATAAGGACATTTGGGCGGCAGGTAGCCTAGCGGTTAGAGCGTGGGCCAGTGGGTTCTCTAGTAAATTAGTAAGAATAAGGACATTTGGGCGGCAGGTAGCCTAGCGGTTAGAGCGTGGGCCAGTGGGTTCTCTAGTAAATTAGTAAGAATAAGGACATTTGGGCGGCAGGTAGCCTAGCGGTTAGAGCGTGGGCCAGTGGGTTCTCTAGTAAATTAGTAAGAATAAGGACATTTGGGCGGCAGGTAGCCTAGCGGTTAGAGCGTGGGCCAGTGGGTTCTCTAGTAAATTAGTAAGAATAAGGACATTTGGGCGGCAGGTAGCCTAGCGGTTAGAGCGTGGGCCAGTGGGTTCTCTAGTAAATTAGTAAGAATAAGGACATTTGGGCGGCAGGTAGCCTAGCGGTTAGAGCGTGGGCGGCAGTGGGTTCTCTAGTAAATTAGTAAGAATAAGGACATTTGGGCGGCAGGTAGCCTAGCGGTTAGAGCGTGGGCCAGTGGGTTCTCTAGTAAATTAGTAAGAATAAGGACATTTGGGCGGCAGGTAGCCTAGCGGTTAGAGCGTGGGCCAGTGGGTTCTCTAGTAAATTAGTAAGAATAAGGACATTTGGGCGGCAGAGCCTAGCGGTTAGAGCGTGGGCATTTCTCTAGTAAATTAGTAAGAATAAGCATTTGGTAGGTAGCCTAGCGGTTAGAGCGTGGGCCAGTGGGTTCTCTAGTAAATTAGTAAGAATAAGGACATTTGGGCGGCAGGTAGCCTAGCGGTTAGAGCGTGGGCCAGTGGGTTCTCTAGTAAATTAGTAAGAATAAGGACATTTGGGCGGCAGGTAGCCTAGCGGTTAGAGCGTGGGCCAGTGGGTTCTCTAGTAAATTAGTAAGAATAAGGACATTTGGGCGGCAGGTAGCCTAGCGGTTAGAGCGTGGGCCAGTGGGTTCTCTAGTAAATTAGTAAGAATAAGGACATTTGGGCGGCAGGTAGCCTAGCGGTTAGAGCGTGGGCCAGTGGGTTCTCTAGTAAATTAGTAAGAATAAGGACATTTGGGCGGCAGGTAGCCTAGCGGTTAGAGCGTGGGCCAGTGGGTTCTCTAGTAAATTAGTAAGAATAAGGACATTTGGGCGGCAGGTAGCCTAGCGGTTAGAGCGTGGGCCAGTGGGTTCTCTAGTAAATTAGTAAGAATAAGGACATTTGGGCGGCAGGTAGCCTAGCGGTTAGAGCGTGGGCCAGTGGGTTCTCTAGTAAATTAGTAAGAATAAGGACATTTGGGCGGCAGGTAGCCTGGCGGTTAGAGCGTGGGCCAGTGGGTTCTCTAGTAAATTAGTAAGAATAAGGACATTTGGGCGGCAGGTAGCCTAGCGGTTAGAGCGTGGGCCAGTGGGTTCTCTAGTAAATTAGTAAGAATAAGGACATTTGGGCGGCAGGTAGCCTAGCGGTTAGAGCGTGGGCCAGTGGGTTCTCTAGTGAAATTAGTAAGAATAAGGACATTTGGGCGGCAGGTAGCCTGCGGTTAGAGCGTGGGCCAGTGGGTTCTCTAGTAAATTAGTAAGAATAAGGACATTTGGGCGGCAGGTAGCCCTAGCGGTTAGAGCGTGGGCCAGTGGGTTCTCTAGTAAATTAGTAAGAATAAGGACATTTGGGCGGCAGGTAGCCTAGCGGTTAGAGCGTGGGCCAGTGGGTTCTCTAGTAAATTAGTAAGAATAAGGACATTTGGGCGGCAGGTAGCCTAGCGGTTAGAGCGTGGGCCAGTGGGTTCTCTAGTAAATTAGTAAGAATAAGGACATTTGGGCGGCAGGTAGCCTAGCGGTTAGAGCGTGGGCCAGTGGGTTCTCTAGTAAATTAGTAAGAATAAGGACATTTGGGCGGCAGGTAGCCTAGCGGTTAGAGCGTGGGCCAGTGGGTTCTCTAGTAAATTAGTAAGAATAAGGACATTTGGGCGGCAGGTAGCCTAGCGGTTAGAGCGTGGGCCAGTGGGTTCTCTAGTAAATTAGTAAGAATAAGGACATTTGGGCGGCAGGTAGCCTAGCGGTTAGAGCGTGGGCCAGTGGGTTCTCTAGTAAATTAGTAAGAATAAGGACATTTGGGCGGCAGGTAGCCTAGCGGTTAGAGCGTGGGCCAGTGGGTTCTCTAGTAAATTAGTAAGAATAAGGACATTTGGGCGGCAGGTAGCCTAGCGGTTAGAGCGTGGGCCAGTGGGTTCTCTAGTAAATTAGTAAGAATAAGGACATTTGGGCGGCAGGTAGCCTAGCGGTTAGAGTGGGTTCGTGTAAGAATAAGGACCAGGTGGGTTCTCTAGTGGGTTCTCTAGTAAATTAGTAAGAATAAGGACATTTGGGCGGCAGGTAGCCTAGCGGTTAGAGCGTGGGCCAGTGGGTTCTCTAGTAAATTAGTAAGAATGTCTCACCCCATGTTATAGAATGGCTTTTATTCACATTACACCTGCTCACTTTCGGTTGTTTGAAAAGGAAATAATCTCCAAAATATCGTTATTTTTTAAACAAGCCTCAGAAAGTTGGTTGCAATTTCAGTTTAATCCACCTATAAAGACAAAACAAATAATATAACAAATATTGTGGTTGAACTCAAATATACTCACTGATTGAAAAGAAAAAAACATATTTTTCAAAGAAATTTTTAAAAAAGGTATAATTTTAGTGAATGATATCATAAATAGGACTGGTGGAGTTGTCACCACAGAAGTGTTTTAGGGAGAGTTTGACAGTGATACAGGCAATGAGGCAGTGATCGCTGAGATCCTGATTGAAGACAGCGGAGGTGTATTTGGAGGGCCAGTTGGTCAGGATAATGTCTATAAGGATGCCCATGTTTACAGATGTAGGGTTGTACCTGGTTGGTTCCTTAATTATTTGTGTGAGACTGAGGGCATCTAGCTTAGATTGTAGGACTGCCGGGGTGTTAAGCATATCCCAGTTTAGGTCACCTAACAGAACGAACTCTGAAGATAGATGGGGGCGATCAATTCACAAATGGTGTCCAGGGCACAGCTGGAGCTGAGGGGGTCGGTAGCAGGCGGCAACAGTGAGAGACTTATTTCTGGAGAGAGTCATTTTTTAAATTAGTAGTTCGAACTGTTTGGGTATGGACCTGGAAAGTATGACATTACTTTGCAGGCTCTCTGCAGCAGACTGCAACTCCTCCCCTTTGGCAGTTCTATCTTGACGGAAAATGTTATATTTGGGTATGGAAATCTCAGAATTTTTGGTGGCCTTCCTAAGCCAGGATTCAGACACGGCAAGGACATCAGGGTTGGCAGAGTGTGCTAAAGCAGTGAGTAAAACAAACTTCTGGAGGAGGCTTCTGATGTTGACATGCATGAAACCAGGGCTTTTTTGATCACAGAAGTCAACAAATGAGGGTGCCTGGGGACATGCAGAGCCTGGGTTTACCTCCTCATCACCCTTGGAACAGAGGAGGAGTAGGATGAGGGTGCGGCTAAAGGCTATCAAAACTGGTCGCCTAGAGCGTTGAGGGACAAAGAATAAAAAGGAGCAGATTTCTGGGCGTAATGCGCAGACAGGGGTATGGTGGGGTGCGGGTACAGCGGAGGTAAGCCCAGGCACTGGATGATGATAAGAGAGGTTGTATTTCTGGACATGCTGGTTGTATAATGGGTGAGGTCACCGCATGTGTGGGAGGTGTGACAAAGGAGGTATCAGAGGTGTGAAGAGTGGAACTAGGGGCTCCATTGTAAAACAAAACAATGATAACTAACCTGAACAACAGTATACAAGGGATATTGACATTTGAGAGAGACATACAGCAAGGCATAATGTAATCTCAGGTGTTGATTGGGAGAGTTAGCTAAAACAACAGGTGAGACAACAACAGCTCATCAGCTAACACAACAACAGCAGGTAAAATGGCGATGACTAGGCAGAGAGGGTCGGATTAACTACACACAGAGCCTGTCCCCCCAATCTATCTTCAGAGTTCGCTTTGTTAGGTGACCTAAACTGGGATATGCTTAACACCCAGGCCGCCCAACAATCTAAGCTAGATGCCTTCAGTCTCACACAAATAATTAAGGAACCAACCAGGTACAACCCTAAATCCGTAAACATAGATATTATCCTGACCAACTTGTCCTCCAAATACACCTCTGCTGTTTTCAATCAGGATCTCAAACAACCACATCTCATCACTGTCAAACACTCCCTAAAACACTTCTGCGAGCAGGCCTTTCTAATCGACCTGGCCTGGGTATCCTGGAAGGATATTTACCTCATCCCGTCAGTTGAGGATGCCTGGTTGTTCTTTAAAAGTAATTTCCTCACCATCTTAAATAAGCATGCCCCTTTCAAAAATGTAGAACTAAGAACAGATATAGCCCTTGTTCACTCCAGACCTGACTGCCCTTGACCAGCACAAAAACATCCTGTGGCGGACTGCACTAGCATCAAATAGTCCCCATATGCAACTTTTCAGGGAAGTCAGGAACCAACACACACAGTCAGTTAGGAAAACTAAGGCTAAGCTTTGTCAAACAAAATTTTGAATCCTGTAGCTCTCTCCAAAAAGTTCTGGGACACTGTACAGTCCATGGAGAATAAGAGCACCTCCTCCCAGCTGCCCACTGCTCTGAGGATAGGAAACACTGTAAAGTCCATGGAGAATAAGAGCACCTCCTCCCAGCTGCCCACGGTACTGAGGCTAGGAAACACTGTAAAGTCCATGGAGAATAAGAGCACCTCCTCCCAGCTGCCCACTGCACTGAGGCTAGGAAACACTGTAAAGTCCATGGAGAATAAGAGCACCTCATCCCAGCTACCCACTGCTCTGAGGCTAGGAAACACTGTAAAGTCCATGGAGAATAAGAACACCTCCTCCCAGCTGCCCACTGTACTGAGGCTAGGAAACACTGTGAAGTCCATGGAGAATAAGAGAATCTCCTCCCAGCTGCCCACTGCACTGAGGATAGGAAACACTAAAGTCCATGGAGAATAAGAGCACCTCCTCCCAGCTGTCCACTGCACTGAGGATAGGAAACACTGTACAGTCCATGGAGAATAAGAGGACCTCCTCCCAGCTACCCACTGCTCTGAGGCTAGGAAACACTGTACAGTCCATAGAGAATAAGAGCACCTCATCCCAGCTACCCACTGCTCTGAGGCTAGGAAACACTGTAAAGTCCATGGAGAATAAGAGCACCTCCTCCCAGCTACCCACTGCACTGAGGCTAGGAAACACTGTACAGTCCATGGAGAATAAGAGCACCTCCTCCCAGCTGCCAACTGTACTGAGGCTAGGAAACACTGTACAGTCCATGGAGAATAAGAGCACCTCCTCCCAGCTGCCCACTGTACTGAGGCTAGGAAACACTGTGAAGTCCATAGAGAATAAGAGCACCTCCTCCCAGCTGCCCACTGCACTGAGGCTAGGAAACACTGTAAAGTCCATGGAGAATAAGAGCACCTCCTCCCAGCTGCCCACTGTACTGAGGCTAGGAAACACTGTAAAGTCCATGGAGAATAAGAGCACCTCCTTCCAGCTGCCCACTGCACTGAGGATAGGAAACACTGTAAAGTCCATGGAGAATAAGAGCACCTCCTCCCAGCTGCCCACTGCAATGAGGATAGGAAACACTGTAAAGTCCATGGAGAATAAGAGCACCTCCTCCCTGCTGCCCACTGCACTGAGGCTAGGAAACACTGTAAAGTCCATGGAGAATAAGAGCACCTCCTCCCAGCTGCCCACTGCAATGAGGATAGGAAACACTGTAAAGTCCATGGAGAATAAGAGCACCTCCTCCCAGCTGTCCACTGCACTGAGGCTAGGAAACACTGTGAAGTCCATAGAGAATAAGAGCATCTCCTCCCAGCTGCCCACTGCACTGAGGCTAGGAAACACTGTGAAGTCCATGGAGAATAAGAGCACCTCCTCCCAGCTGCCCACTGCACTGAGGATAGGAAACACTAAAGTCCATGGAGAATAAGAGCACCTCCTCCCAGCTGCCCACTGCACTGAGGCTAGGAAACACTGTAAAGTCCATAGAGAATAAGAGCATCTCCTCCCAGCTGCCCACTGCACTGAGGCTAGGAAACACTAAAGTCCATGGAGAATAAGAGCACCTCCTCCCAGCTACCCACTGCACTGAGGCTAGGAAACACTAAAGTCCATGGAGAATAAGAGCACCTCCTCCCAGCTGTCCACTGCACTGAGGATAGGAAACACTGTACAGTCCATGGAGAATAAGAGGACCTCCTCCCAGCTACCCACTGCTCTGAGGCTAGGAAACACTGTACAGTCCATAGAGAATAAGAGCACCTCATCCCAGCTACCCACTGCTCTGAGGCTAGGAAACACTGTAAAGTCCATGGAGAATAAGAGCACCTCCTCCCAGCTACCCACTGCACTGAGGCTAGGAAACACTGTACAGTCCATGGAGAATAAGAGCACCTCCTCCCAGCTGCCAACTGTACTGAGGCTAGGAAACACTGTACAGTCCATGGAGAATAAGAGCACCTCCTCCCAGCTGCCCACTGTACTGAGGCTAGGAAACACTGTGAAGTCCATAGAGAATAAGAGCACCTCCTCCCAGCTGCCCACTGCACTGAGGCTAGGAAACACTGTAAAGTCCATGGAGAATAAGAGCACCTCCTCCCAGCTGCCCACTGTACTGAGGCTAGGAAACACTGTAAAGTCCATGGAGAATAAGAGCACCTCCTTCCAGCTGCCCACTGCACTGAGGATAGGAAACACTGTAAAGTCCATGGAGAATAAGAGCACCTCCTCCCAGCTGCCCACTGCAATGAGGATAGGAAACACTGTAAAGTCCATGGAGAATAAGAGCACCTCCTCCCTGCTGCCCACTGCACTGAGGCTAGGAAACACTGTAAAGTCCATGGAGAATAAGAGCACCTCCTCCCAGCTGCCCACTGCAATGAGGATAGGAAACACTGTAAAGTCCATGGAGAATAAGAGCACCTCCTCCCAGCTGTCCACTGCACTGAGGCTAGGAAACACTGTGAAGTCCATAGAGAATAAGAGCATCTCCTCCCAGCTGCCCACTGCACTGAGGCTAGGAAACACTGTGAAGTCCATGGAGAATAAGAGCACCTCCTCCCAGCTGCCCACTGCACTGAGGATAGGAAACACTAAAGTCCATGGAGAATAAGAGCACCTCCTCCCAGCTGCCCACTGCACTGAGGCTAGGAAACACTGTAAAGTCCATAGAGAATAAGAGCATCTCCTCCCAGCTGCCCACTGCACTGAGGCTAGGAAACACTAAAGTCCATGGAGAATAAGAGCACCTCCTCCCAGCTACCCACTGCACTGAGGCTAGGAAACACTAAAGTCCATGGAGAATAAGAGCACCTCCTCCCAGCTGCCCACTGTACTGAGGCTAGGAAACACTGTAAAGTCCATGGAGAATAAGAGCACCTCCTCCCAGCTGCCCACTGCACTGAGGCTAGGAAACACTTTCACCACCAATAAATCCATGATAATCGAGAATTTCAATAAGCATTTCTCTACGGCTGGCCATGCTTTCCTCCTGGCTACCCCAACCTGGCCAACAGCTCTGCACCCGTCACAGCTACTTGCCCAAGCCTCCCCAGCTTCTCCTTCACCCAAATCCAGATAGCAGATGTTCTGAAAGAGCTGCAAAACCTGGACCCGTACAAATCAGCTAGCCTAATCTATCTGGACCCTCTCTTTCTAAAATGATCCGCCGCCATTGTTGCAAAGTGCCTAAAGTAGCAGAATCACCCTGTTATGTCAAATATTATTATTTATTTTTTTACCTTTATTTAACTCAGGTACATTTACATTTACATTTAAGTCATTTAGCAGACGCTCTTATCCAGAGCGACTTACAAATTGGTGCATACACCTTATGACATCCAGTGGAACAGCCACTTACAATAGTGCATCTAAATCTTTTAGGGGGTGAGAAGGATTACTTACCCTATCCTAGGTATTCCTTGAAGAGGTGGGGTTTCAGGTGTCTCCGGAAGGTGGTGATTGACTCCGCTGTCCTGGCGTCGTGAGGGAGTTTGTTCCACCATTGGGGGCCAGAGCAGCGAACAGTTTTGACTGGGCTGAGCGGGAACTGTACTTCCTCAGTGGTAGGGAGGCGAGCAGGCCAGAGGTGGATGAACGCAGTGCCCTTGTTTGGGTGTAGGGCCTGATCAGAGCCTGGAGGTACTGAGGTGCCGTTCCCCTCACAGCTCCGTAGGCAAGCACCATGGTCTTGTAGCGGATGCGAGCTTCAACTGGAAGCCAGTGGAGAGAGCGGAGGAGCGGGGTGACGTGAGAGAACTTGGGAAGGTTGAACACCAGACGGGCTGCGGCGTTCTGGATGGGTTGTAGGGGTTTAATGGCACAGGCAGGGAGCCCAGCCAACAGCGAGTTGCAGTAATCAAGACGGGAGATGACAAGTGCCTGGATTAGGACCTGCGCCGCTTCCTGTGTGAGGCAGGGTCGTACTCTGCGGATGTTGTAGAGCATGAACCTACAGGAACGGGACACCGCCTGATGTTAGTTGAGAACGACAGGGTGTTGTCCAGGATCACGCCAAGGTTCTTAGCGCTCTGGGAGGAGGACACAATGGAGTTGTCAACCGTGATGGCGAGATCATGGAACGGGCAATCCTTCCCCGGGAGGAAGAGGAGCTCCGTCTTGCTGAGGTTCAGCTTGAGGTGGTGATCCGTCATCCACACTGATATGTCTGCCAGACATGCAGAGATGCGATTCGCCACCTGGTCATCAGAAGGGGGAAAGGAGAAGATTAATTGTGTGTCGTCTGCATAGCAATGATAGGAGAGACCATGTGAGGTTATGACAGAGCCAAGTGACTTGGTGTATAGCGAGAATAAGAGAGGGCCTAGAACAGAGCCCTGGGGGACACCAGTGGTGAGAGCGCGTGGTGAGGAGACAGATTCTCGCCACGCCACCTGGTAGGAGCGACCTGTCAGGTAGGACGCAATCCAAGCGTGGGCCGCGCCGGAGATGCCCAACTCGGAGAGGGTGGAGAGGAGGATCTGATGGTTCACAGTATCGAAGGCAGCCGATAGGTCTAGAAGGATGAGAGCAGAGGAGAGAGAGTTAGCTTTAGCAGTGCGGAGCGCCTCCGTGATACAGAGAAGAGCAGTCTCAGTTGAATGACTAGTCTTGAAACCTGACTGATTTGGATCAAGAAGGTCATTCTGAGAGAGATAGCGGTAGAGCTGGCCAAGGATGGCACGCTCAAGAGTTTTGGAGAGAAAAGAAAGAAGGGATACTGGTCTGTAGTTGTTGACATCGGAGGGATCGAGTGTAGGTTTTTTCAGAAGGGGTGCAACTCTCGCTCTCTTGAAGACGGGAGGGACGTAGCCAGCGGTCAGGGATGAGTTGATGAGCGAGGTGAGGTAAGGGAGAAGGTCTCCGGAAATGGTCTGGAGAAGAGAGGAGGGGATAGGGTCAAGCGGGCAGGTTGTTGGGCGGCCGGCCGTCACAAGACGCGAGATTTCATCTGGAGAGAGAGGGGAGAAAGAGGTCAGAGCACAGGGTAGGGCAGTGTGAGCAGAACCAGCAGTGTCGTTTGACTTAGCAAACGAGGATCGGATGTCGTCGACCTTCTTTTCAAAATGGTTGACGAAGTCATCTGCAGAGAAGGAGGAGGGGGGATTCAGGAGGGAGGAGAAGGTGGCAAAGAGCTTCCTAGGGTTAGAGGCAGATGCTTGGAATTTAGAATGGTAGAAAGTGGCTTTAGCAGCAGAGACAGAGGAGGAAAATGTAGAGAGGAGGGAGTGAAAGGATGCCAGGTCCGCAGGGAGGCGAGTTTTCCTCCATTTCCGCTCGGCTGCCCGGAGCCCTGTTCTGTGAGCTCTCAATGAGTCGTCGAGCCACGGAGGCGGGAGGGGAGGACCGAGCCGGCCTGGAGGATAGGGGACATAGAGAGTCAAAGGATGCAGAAAGGGAGGAGAGGAGGGTTGAGGAGGCAGAATCAGGAGATAGGTTGGAGAAAGTTTGAGCAGAGGGAAGAGATGATAGGATGGAAGAGGAGAGAGTAGCGGGGAGAGAGAGCGAAGGTTGGGACGGCGCGATACCATCCGAGTAGGGGCAGTGTGGGAAGTGTTGGATGAGAGCGAAAGGTAAGGTAAGAACAAATTCTTATTTTCAATGACAGCCTAGGAACAGTGGGATAACTGGTCTAGGAACAGTGGGTTAAATGCTTTGTTCAGGGGGAGAACAACAGATTTGTACCTTGTCAGCTCAGGGATTTGATCTTGCAACCTTGCAGTTACTAGTCCAACGCTCTAACTACTAAGCTACACTGAGCCTTGGATACAGCTAGTATTGCACCAAATGCACATCACTCATTCGCTTACAGCCAGTTGTGATCCAAAGCCCCACCCCCCCAAACTTTTTTCATTGGATCTACACGAATCACATAGGTTACCTATTTTGGATTTGAAACTGAGAATTTCACCTAAAGGTGACTAGTTTGCATCCCTGAATATTACAAATCAAAATAAATTGCAAATATTGTACAATCCAGGTGTGCAAACCTCTTAGACTTTCCCAGAAATACTGTAATCGCTGCCAAAGGTGATTCTATACTGAACAAAAATATAAATGCAACATGCAACAATTTAAAATATTTTACTGTTAGAAGGAAATCAGGCAATTGAAAAAAATGAATTCGGCCCTAATCCATGGATATCAGATGACTGGGAATACAGATATGCATCTGTTGGTCACAGACACCTTAAAAAAAGGTAGGGGCGTGGATCAGAAAACCAGTTAGTATCTGGTGTGGATCAGAAAACCAGTTAGTATCTGGTGTGGATCAGAAAACCAGTTAGTATCTGGTGTGGATCAGAAAACCAGTCAGTATCTGGTGTGGATCAGAAAACCAGTCAGTATCTGGTGTGGATCAGAAAACCAGTCAGTATCTGGTGGGATCAGAAAACCAGTCAGTATCTGGTGTGGATCAGAAAACCAGTCAGTATCTGGTGTGGATCAGAAAACCAGTCAGTATCTGGTGTGGATCAGAAAACCAGTCAGTATCTGGTGTGGATCAGAAAACCAGTTAGTATCTGGTGTGGATCAGAAAACCAGTCAGTATCTGGTGTGGATCAGAAAACCAGTCAGTATCTGGTGTGGATCAGAAAACCAGTCAGTATCTGGTGTGGATCAGAAAACCAGTCAGTATCTGGTGTGGATCAGAAAACCAGTCAGTATCTGGTGTGGATCAGAAAACCAGTCAGTATCTGGTGTGGATCAGAAAACCAGTCAGTATCTGGTGTGGATCAGAAAACCAGTCAGTATCTGGTGTGGATCAGAAAACCAGTCAGTATCTGGTGTGGATCAGAAAACCAGTCAGTATCTGGTGGGATCAGAAAACCAGTCAGTATCTGGTGTGGATCAGAAAACCAGTCAGTATCTGGTGTGGATCAGAAAACCAGTCAGTATCTGGTGTGGATCAGAAAACCAGTTAGTATCTGGTGTGGATCAGAAAACCAGTTAGTATCTGGTGTGGATCAGAAAACCAGTCAGTATCTGGTGTGGATCAGAAAACCAGTTAGTATCTGGTGTGGATCAGAAAACCAGTCAGTATCTGGTGTGGATCAGAAAACCAGTCAGTATCTGGTGTGACCATTTGCCTCATGAAGCATGACACATCTCCTTCGCATAGAGTTGATCAGGCCGGTTGGACGTACTGCCAGATCCTCTAAAACGACATTCGAGGCGGCTCATGGTAGAGGAATGAACATTTGATTAACTTACAATAGCTCTGGTGCACATTAATGAAGTCTGCATGCCAATTACATGCTCCTCAAAACTTGAGATATCTGTAGCATTGTGTTGTGTGACAAAATGCACATTTTAGAGTGGCCTTGTATTGTCCCCATCACAAGGTGTACCTGTGTAATGATCATGCTGTTTAATCAGCTTGATATGCCACACCTGTCAGGTGGATGGATAATCTTGACAAAGGAGAAATGCTCACTAACAGTGATGTAAACACATTTGTGGACACAATTTGAGCATATGGAACATTTTTATTTTTTTATTTTTTTATTTCAGCTCATGAAACATGGGACCAACACTTTACATGTTGAGTTTATATTTTTGTTCTGTATATAAACCTGTTAAATAAATCCATATTGCCTGGATGTTACAGCTCAATGTCAGGACAGTCTACAACCCTAGTGTCAATGGTGTAAAGTACTTAAGTAAAAATATTTGAAAGTATTAGTCATTTTCTGGGGCTACTTTACTTTTAATATTTTTGCCAACTTTAACCTCACTACATTCCAAAATAAAATGTACTTTTTACTCCATACATTCTCACTGACACCCAAAAGTACTAGTTACAATTTGAATGCTTAGCAGTACAGGAAAAAGGTCCAATTCACACACTTATTCTTTATTTTTTTACCTTTATTTAACCAGTTAAGAACATATTCTTATTTTCAATGACGGCCTGGGAACAGTGCCTGTTCAGGGGCAGAATGACAGATTTGTACCTTGTCAGCTCGGGGGTTTGAACTCACAACGCTAGTCCAACGCTCTAACCACTAGGCTACGCTGCCGCCCCCCAAGAGAACATCCATGGTTATCTGTACTGCCTCTGATCTGGTGGACTCACTAAACATAAATGCTTTGTTTGAGTGTTGGTGTGCCCTCGGCTGTCAAAAAAAGTAATTTAAAAGTCAATTGTGCCATTTGGTTTGCTAAATAAGGAATTTTATGTATAGCATTTACTTTCTACTTTTAACTCAAGTATGAAAATTGAGTACTTTTTCCACCACTGTACTTAAGCTCATTTAGTAGTATTTTACTGGGTTACTTGAGTCATTTTCTATTAAGGTATCTTTACTTTTACTCAAGTATAACAATTGAGTACTTTTCCCACCTCTGCCTAGTGTACTCTTCCCAATGCTCAAACAGTGGTTCCCAAGCTTTATTAAAACATTTTGCCACACGGATTTACTGTATGAGTGGACCATTTTGATTGAAAATATCCCTGGGAGTCAGTGGATTGGTGTCATTTACAATTAAAAGTACTTTATTAGTTCAAATGCATCCAAAGAGGCAATCATTTCATGACAAATATACAGAGGAAAATAAACAGGTAGATTAGCCCAAGGGGAAGAGTAGGAAGAAGTTTGGTGAAGAAGAGTGGGCTGGGGATGTAAGCTTGTGCATTTGTATAAAATACCATTATTCACATTCAAGGCATCGCCAATGGAAAATGTATCATTGTCCAGTGATATTTGGGTGGGGAAAGTAAGCAAGTTATTACATGTTTTGTGCAGAGTAATGTACAGTTGCAGAGAGAGGCCTCTAGTGGCCAAAAGGCCATTTTAGCACCCCCCCAAATATCATGGCCAACCGGGTAATCAGAGATCAGCCAATCGTGAAGAAAATGGACCACTTCCAAATAGAGATTGCCTCAATGGCAGTGCCTGTGCGCTCAGACGCAATAATGGGAAATACTGTATATAGGGATGCTTTCTCTCTGTGTGTAGAGCCCATGAACAAAATAACATCAATATTATACAGCAGGCAACTACAGTAAAGGCTCAAACGGAACACTGTGTTGCATTACTGAGACACAGGGCAATTTGTATTATGTACTCAATGCTTATATGGCACATTTTGGTCCATGTCAGTGCTTTCATGTTTTAACAGGTCATATGCACACAGGTTTTAGGGGTTTGTTGCTTGCTGTAGCGGTCTTGCAGTCTTCTTCCTCTTTATAAGAAGTAGTCGGGGGTACGGCGGGTGACATGGGGCTCCCCGCGTCGAGGTGCAGGGTCAAACTGAAGGCTGGAGGAGGACAGGAAATACAACATTAGGATGACTCCAATGAAGACCATTACAGAACTGGCACATTTGAACATTTCAGAACAATTACAATTGATTACAATAATTCCGGCATTTTTACCCATCTACCAATAGGTGCCCTTCTTTGCGAGGCATTGGAAAACCTCCCTGGTCTTTGTGGTTGAATCTGTGTTTGAAATTCAATGCTCGACAAAGGGACCTTACAGATAATTGTATGTGTGGGGTACAGAGATGAGGTAGTCATTCAAAAATGATGTTACACACTATTATTGCACACAGTGAGTCCATGCAACTTAAGCAACATTTGTTTTACTCTGGAACTTATTTAGGCTTGCCATAACAAAAGGGGTTGAATACTTGGCTCAAGACATTTCAGCTTTTCATTTGTAATTACATTTGTACAAATTTCAAAACACCTAATTCCACTTTGACATTACGGGGTATTGTGTGACAATACCAGTGACAAAAAATCTCAAATGAATCCATTCTACATTCAGGCTGCAACAACAATATCTGGAAAAAGTCAAGGGGTGTGAATCATTTCTGAAGGCACTGTATATATTTTGTATTTATAATATAATCACTGAGAACTAAAAATCACCAAAATAAATGCTACGCGGATGAGAAAAAAACAACTATGAATTCAGCAGCATTGATAGTTATGTTTGTGCATTGATTGTTATGTGCATTGATTGTTATGTGCATTGATTGTTATGTGCATTGATTGTTATGTGCATTGATTGTTATGTGCATTGATTGTTATGTGCATTGATTGTTATGTGCATTGATTGTTATGTGCATTGATTGTTATGTGCATTGATTGTTATGTGCATTGATTGTTATGTGCATTGATTGTTATGTGCATTGATTGTTATGTGCATTGATTGTTATGTGCATTGATTGTTATGTGCATTGATTGTTATGTGCATTGATTGCTATGTGCATTGATTGTTATGTGCATTGATTGTTATGTGCATTGATTGCTATGTGCATTGATTGTTATGTGCATTGATAACAAAAGAACACAGCATTCATGGAAAAGTGCATAGAATTTTGGAAAATTAGCACAAATCAAACAGACTTATTGTGGATACAGGACTATGCGTGTAGACGTACTGCAAATAAAAATAATGCAGTGTCACAAATACTGTTGCATTATACAACAAATGTGTCCACTCTGGTCTTGGCACGTGCACTATAGCCAACAGCTGGCAGATACAGTGCAGGTAGACTAGACGATATGTATTTGTCAAATGGCAGCCATGCATTGATAAATACACATCACCAGAATAAGTACGGTGTATCAAGCTCTCCACCATTCACTTTCACCACTCGGTGAAGTTCATCATCATTTATTTAATCTGTGGCCTAATAAACTGCATGCTTTCCCGAGTCGTAGTGGGAGGACCACACAACATATCAAGTTGACTTCAATATGATGGTTATTATACCATAAAATGCATTTCCACCGCCATTTCTCACTTTATACATTTTACAGACACAAAAATGCCGCCCTGACGTTGCTCATCCATGAATGTAGATATTATTTCATTCCTTTAGTAGATTTGTGTGCATTAGGTATTTGTTGTGGAATTGTTAGATATTGCTGCACTGTTGTTACTAGAAGCACAAGCATTTCACTACACTCACAATAACATCTGCTAACCATGTGAATGTGACCAATAACATTTGATTTGAAAAGATCCCGTGTCGAAACCAACAAATTGTCTGTCGACATTTATACAATTGTACCAGCATATCCTGTTTCCATCAGTCTGGTAGTGACTCTAAGGCATCAGGTAATTCATCTGTATGAAATGGTTGGATGGAAAACTGGTTATAAACACTAATCTGAGTTCACCTGTCCTTAGAGCCTCAGATAATCTCGATGTGACTTACAAAGAGTATTTAAGAGTATCGTCCAGTTCCATGATGGCAGCTTGGTTGCCACAGCGATAGCAGTAGTTTGGTGCACTGAAGATGGTGACAACGTTTCGGTCATGACACCAGTTGTAGCCCTGGAAAACAAAAATCAGCATCACCATAAAAAGTTAAGTGAACCTTAAATTGCTTATTCTAATCATTAGTTAGATCTTTCTGAGGGCATATGCCATGTATGTATTTTAGGTACTTAAACCCTTCCCTTACAACCAGTACATGGTTTAATTTCCAACTCTACATTCTGAGCCAGGTGAATTCCAAGGATGCGTCTCAAATAGCAATCTATTCCCCTCAGTCAATTTTAAAAAGAGAGCCCTGTTCAAAAATAGTGCACTACGTGCGGGATAGGGTTCCATTTTGGACACAAGCTGCCAGCTCCTCCCTCAAAGCCGGTAGTGGATAATACTATAAATGAAAACGGTGTACACAAGACTCCTGAATTATTTATCCATGTTAAACAGCTAACACTTGCACAGTAGCTTGCAGCTGAAACATCTAGAAAGACATGGAGGGCAAGCTAACTCAAGTGTGTCTAGGCTACATCTGCTCTTACCGCGATATCTGTTCATTTTGACATCTCAAATTCAATTCCCTCTGGGCAGTCTTAACAGACCTTCAGGTTCCATGTACAGAACGGAAGTACTACAATATTTGACTTGAAACATTTAGAAAAATTGTCCTCTCTTCCATGGGAGGATTCAAATTCTAAACCATCTACAGAAGCATTTTACTCCCAGAATCACTGTAATTGCTACATGCTTTGATACTAAAACCACCCAGACTACACTAACCAAGTGATAAAGACACTGAGCATAAACAATCTCTGCATTAACTCCTAAACTAAAAGCACAACTGTGGTTACCTCTGGTCATGAATGCCAAGCATCACGTCTGGAAGTTGGTGGGCATGGTGATGGCAGCACATGCTGTGGGGATGTTTGTCAAGGGACTGGGAGACACAGGATCAGGGTATGAACAAAGCAAAGTACAGCGAGACTTAAGAAACCTGCTCCAGAACGCTCAGAAACTCAGACTGGGGGCGAAGGTTTTCCAACATGACAACGATGCACCTGCCCAAAGGTGTCTCTGAATGCCAGCACCTCCACTATAAAAAGGGGGGCAGATGCCCCAGCCCCCACGGTCATCTGGTCCCATAGTAATGAACATCTCTGACCAGACAGCAGGTTTCTCAGCCAGTTGAAATCATGGGGCATCATTTTTGATGGATATATATACAAAGACATATCAATTGAAAAAGGAAAAACAAAATGAAGTGCAGCTAGTTTGCAGTCTTTCCAGCTTCAAATTGTGTTAGCTGTGTTGTTGCCTAGCTCCTCTGAACAACAGTGTCACGAGAGAGCACATGTTTCTATGCCAGGTGAAATTCAATAAATACCACTAGAAAATAGATGCAAAGGCACTACTTTGTTGTTATTCTGGCTGCATTGTTTGACACAAATTAGTCATAGTTGGCTAACTCATAACATTTAGAATGATGTAATGGCCATGCTCAGTTGGTAGGCATGGCTTGAAGGAGTGGGTTCGACAAATAATTAAAGTCGCTTTGGATATGTAATGGCATATATTGACACTGAGCATAAACATTAACTGCCTAAACTAAAAGCACAACTGTGGTTACCTCCATGACAAGTTGGTGGGCACACACAAGGGTAAGATTGGCATGGTTGAAGGTTTCGAACCTGCCCAAAGGTGTAGCCAGCACCTAGATGCCCCAGCCCCCACGGTCATCTGGGTCTGACCACAGCAGGTCACCATGGGCCCCTGAAACACACACACACGAAAAGCAGCCCTCAATAAATTGCCGCATAGGGATTCTGACCTTATTGAGGACGGCTTGAACACAGAGATCATATTAAATATGTAATGGGCGTAGCAAAAGACAAATAATCCTAATATTTGACTGCAGAAATGACAAAAACCCGAATAGCCTCGAAAGAGACCAGGGTCATATTATCACCGTGGACAGAAAACAAAAAGTTATTTCACCGTGGACAAGTCCAGTTAAGGTCTCCCTATTGTACTCCATTTGGTGCCTACTGAACACAACCTGGGGCTTGGCTCGAACACTGCGGTAGGTCAACACCACCACACCATCATGCAGTCGACCTCATAACATCTGACAGCCCCTCTCGGTGCTGACAGCTAGCTGGTATCCTACCCCCACTGTCTGCGTGGTTGACAGGGCTAATTAGGTCCTCTGTCAGGCAACACTGACCTCGTGTGGAACCTCCTGCAGACGATCCAGGGCCCGGATGTGATCCAGTGTGTCTATGGAGGGGGAGAGGCCACCGTGCAGACAGAAGATCTACAGCATAGGACGAAAGAATAGACCTGATTTACCTTTACGTGAGACAAGTCACTTTGGATAAGAGGGTTGTTGCCTACATGTAAATCACAAACATAATTAGGAAGGCTTCCTTTGAACTTATGCATAACATTCAATGTATATCCCAAACGGCACCCTATTATGTACAGTTGAAGTCGGAAGTTTACATGCACCTTAAATACATTAAAACTCAGTTTTTCACAATTCCTGACATTTAATCCAAGTAAAAATTCCCCGTCGTAGGTCAGTTAGGATCACCACTTTATTTTAAGAATGTGAAATGTCAGAATAATAGCAGAGAGAAGGATTCATTTCAGGGTTATTTCTTTCATCACATTCCCAGTGGGTCAGAAGTTTACATACACTCAATTAGTATTTGGTAGCATTGCATTTAAATGGTTTAACTTGGGTCAAACAATTCAGGTAGCCGTCCACCATCTTCCCACAATAAATTGGGTGAATTTTGGCCCATTCCTCATAACAGAGCTTGCGTAACTGGGTCAGGTTTGTAGGCCTCCTTGCTCGCACACGGTTTGTCAGTTTTGCCCATAAATTTTCTATAGGATTGAGGTCAGGGCTTTGTGATGGCCACTCCAATACCTTGACATTGCTGTCCTTAAGCCAGTTTGCCACAACTTTGGAAGTATGCTTGGGGTCATTGTCCATTTGGAACACCCATTTGCAACCAAGCATTAATTTCCTGACTGATGACTTGAGATGTTGCTTCAAAATATTCACAATTTTCCATCCTCATGATGCCATCTATTTTCCTAAGTGCACAAGTACCTTCTGCAGCAAAGCACCCCCACAACATGATGCTGCCACCCCCGTGCTTCACGATTGGATGGTGTTCTTTGGCTTGCAAGCGTCCCCTTTTTTCCTCCAAACATAACAATGGTCATTATGGCCAACCATTTTTGTTTCATCAGACCAGAGGACATTTCTCCAAAAAGTACGATCTTTGTCCCCATGTGCAGTTGCAAATCATAGTCTGGCTTTTTTATGGCGGTTTTGGAGTAGTGGCTTCTTCCTTGTTATGTGGCATTTGAGGTTATATCGATATAGCACTCGTTTAACTGTGGATATAGATACTTTTGTACCCGTTTCCTCCAGCATCTTCACAAGGTCTTTTGCTGTTGTTCTGGGATTGATTTGCACTTTCCGCACCAAAGTACGTTCATCATTACGAGACAGAACACATCTCCTTCCTGAGCGGTATGACGGCTGCGTGGTCCCATGGTGTTTATACTTGCATACTATTGTTTGTACAGATGAACATGGTACCTTCAGGCATTTGGAAATTGCTCCCAAGGATGAGCCAGACTTGTGGAGGTTTATTTTATTTCTGAGGTCTTGGCTGATTTCTTTTGATTTTCCCATGATGTCAAGCAAAGAGGCACGTTTGAACGTAGGTCTTGAAATACATCCACAGGTACACATCCAATTGACTCAAATGGTGTCAATTAGCCTGTCAGAAGCTTCTAAAGCCATGACATCCTTTTCTGGAATATTCCAAGCTGTTTAAAGGTTCAGTCAACTTAGTGCATGTAAACTTCTGACCCACTGGAATTGTGATACAGTGAATTATAAGTTAAATAATCTGTCTGTAAACAAATGTTTGGAAAATTACTGGTGTCATTCACAAAGTAGATGTCCTGACCGACTTGCCAAAACTATAGTTTGTTAACACGAAATTTGTGGAGTGGTTGAAAAACAAGTTTTCATGACAACCTACAAGTAAGTGTATGTAAACTTCTGACTACTTTTGACCACAGCCCTATGGACCCTGGTGAAAATCAGGCCCTGGTCAAAAGTAGTGCACTATAAAGGAAAAAGGGTGCCATTTGGGATTCAGCATGACATAAAATAACACCACTTTATGCACTTGTGTTACCTGTTCGTCCACAAGGGCCGTCAGGGGGAGATAGTCGAAGAGGTCTGTGAAGTACTTCCATACATTGGCATTGCCGTACTTCCTCAAGCACTCGTCGTAGAAGCCATACACCTGGGTGATCTGTCTGCTCTCGTGGTTCCCCCGCAGTATCGTGATGCGCTTTGGGTAACGGACCTGCGGAGCGAGAGAGAGTTTAGCCAAAAGCTCTAGGCCTAAAAAACTTGATTAAAGGCATTTTTCATTACAAAGAATGTGACAGCAGCCACCATGTGAAAACTAAACTGCATCGTATTCAAAACCATTTACAATCATGCACTCTCCGCCACATTTGGAAAAAAACACACTTTTTTTCTACCAGTAGACTATATTTCGGAGGGGGAGGGGCTGGTAGCCTACATGCACTGTCAAAGATTTTTAACTGGCAGATAGGAACTTATTTGAGTGACAGAGTGAGGGCTTTGTATAGGTGCTTTGTTGCGTTTTTTTTGTGGGACTGAAAAAAATGCCTGGAACGTAAAATAACATTTGTAAGTGGTTCCCATGCGGCACTTTCGCTCCTGGTTGTTTCAGTTCCTCTAAAAATTAAGTAATTTTCCGGTTTTTGGTCCTGTTCACTGAACCGGTTCCAACCCCTGACGGCAAGGCAGACTTTATACCAGAAACTGAAATACTGTGGTTTTAGCCCACTCATCAAGTTCAGAGTTCACTTGCCTTTAGTGCGACAAGCAGCGAGACTGTTTCCACCGAGTAGTAGCCTCGGTCTACGTAGTCCCCCATGAATAGGTAGTTGGTGTCGGGCGATTTGCCCCCGATTCTGAAAAGCTCCATGAGGTCATGGAACTGGCCGTGTACATCTCCGCACACCGTGACGGGACAGCGCACCTCCTGCACGTTGGACTCCTTGGTCAGGATCTCTTTAGCCTGAAGAGGGGAACAAAAAGTGGATTACAGAAAACATCAGTGACTGGTGTATACAAATGTAAACATTTATTCAAGATGGTGAATGAAAGGCTGCAAGACAAGTAACCCGACAGAGGGTTCCCTTGCTTCTTGCTCTTAGGAAACTTTGCAGTATTTTGTTTATTAACGTATAATTTCTTTAATGTATTATTACTTTTTACATTACTAACGACATCCAAGATGACATAGCAGTTAGACGTCCTTTGTCCTCGTCTTGTCGTGTATATATATTTACATATTTTCTTTGCATATCTTTTTATATATTATACAGTGGGGAGAACAAGTATTTGATACACTGCCGATTTTGCAGAAAATCACATTGGATGATTTTTAAAAATAACATTGGATGATTTTTAATAAATTAATTTGCATGACATAAGTATTTGATCACCTACCAACCAGTAAGAATTCCGGCTCTCACAGACCTGTTAGTTTTTCTTTAAGAAGCCCTCCTGTTCTCCACTCATTACCTGTATTCTCTGCACCTCTTTGAACTCGTTACCTGTATAAAAGACACCGGTCCACACACACAATCAAACAGACTCCAACCTCTCCACAATGGCCAAGACCAGAGAGGGTGTAAGGACATCAGGGATAAAATTGTAGACCTGCACAAGACTGGGATGGGCTACAGGACAATAGGCAAGCAGCTTGGTGAGAAGGCAACAACTGTTGGCGCAATTATTAGAAAATTGGAAGAAGTTCAAGATGATGGTCATTCACCCTCGGTCTGGGGCTCCATGCAAGATCTCACCTCGCGGGGCATCAATGATCATGAGGAAGGTGAGGGATCAGCCCAGAACTACACGGCAGGACCTGGTCAATGACCTGAAGAGAGCTGGGACCACAGTCTCAAAAAAAAACATTAGTAACACACTATGCCGTCATGGATTAAAATCCTGCAGCGCACGCAAGGTCCCCCTGCTCAAGCCAACGCATGTCCAGGCCCGTCTGAAGTTTGCCAATGACCATCTGGATGATCCAGAGGAGGAATGGGAGACGGTCATGTGGTCTGATGAGACAAAAATCGAGCTTTTGGGTCTAAACTCCACTCGCCGTGTTTGGAGGAATAAGAAGGATGAGTACAACCCCAAGAATACCATCCCAACCGTGTAGCATGGAGGTGGAAACATCATTCTTTGGGGATGCTTTTCTGCAAAGGGGACAGGACAACTGCACCGTATTGAGGGGACGATGGATGGGGCCATGTATCGCAAGATCTTGGCCAACAACCTCCTTCCCTAAGTAAGAGCATGGAAGATGGGTCGTGGCTGGGTCTTCCAGCATGACAACGACCTGAAACACACAGCCAGGGCAACTAAGGAGTGGCTCCATAAGAAGCATCTTAAGGTCCTGGAGTGGCCTAGCCAGTCTCCAGACCTGAACCCAATAGAACATCTTTGGAGGGAGCTGAAAGTCCGTATTGCCCAGCGACAGCCCCGAAACCTGAAGGATCTGGAGAAGGTCTGTATGGAGGAGTGGGCCAAAATCCCTGCTGCAGTGTATGCAAACCTGGTCAAGAACTACAGGAAGCGTATGATCTCTGTAATTGCAAACAAAGGTTTCTGTACCAAATATTAAGTTATGCTTTTCTGATGTATCAAATACTTATGGTCATGCAATAAAGTGCAAACCAATTACTTAAAAAATCATACAATGTGATTTTCTGGATTTTTGTTTTAGATTCCGTCTCTCACAGTTGAAGTGTACCTATGATAAGAAATGACAGACATCTACATGCTTTGTAAGTAGGAAAACCTGCAAAATCGGCAGTTTATCAAATACTTGCTCTCCCCACTGTATATGGAAATATATATATATATATATATATATTTACAAAAAAAACTAAATGGGGGATTGGAAATGATGAAGAGAATTACATTGATGGAATCAACAATCTTTCCACAATATTAAGCTGACACCCCTCCCCCCCTAAAAAAAGAAAAAGCCTATATTCATTCCTTTGACTGCATGGATACCGTAGCTTCCTAGATCAACGCACCATATGCAATGAAAGCTGCTCCATTATCACCATGGAGACAATGAGAAAAAATTAACACACAAATTACTGAAGAGGGAGCCAGAGATGAATTTCCCCTAACCAGAAGAAGATGTTCGACACTCTTCCTCCCTCTGCCTACTGCTGCTGGCCTTGGCAGATTCTGCCTTTATGCTCCTTCCTGTTGGTTGACACCCAGGAGATGATCTACTGCACACGGCCAACTTTAGTTATGGTGTCTGGTGAAGCTGTTCTTGATTTTTAATCAGAATTTTTGTATTTAATTTTATCAAGAATAATGAAACTGTCAGAACTTATACTTCACATTGTGTTTAATTTCTCATGGATGTATCATTGTAACATTTGCATTCTTTGTAAGAAAAATAGTGTAGGCTTTCACATGGAATAATATAACTCTTGAAGCTCAAATTAAGCCTAAAGCGGAATATACAAGCCCTTAAACAACAATGCAGTTAAGAAAAATACAAAATAAATAAAATAAGTAAAAGTAACAAATAATTAAAGAGCAGCAGTAAAATAACAATAGTGAGGCTATATACAGGGGTAGAGTCAATGTGCGGGGGCGCCAGTAAGTCAAGGTAATATACACGTGGTTAGAGTTAATAAAGTGACTTATGCATAGACAATAACAGTACCAGCAGCATAAGAGGGGGGGTAATGCAAAAAGCCATTTGATTAGATGTTCAGTAGTCTTATGGCTTGGGGGTAGAAGCTGTTTAGAAGCCTCTTCGACCTAGACTTGGCACTCCGGTACCGCTTGACGTGCGGTAGTAGAGAGAACAGTCTAGGACTGGGGTGGCTGGGGTCTTTGACAATTTTTAGGGCCTTCCTCTGACACCGCCTGGTATAGCGGTCCTGTATGGCAGGAACCTTGTCCCCAGTGATGTACTGGGAAGTACGCACTACTCTCTGTAGCGCCTTGCGGTCGAAGGCCGAGCATACCAGGCAGTGATGCAAACAGTCAGGATGCTCTCGATGGTGCATCTGTAGAACGTTTTGAGGATCTGAGGACCCATGCCAAATCTTTTCAGTCTCCTGAGGGGAAGAGGTTTTGTCATGCCCTCCTCATGGCTGTCTTGGTGTGCTTGGACCATGTTAGTTTCTTGGTAATGTGGACACCAAGGAACTTGAAGCTCTCTCTCTCCTGTCAATGAGAATGGGGGTGTGCTCAGTTCTCCTTTTCTTGATTACGTTGAGGGAAAGGTTGTTGTTGGCCAGGTCTCTGACCTCCTACCTATATGCGGTCTTGTCATTGTTGATCAGGCCGACCACCGTTGTGTCATCGGCAAACTTAAATTATGGTGTTGGAGTCGTGCCTGGCCGTGCAGTCATGTGTGAACAGGGAGTACAGGAGGGGACTGAGCACGCACCCCCGAAGGGCCCCCGTGCTGAGGATCAGTGTAGCAGATGTGTTGTTCCATATCTTTTTTGTAGCATTGAAGGTCCCCAAGCACACAGTGGCCTCCATCATTCTTAAATATAAGAAGTTTGGAACCACCAAGGCTGTTCCTAGAGCTGGCCGCCCGGCCAAACGGAGCAATCAGGGGAGAAGGGCCTTGGTCAGTGAGCTGACCAAGAACCCAATGGTCACTTTAACAGAGCTTCTGAGTTCCTCTGTGGAGAAGGGAGAATCTTCCAGAAGGGCAACCATCTCCGCAGCACTCCGCCAATCAGGCCTTTATGATAGAGTGGCCAGACGGAAGCCAATCTTCAGTAAAAGGCACATGACAGCCCGCTTGGAGTTTGCCAAAAGGCACCTAAAGACTCTCAGACCATAAGAAACAACATTCTCTGGTCTGATGAATCCAAGATTGAACTCTTTGGCCTGAATGCCAAGAGTCACATCTGGAGGAAACCTGGCACCATCCCTATGGTGAAGAATGGTGGTGGCAGCATCATGCTGTGGGGATGTTTTTCAGCGGGAGGAGGAGTCAGGATTGAAAACCTGCTTCAGAGTGCTCAGAACCTCAGACTGCGCCAAAGGTTGACCTTCCAACAGGACAATGACCCTAAAGCACACAGCCAAGACAATGCAGGAGTGGCTTCGGGACAAGTCTCTGAATGTCCTTGAGTGGCCCAGCCAGACACTGGAGAGACCTGAAAATAGCTGTGCAGCGATGCTCCCCATCTAACCTGACAGAGCTTGAGAGGATCTGCAGAGAATGGGAGAAACTCCCCAAATACAGGTGTGCCAAGCTTGTAGCGTCATACCCAAGAAGACTTGAGGCTGTAATCACTGCCAAATGTGCTTCAACAAAGTACTGAGTAAATATTCTGGATCCTCATGTAAATGTCAATTAAGTTTTTTTTGCAAAGAAATCTAAAAAGTTGTTTTTGTCTTGTCATTATGGGGTATTTTGTGTAGATTGTATTCATCAAACAATTTAATACATTTTAGAATAAGGCTGTAAATGTAACAAAATGTGGAAAAAGTAAAGGAGTCTGGATACTTTCCGAATGTACTGGTTTGTAACTATGTGGTCAAGCTAATCACTATGTGGTCAAGTTTGAAGCTACACAATACAATGAAATGCCTACTCGCAATAAAGCTCTCCTCGCAAACAGTGCAATGATATTGACATTTATATTAGGCTATAGTCTATAAATAGCTAGATCACGTAGGCATAGGCATATTGTTGTTTGTTCCTGAACTGGTGGAATGTGCAGAGCTATCCTTCAGCACCACAAGCTACAGACTTTAAATAGTTGTACACTTGGATTTGTCCATTTCTTCTGCATCCGTAGATACCAACCATTAGTCTGCATGATTAACAGGGGCTGAGCAAGTGCAGTTTGTGAGACAGGGACTTTTACACAAAAACGTCTGTAGAGTCCGAACTGGAGCCCGAATTCTCACTGCATAACAATCACCATGATAAGGCATAATTCCTGCCTACCAGTCACGGTTGTTCAAGTCTTAATGTGAACAATGGGTCTGGTCACGTCTCTTGGCAAGGGCATCAAAGTCTGGTGTCATCTTTGATGTAGAGATTCTTTTGAACAGCTGACAAGTGGTCATTTGTTAAATTTGACCAATGACGGGATTGTAATTCATGACTGAGAACATTTGTTCACACACATATGGGGACCCGAATAAAACAAACATCCTTTGTGTTTGGAAACTTTGTTTCAGTCAGTGAGCCATAGAACTGGTCTATTGTTGCTGTTTTGTACTTCTCCTTCAAAGCACTGTCACGTTGGACGTCGATGAGCTCCAATTGTGGTGTGTGGCTGGTGGTGCTTTCTCACTGTCGAAAGACAGGGGGCATGATACAAGCTCCAGCTCAGGTCTCTATCTTAGTGAAGCGAGGGGGGACTCAGCATGCAGGTCGATTAAAGTGCTACTGTATGTCTCAGTGCGGCACTGCAATGTGGGCGCGTTCAGTGCAGGCAATGTTGGAAAATGAGTGAGACCGGCTGTTCATTTGTCTGGATAACAACATAAGTTTGGTCTTGAATGCATTGGAATAGCGTTCATGCACAAAAACACCATTTCCCTGCAGTTTCACATTCAGATCGTTCAGATGCCCCAATATGTTTGCACCGAAAGCTAAGTCGCCCAGCCAGTCTGTCTCAACTCGGAGAAGTCGTCAGCTTTACCAACTGTATCAAGGAACATACCTATTTCCTATACCCCTCTCAAAATCGTAACTCAAATATAATATTTAATGCATAAAAAATATATACATTTGCGGGCAGGATTGAAGTAGATCATTGGAAATCCTAGGACATGGTGACAGATTAATCAGGGCCGATTTCAAGTTCTCTTAACAATCGGTAATCTGCATTTTTGGACACCGATTGTGGGCGATTACATTGCACTCCACGGGGAGACTGCGTGGCAAGCTGACTACCTGTTACGCGAGTACAGCAAGAAGCCAAGGTAAGTTGCTAGCTAGCATTAAACTTATCTTACAAAAAACTATCAAACTACACATGATTGATGATATTACCAGTTTATCTAGCTTGTCCTGCGTTGCATATAATCGATGTGGTGCCTGTTAATTTATCATTGAATCACAGCCTACTTTGCTGTGTGATTTAACAAGCACATTTGCAAAAAAAGCATTGTCGTTGCACTAATGTGTACCTAACCATAAACATAATTGCCTTAAAAAAAATCAATAAAAAAACATTACACAAGTATATATTTGTAAATCTGCATATTTAGTTAATATTCCCTTGCTAACATGAATTTCTTTTAACTAGGGAAAGGGTTTCACTTCTCTTGTGTTCCGTGCAAACAGAGTCGGGTATATGCAGCAGTTTGGGCCGCCTGGCTCGTTGTGAACTGTGTGAAGACCATTTCTTCCTAACAAAGACCGTAATTAATTTGTCAGAATTGTACATAATTATGACATAACATTGAAGGTTGTGCAATGTACCAGCAATATTTAGACTTAGGGATGCCACCCGTTAGATAAAATACGGAACGGTTCCTTCCGTATTTCACTGAAAGAATAAACGTTTTGTTTTCAAAATTATAGTTTCCGGTTTTGACCATATTAATGACCTAAACCTAATGACCTATTTGATAGAGCAGTCTAACTGAGCAGTGGTGGGCATCAGCAGGCTAATAAGCATTCATTCAAACAGCTCTTCACTGTGCTTCAAGCATGGAGCTGTTTGACTTCAAGCCTATCAACTCCCGAGATTAGGCTGGTGTAACCGATGTGAAATGGCTAGCTAGTTAGCGGGGTGCGCGCTACTAGCTTTCCATCGGTGACGTCACTCGCTCAGAGATCTTGAAGTAGTTATTCCCCTTGCTCTGCAAGGGCCGCGGCTTTTGTCGAGCAATGGGTAACGATGCTTTGAGGGTGGCGGTTGTCGATGTGTCCTGGTTCGAGCCCAGGTAGGGGCGAGGAGAGGGACGGAAGCTATACTGTTACACTGGCAATACTATAGTGCCTATAAGAACATCCAATATTCAAAGGTATATGAAATACAAATGGTATAGAGAGAAATAGTTAACATGTCATAATTCCTATAATAACTACAACCTAAAACTTAACTGGGAATATTGAAGAACTGGGAATATTGAACCACCAGCTTTCATATGTTCTCATGTCTATCCCTGTTATCTCCTCTCTGCACAGACCATACAAACGCTCCACACCGCGTGGTCGCGGCCACCCTAATCTGGTGGTCCCAGCGCGCACGACCCACGTGGAGTTCCAGGTCTCCGGTAGCCTCTGGAACTGCCGATCTGCGGCCAACAAGGCAGAGTTCATCTCAGCCTATGCCTCCCTCCAGTCCCTCGACTTCTTGGCACTGACGGAAACATTGATCACCACAGATAACACTGCTACTCCTACTGCTCTCTCTTCGTCCGCCCACGTGTTCTCGCACACCCCGAGAGCTTCTGGTCAGCGGGGTGGTGGCACCGGGATCCTCATCTCTCCCAAGTGGTCATTCTCTCTTTCTTTCACCCATCTGTTTATCGCCTCCTTTGAATTTCATGCTGTCACAGTTACCAGCCCTTTCAAGCTTAACATCCTTATCATTTATCGCCCTCCAGGTCCCCTCGGAGAGTTCATCAATGAGCTTGATGTCTTGATAAGCTCCTTTCCTGAGGACGGCTCACCTCTCACAGTTCTGGGCGACTTTAACCTCCCCACGTCTACCTTTGACTCATTCCTCTCTGCCTCCTTCTTTCCACTCCTTTCCTCTTTTGACCTCACCCTCTCACCTTCCCCCTACTCACAAGGCAGGCAATACGCTCGACCTCATCTTTACTAGATGCTGTTCTTCCACTAACCTCATTGCAACTCCCCTCCAAGTCTCCGACCACTACCTTGTATCCTTTTCCCTCTCGCTCTCATCCAACACTTCCCACACTGCCCCTACTCGGATGGTATCGCGCCGTCCCAACCTTCGCTCTCCCTCCCCCGCTACTCTCGCCTCTTCCATCCTATCATCTCTTCCCTCTGCTCAAACCTTCTCCAACCTATCTCCTGATTCTGCCTCCTCAACCCTCCTCTCCTCCCTTTCTGCATCCTTTGACTCTCTATGTCCCCTATCTTCCAGGCCGGCTCGGTCCTCCCCTCCCGCTCCGTGGCTCGACGACTCATTGCGAGCTCACAGAACAGGGCTCCGGGCAGCCGAGCGGAAATGGAGGAAAACTCGCCTCCCTGCGGACCTGGCATCCTTTCGCTCCCTCCTCTCTACATTTTCCTCCTCTGTCTGCTGCTAAAGCCACTTTCTACCACTCTAAATTCCAAGCATCTGCCTCTAACCCTAGGAAGCTCTTTGCCACCTTCTCCTCCCTCCTGAATCCTCCCCCCCTCCTCCCTCTCTGCAGATGACTTCGTCAACCATTTTGAAAAGAAGGTCGACGACATCCGATCCTCGTTTGCTAAGTCAAACGACACCGCTGGTTCTGCTCACACTGCCCTACCCTGTGCTCTGACCTCTTTCTCCCCTCTCTCCAGATGAAATCTCGCGTCTTGTGACGGCCGGCCGCCCAACAACCTGCCCGCTTGACCCTATCCCCTCCTCTCTTCTCCAGACCATTTCCGGAGACCTTCTCCCTTACCTCACCTCGCTCATCAACTCATCCCTGACCGCTGGCTACGTCCCTTCCGTCTTCAAGAGAGCGAGAGTTGCACCCCTTCTGAAAAAACCTACACTCGATCCCTCCGATGTCAACAACTACAGACCAGTATCCCTTCTTTCTTTTCTCTCCAAAACTCTTGAACGTGCCGTCCTTGGCCAGCTCTCCCGCTATCTCTCTCAGAATGACCTTCTTGATCCAAATCAGTCAGGTTTCAAGACTAGTCATTCAACTGAGACTGCTCTTCTCTGTATCACGGAGGCGCTCCGCACTGCTAAAGCTAACTCTCTCTCCTCTGCTCTCATCCTTCTAGACCTATCGGCTGCCTTCGATACTGTGAACCATCAGATCCTCCTCTCCACCCTCTCCGAGTTGGGCATCTCCGGCGCGGCCCACGCTTGGATTGCGTCCTACCTGACAGGTCGCTCCTACCAGGTGGCGTGGCGAGAATCTGTCTCCTCACCACGCGCTCTCACCACTGGTGTCCCCCAGGGCTCTGTTCTAGGCCCTCTCCTATTCTCGCTATACACCAAGTCACTTGGCTCTGTCATAACCTCACATGGTCTCTCCTATCATTGCTATGCAGACGACACACAATTAATCTTCTCCTTTCCCCCTTCTGATGACCAGGTGGCGAATCGCATCTCTGCATGTCTGGCAGACATATCAGTGTGGATGACGGATCACCACCTCAAGCTGAACCTCGGCAAGACGGAGCTGCTCTTCCTCCCGGGAAGGACTGCCCGTTCCATGATCTCGCCATCACGGTTGACAACTCCATTGTGTCCTCCTCCCAGAGCGCTAAGAACCTTGGCGTGATCCTGGACAACACCCTGTCGTTCTCAACTAACATCAAGGCGGTGGCCCGTTCCTGTAGGTTCATGCTCTACAACATCCGCAGAGTACGACCCTGCCTCACACAGGAAGCGGCGCAGGTCCTAATCCAGGCACTTGTCATCTCCCATCTGGATTACTGCAACTCGCTGTTGGCTGGGCTCTCTGCCTGTGCCATTAAACCCCTACAACTCATCCAGAACGCCGCAGCCCGTCTGGTGTTCAACCTTCCCAAGTTCTCTCATGTCACCCCGCTCCTCCGCTCTCTCCACTGGCTTCCAGTTGAAGCTCGCATCCGCTACAAGACCATGGTGCTTGCCTACGGAGCTGTGAGGGGATCGGCACCTCAGTACCTCCAGGCTCTGATCAGGCCTACACCCAAACAAGGGCACTGCGTTCATCCACCTCTGGCCTGCTCGCCTCCCTACCACTGAGGAAGTACAGTTCCCGCTCAGCCCAGTCAAAACTGTTCGCTGCTCTGGCTCCCCAATGGTGGAACACACTCCCTCACGACGCCAGGACAGTGGAGTCAATCACCACCTTCCGGAGACACCTGAAACCCCACCTCTTTAAGGAATACCTAGGATAGGATAAAGTAATCCTTCTCACCCCCCTTAAAAGATTTAGATGCACTATTGTAAAGTGGCTGTTCCACTGGATGTCATAAGGTGAATGCACCAATTTGTAAGTCGCTCTGAATAAGAGCGTCTGCTAAATGACTTAAATGTAATGTAAATGTAAATGTTCTGAGCAAGGAACTTAAATGTTAGCTTTCTTACATGGCACATATTGCACTTTTACTTTCTTCTCCAAAACTTTGTTTTTGCCTTATTTAAACCAAATTAAAAACATATTTCATTATTTATTTGAAGCTAAATTGATTTTATTGATGTATTATGTTAAAATAAGTGTCCATTCAGTATTATTGTAATTGTCATTATTACAAAAATATTTTTTAAAAATGGGCGATTAATCGGTATCGGCTTTTTTTGGTCCTCGGCGTTGAAAAATCATAAAAATCGGTCGACCTCTATTCTATAATACAGTAATAAGCTCACATAGTTGCTGTCCCAAACGCCACGCAGTTGTCACCGACCAGTATATTAATTTCCCAGTGAGCAAACAATTTCTGTACTTACAGAATTCATAAACATTTATATTTAATCCGGTTTTTGCTTTGGCAGACTTTTTGTTGTTGACATTTGTCAATAAAACTCATGAATGTAATCGTTTATGTCAAATTGTTTCTACTTCTACTGTCCTGAAAAGAAAAATGGTAAAACACTTCATTGTAAGGCTAAATGTGAGGGCTGGACATGCAGATAAATTAAAACAGATTTTTGCTGGGGTCTCAGGACTGATAGGGTTAACATCATTGCATCAAGATCTGTTACCTACGCCTAATAGTCACTCAACACTTATTATTAGAATAAATATAAAATTCATCACTTCTCACAATGGTGCTTGTTTAGTAAAGTTGCAAGATCACAATGATTCATTTGTATTTTACATAACAGAATATAATATCAGATCATAGTAGTAGACCTATAATGTTTCTGTTAATTTCTAACAAGATTTTAGGGTGGTTAGCTGAAGCTGAATAGTCCTCAAAAAATACAAGGCTAATACACCTGCTCTAATTCGTTCACAAACACAGTATTTCAAGATCTAAATGCATATTCTATGAAACTGATTGAGGTCAAACAATCAAATGACTGGTATGGAGATGTAGTTTGGACATTTCACATTTGTCAAATCCTTTCGGGCTAAATTCCAGGTAAACTTGGTGAAGATTATTAATTACAAAAAGCATGCTTCTAAAAAAAAGAGATACAAAACTAAGTAAAAATACATATTAGGCTGAAAAGATATTTGCCTGGCTACCCATCCACATCGCGTCGGCCAAGTGATGTTTCTTTCCACAATGAATGCATGTAGCGATCGATTGAGCAGCAGAATTAATTTCAGGGTGAGTCGCCAGACAAGAAAGGTATAAGCCTAAAGGATTTTGACAAACATGCTCATTAGTTGCTCATTCAACATATTTGCTGCTACTTCACTTAATCCCGTTTTAAAATGTCCCTTCCTAACGGTTTTACATTCCGAGACCAACCAGAAATGTTTCCTTTGCCAAATACCCAGCAAACACGTTACGTAACCACGACCAACCCCAACGAAATGGATTGATAATGTCATGACCTTCCTAAAACTTTAAGGCAACGTAATCTGAAGGTAATATCTCAACCACTGCATTTGGTGATCTTCATTATCTCAACACCTCATTATCTCAACAACTCAGCAATGTATATTGATAACGTTAGATATTGGCCACGATTCCTGATTATACCCAAGGAGAACGTCACAGTATGACTAATACAGTGCCGTGCGAAAGTATTCGGCCCCCTTGAACTTTGCGACCTTTTGCCACATTTCAGGCTTCAAATATAAAGATATAAAACTGTATTTTTTTGTGAAGAATCAACAACAAGTGGGACACAATCATGAAGTGGAACGACATTTATTGGATATTTCAAACTTTTTTAACAAATCAAAAACTGAAAAATTGGGCGTGCAAAATTATTCAGCCCCCTTAAGTTAATACTTTTAGCGCCACCTTTTGCTGCGATTACAGCTGTAAATCGCTTGGGGTATGTCTCTATCAGTTTTGCACATCGAGAGACTGAAAGTTTTTCCCATTCCTCCTTACAAAACAGCTCGAGCTCAGTGAGGTTGGATGGAGAGCATTTGTGAACAGCAGTTTTCAGTTATTTCCACAGATTCTCGATTGGATTCAGGTCTGGACTTTGACTTGGCCATTCTAACACCTGGATATGTTTATTTTTGAACCATTCCATTGTAGATTTTGCTTTATGTTTTGGATCATTGTCTTGTTGGAAGACAAATCTCCGTGATCATGGGCCTCTTGGCTGCATCTCTGATCAGTCTTCTCCTTGTATGAGCTGAAAGTTTAGAGGGACGGCCAGGTCTTGGTAGATTTGCAGTGGTCTGATACTCCTTCCATTTCAATATTTTCGCTTGCACAGTGCTCCTTGGGATGTTTAAAGCTTGGGAAATCTTTTTGTATTCAAATCCGGCTTTAAACTTCTTCACAACAGTATCTCGGACCTGCCTGGTGTGTTCCTTGTTCTTCATTATGCTCTCTGCGCTTTTAACGGACCTCTGAGACTATCACAGTGTAGGTGCATTTATACGGACACTTGATTACACACAGGTGGTTTGTATTTATCATCATTAGTCATTTAGGTCAACATTGGATCATTCAGAGATCCTCACTGAACTTCTGGAGAGAGTTTGCTGCACTGAAAGTAAAGGGGCTGAATAATTTTGCACGCCCAATTTTTCAGTTTTTGATTTGTTAAAAAAGTTTGAAATATCCAATAATACTTTCGCAAGGCACTGTATGTTTTTCAAGGCTGCATGCACATTTGTATTGCTGTATTTCTGAAATCATTCGGTATTCCAATTGCTGTATAGCTCACACTATTTGAGATGTGAAGAATGCACCGCATTTTGGGGGGAATGCATAGGTGTACGATTTCAGTCAATTCTATGTTTAGATTGTTTTTAACAAGAAATCTGTGGAGTGGTTGAAAAACGAGTTTTAATGACCCCAACCTATGTAAACTTCCAACTTCAACTGTTTATGCTGTGTATCGTATGGAGAGAAAATATAGCACTGGAGTGTCCACTATAAAAATAGACTTCTGCTATTGGCCCAGATCATCTGAGAGAGAGAGAGAGAGAGAAGTGTTTTCTGACTGGATATTTTCCTTTGGTGAGACTCTTAGCTCTGTCTACATTGTTCTCTCTCTTTGTGTAAATATAACATATTCATTGAAATGGCCTATATCAAATAGGAGTCTTGGCAATTTACTCAATGTTAACCATGCACTGCCCTGCTGTGCACTGCCCTGCTGTGCACTGCCCTGCTGTGCTGTGCACTGCCCTGCTGTGCACTGCCCTGCTGTGCACTGCCCTGCTGTGCACTGCCCTGCTGTGCACTGCCCTGCTGTGCTGTGCACTGCCCTGCTGTGCACTGCCCTGCTGTGCTGTGCACTGCCCTGCTGTGCTGTGCTGTGCACTGCCCTGCTGTGCACTGCACTGCCCTGCTGTGCACTGCCCTGCTGTGCACTGCCCTGCTGTGCACTGCCCTGCTGTGCACTGCCCTGCTGTGCACTGCCTGATCCAGTTCGGCAACGCTCTGTGTTCTTCCACACGTATCGTGTGGAAGGAAATTTGCAACACAAACAAACATGGAGGAGAGTGAATGTGACACAGAGCTTCGTACCTAAGAGGTGCTACTTCGGTCACATGGATGTGGTTTGGGTATGAAAAGTCTGACGGACCAGAAAACCGTCCTCTGCAAAATATGCTGCAGGCCGGTCCAGAAAACAGGCTCAAACACCACTAACCTCCTTTACCACCTACGCAGGAGTCATGTGAAACAGGCCGGTCCCGAAAACAGGCTCAAACAACACTAACCTCCTTTACCACCTACAGAAGAATCATGTGAAACAGGCCGGTCCAGAAAACAGGCTCAAACAACACTAACCTCCTTTACCACCTACGCAGGAGTCATGTGAAACAGGCCGGTCCCGAAAATAGGCTCAAACACCACTAACCTCCTTTACCACCTACGCAGGAGTCATGTGAAACAGGCCGGTCCCGAAAACAGGCTCAAACACCACTAACCTCCTTTACCACCTACGCAGGAGTCATGTGAAACAGGCCGGTCCCGAAAACAGGCTCAAACACCACTAACCTCCTTTACCACCTACGCAGGAGTCATGTGAAACAGGCCGGTCCCGAAAACAGGCTCAAACACCACTAACCTCCTTTACCACCTACAGAAGAATCATGTGAAACAGGCCGGTCCAGAAAACAGGCTCAAACACCACTAACCTCCTTTACCACCTACGCAGGAGTCATGTGAAACAGGCCGGTCCCGAAAACAGGCTCAAACACCACTAACCTCCTTTACCACCTACAGAAGAATCATGTGAAACAGGCCGGTCCAGAAAACAGGCTCAAACAACACTAACCTCCTTTACCACCTACGCAGGAGTCATGTGAAACAGGCCGGTCCCGAAAACAGGCTCAAACAACACTAACCTCCTTTACCACCTACAGAAGAATCATGTGAAACAGGCCGGTCCTGACAACAGGCTCAAACACCACTAACCTCCTTTACCACCTACGCAGGAGTCATGTGAAACAGGCCGGTCCCTAAAACAGGCTCAAACACCACTAACCTCCTTTACCACCTACGCAGGAGTCATGTGAAACAGGCCGGTCCTGACAACAGGCTCAAACACCACTAACCTCCTTTACCACCTACGCAGGAGTCATGTGGAACAGGCCGGTCCAGACAACAGGCTCAAACACCACTAACCTCCTTTACTACCTACACAAGAATCATGTGGAACAGGCCGGTCCAGACAACAGGCTCAAACACCACTAACCTCCTTTACTACCTACACAAGAATCATGGGAACAGGCCGGTCCAGACAACAGGCTCAAACACCACTAACCTCCTTTACCACCTACGCAGGAGTCATGTGAAACAGGCCGGTCCTGACAACAGGCTCAAACACCACTAACCTCCTTTACCACCTACGCAGGAGTCATGTGAAACAGGCCGGTCCCGAAAACAGGCTCAAACACCACTAACCTCCTTTACCACCTACAGAAGAATCATGTGAAACAGGCCGGTCCTGACAACAGGCTCAAACACCACTAACCTCCTTTACCACCTACGCAGGAGTCATGTGAAACAGGCCGGTCCCGAAAACAGGCTCAAACACCACTAACCTCCTTTACCACCTACAGAAGAATCATGTGAAACAGGCCGGTCCTGACAACAGGCTCAAACACCACTAACCTCCTTTACCACCTACGCAGGAGTCATGTGAAACAGGCCTGACAACAGGCTCAATCACCACTAACCTCCCTTACCACCTACGCAGGAGTCATGTGAAACAGGCCGGTCCCGAAAACAGGCTCAAACACCACTAACCTCCTTTACCACCTACGGAAGAATCCTCCTTTACCACCTACGGAAGAATCATGTGAAACAGGCCGGTCCCGAAAACAGGCTCAAACACCACTAACCTCCTTTACCACCTACGCAGGAGTCATGTGAAACAGGCCGGTCCCTAAAACAGGCTCAAACACCACTAACCTCCTTTACCACCTACGCAGGAGTCATGTGAAACAGGCCGGTCCCGAAAACAGGCTCAAACACCACTAACCTCCTTTACCACCTACGCAGGAGTCATGTGAAACAGGCCGGTCCCGAAAACAGGCTCAAACACCACTAACCTCCTTTACCACCTACGCAGGAGTCATGTGAAACAGGCCGGTCCTGACAACAGGCTCAAACACCACTAACCTCCTTTACCACCTACGGAAGAATCATGTGAAACAGGCCGGTCCTGACAACAGGCTCAAACAACACTAACCTCCTTTACCACCTACGCAGGAGTCATGTGAAACAGGCCTGACAACAGGCTCAAACACCACTAACCTCCTTTACCACCTACGCAGGAGTCATGTGAAACAGGCCGGTCCTGACAACAGGCTCAAACACCACTAACCTCCTTTACCACCTACGGAAGAATCATGTGAAACAGTATGGAGAGAGTCTACGGTCGAGTGCTCAAAACAAACCCCAGTCTCAGACGTTGCAAGAGGCTTTTGCCCTCGTCACACCACATGGCAAAGAATCACGAAGATGGAAGAGATAACAGCTGCCGTTACAACTTACATCTGCAAAGACATGGCCCCAATTTACAGGGTCAAGAAACAGGGGTTTCATGAGTTAACACTCGACCCAAGGTACCAAATGCAAATTGATGTGACACGTATTAATGCCAAAAAAACATGCAAAACAGGCAAGCCGCTAAATATATATTTTATATATTTTAGGCCTATATTTATATTCTTTACAACTATATTTACCTTTTATACATTCATATTGTATTACATGCTTAATTGAACATTTTCACAAAGGTTCTAAATAAAATAAGTACCTTTTATTTGTTGAGCATTACTAACAATGTAATAAGAAATAGGCCTTTACACGTGGTCATTTCATCAATTTACAGAAAATGTGCTATATCATGATATGTATCGTTATCGGAATATGAAATTACCTATATCGGGACATGAGATTTTGGCCATATCGCCCAGCCCTGGTTATTGGTACCCTTTTTTTGGCAAGGAAAATACCAGATATCGGTGCATCACTAATACTAAATAATGTGTGTGAAATGTGTTTTGATTTAGACCATTATCATGCACCTGTCTAGAAACAGTGGCCGGGTGGAAAAAACACTTGTCGTATGCATTTAAACAGCAAACGGAGGATGCGTTTTCCTGTGGTTCATTTTCATACCAACCAGGTAGGCTTTACTCCTGTTGTAAAGCAATGTGCTTAATATTAGGAAATGATAAATAAATATAGTAGGCCTAGCCTATAGAAAGCTGATGGTACCTCTTTTTATATAGAGGTCATCACTCAGTTTTCTCAAACAATTGCATAGCCTATAGAAATATTGCGCAACATGAGCATATGCGCTCTGATTTTCGATAACATTTGCATTGGTGTCAGAGTAACTAGAGGGACAATAGAGTGCTGAGTACCAGGTAGTTAGCATGTTTGGTAGGCTACTCATGAGCATCAGCAGAGTCAGAGCTTGGAGAAGCCTAGTTACCGTAACTAAACGGTCACGTGGAATTTGACTGTGGTCATGATTGGTGAACGCTGGTGTGACAGTAATACGTTCACCGTGACAGCCCTGTGTTGACTATACAGCTTTTACGGTTATAATCAGACCCTGCTGGTCATCCATGAACGTCTTTGTGTGCTCTATCCTGTCTGATCATCCATCCGTCAGAGAGGACGAGGGAGGGAGGAGTGGAAGGAGAGGGGAGTAGAGAGGAGGAGCATGGAGAGGAAGAGCATCTCACCATTCCTTGCACAACCCAGCCTGGGTCTAAAGTGACATTGGCATGGGGTTTTGAAGTGGTTTTTGAAAGCAGTAGGAGTCTGTTTTTTCCCACCAGAGATGGTGTTTAACCCATAAGAGTCTACGCCCCATCTAAGCGGGGGGTTACTAAGCTACATGGAATTGTTTAAAGAAGGTTATACTAAGGATAATTTTTCTATTTGATTTAGAATTTTACAACCCCTTAAAATATTTTTTGTAGGGATGCTTCATGTACATTTTATTTGACCTTACTGCTATTAGCCCACACCAAAGAATTCCATAGGAAGGTCCTTCTGAAGTGTCTGTCCTATATTTGAGAGATACAAGATCAGGAAACATTTGTTTCCATGTATTTTTTCTAATACATGTATTTAACCACTTATTTTTGGCATTAAACAGTCTACATTTATACTTCCAGTACAGGGGACCTTCAGACCAGTCTTGTGAGGCCTGTGGGAAAAACATGTACGTGAGAGTCTCACCTTTCCACAGAGGGTTCATACTAGTGTGTAGCCCAAACTGTTTGGATGCTTCAGACAGAAGTAGGCAGATCAGCTGTACCGACTTCAGACAAGTCCTAAGACGCTTGTTGTAGAGCGCCATCATTTTCTTGAGTCTCATCTTTCCATAGATGTGTTTGTAGTTCATACCATTCCGACGATCCAGACGATTTTGTAAGAAGACCGATTTTCAAGATGTCTCATGGTCTGACGAACGCTCTAACTCTGTCACCTTTCAACGCAGATATAGAAGTGTGACATAGGCGGATGCAGACGCATCCAAATCGGACAATATTAGCTAAAAATGCCAATAGCGGCCCGATGTCTAGTTTAACTCCGATGTGCCAAACCGATGTCAAAGCTGACGTGCATACCTATATAAACGTAGGTAGATGACGTAACGATGCCACAAAAAAAAAAATACAGCGCTACACAGAAGCTCAAAAGCTGAAAAAAATACTACAGTGGGGCAAAAAAGTATTTAGTCAGCCACCAATTGTGCATGTTCTACCACTTAAAACGATGAGAGAGGCCTGTAATTTTTATCATAGGTACACTTCAACAATGACAGGCAAAATGAGAAAAAAATACAGAAAAATCACATTGTTGGATTTTTTTTATGAATTTATTTGCAAATTATGGTGGAAAATAAGTATTTGGTCAATAACAAAAGTTTCTCAATACTTTGTTATATACCCTTTGTTGTCAATGTCAGAGGCCAAACGTTTTCTGTAAGTCTTCACAAGGTTTTCACACACTGTTGCTGGTATTTTGGCCCATTCCTCCATGCAGATCTCCTCTAGAGCAGTGATGTTTTGGGGCTGTTGCTGGGCAACACAGACTTTCAACTCCCCTCCAAAGATTTTCTATGGGGTTGAGATCTGGAGACGGGCTAGGCCACTCCAGGACCTTGAAATGCTTCTTACGAAGCCACTCCTTCGTTGCCCGGGCGGTGTGTTTGGGATCATTGTCACGCTGAAAGACCCAGCCACGTTTCATCTTCAATGCCCTTGCTGATGGAAGGAGGTTTTCACTCAAAATCTCACGATACATGGCCCCATTCATTCTTTCCTTTACACGGATCAGTCGTCCTGGTCCCTTTGCAGAAAAACAGCCCCAAGGCATCATGTTTCCACCCCCATGCTTCACAGTAGGTATGGTGTTCTTTGGATGCAACTCAGCATTCTTTGTCCTCCAAACACGACGAGTTGAGTTTTTACCAAAAGTTCTATTTTGGTTTCATCTGACCATATGACATTCTCTCAATCTTCTTCTGGATCATCCAAATGCTCTCTAGCAAACTTCAGACGGGCCTGGACATGTACTGGCTTAAGCAGGACACGTCTGGCACTGCAGGATTTGAGTCCCTGGCGGCGTAGTGTGTTACTGATGGTAGGCTTTGTTACTTTGGTCCCTGCTCTCTGCAGGTCATTCACTAGGTCCCCCCGTGTGGTTCTGGGATTTTTTCTCACCGTTCTTGTGATCTTGCGTGGAGCCCCAGATCAAGGGAGATTATCAGTGGTCTTGTATGTCTTCCATTTCCGAAAAATTGCTCCCACAGTTGATTTCTTCAAACCAAGCAGCTTACCTATCGCAGATTCAGTCTTCCCAGCCTGGTGCAGGTCTACAATTTTGTTTCTGGTGTCCTTTGACAGCTCTTTGGTCTTGGCCATAGTGGAGTTTGGAGTGTGATTGTTTGAGGTTGTGGACAGATGTCTTTTATACTGATAACAAGTTCAAACAGCTGCCATTAATACAGGTAACGAGTGGAGGACAGAGGAGCCTCTTAAAGAAGAAGTTACAGGTCTGTGAGAGCAAGAAATCTTGCTTGTTTGTAGGTGACCAAATACTTATTTTCCACCATAATTTGCAAATAAATTCATAAAAATCCTACAATGTGATTTTCAGGATTTTTTTCTCTCATTTTGTCTGTCATAGTTGAAGTGTACCTATGATGAAAATTACAGGCCTCTCTCATCTTTTTAAGTGGGAGAACTTGCACAATTGGTGACTGACTAAATACTTTTTTGCCCCACTGTAAGTGCACACTTCCAACAACTAAACAAGTTAAAGTCAAGCAGTCATTTGAAAAAAATTGTTGCCCTGGCGGAGTTACACATTATTATTGAAAAGCATGAGCTACTTGTTATGGGTGTCACTGCTATTAGCTTCACAACTGACATTTGGACGAGCGATGTCAGCCCCATGAACATGCCGAGTCTGACAGTATAGTGGGTCGACAAGGATTTAGTACTGAGGAAAGCACAAGACTGTGCTGGTTCTCATTCCGCTGCTGCCAGTTCAATGGCATTTGAGAACATGAACACACTCCTAGCTCCATTCAAACAACTGACTTGAGATACAAGCTTATCAACTGCGCCTGCAGCAGACGTGATGCCCTGTCATGGCATTGAAATGCATGCTCAACAAAACTGCCCACACAGACCGTGGGGTTAAACTTACAAAAGTACTGAACAAGCGATTAGGTGGCATTCTCTCTGAGCCTCCACTGTGTCACCACCATGATCGATGCTAGGTACAAGGACTGCTACTTCTTTAACAGGCATTCTCTCTGAGCCTCTTTACTGTGTCTCCACCATGCTCGATGCTAGGTACAAGGACCACTACTTCTTTAACAGGCATTCTCTCTGAGCCTCCACTGTGTCTCCACCATGCTCGATGCTAGGTACAAGGACTGCTACTTCTTTAACAGGCATTGTCTCTGAGCCTCCACTGTGTTGCCACCATGCTCGATGCTAGTTACAAGGACTGCTACTTCGATGCAGACAAGAAACAGGGTTTATGTGAAATATTAGATACAGCTGGACAAGCTGGAAACGGACACAGTGACAGTGCGCACGGATGAAGAGGCCACGGACAGACAGAGCTGAAACTTCACTGATTGACATGTATGATGAAATCCTGGTTGAGACTGAACAAAACTACACAGCAAGTAAGTGAAAGAAATAGGTTTACTGGAAATGGGGACATACGTAGATGGCAACAAAATAAGTTTTTGGTCAGTGTGTGTTTCAACTATTTAACTGTAATATAATACTTAAAAGGCCACAATTATTTAAATATCGGTATCGGCCAAAATGACATATTGGTGCATCCCTAGTAAATACATGTACTTCTTCGATCCACATTCAGCCAATGTGACAGAAATGACAAAGTCAGGCTTTTTATCAGAAAACTGCAAGAGAATTTCCCCAAACTACTTCAACTACTACGTCTGTGAAAGCAGTAAATGCCCCCAAAAAGTGGGGGATAAAAATATGGTGTCTGACTCCTTGACTGGCTACTGCCTTGCTTTCAGTGTGTACACAGATCAGGGGGATGAAGCAACAGAGCTTGGCTTAGCCTTAGGTGTCATAGAGCTCATGTGGGGCTCTCTCTTGTCAGATCACCAGGTCTATGATGACATCTTATTTTCCCTCAAACCCTTGGTGAGAGATTTTCTTGGCACTAACACATACTATTGTGGCACAGTAAGGCACAATAGGACGAATTCCCCCATTATGGAGGGCAAGCTCCACAGAGGTCAGATTCTAAAATGGTCTGTGGATAATGTTATGGTGTGCTGCGGGAGGGACAAATGAGGTGTACTTTATAATAGCTCAGAGATTTGACACCCTAAAACCAGTATCAAAATACAGGAACAACATTCAGTTCTGTGCTCCAGAGCTGGTCCTGGATTACAACAAGAAAGAAAATTGTTGGGGTTGACCATCGACCAGTTCAGGAGCTACTATAATGTTGGACGCACAGCCAGGAAATAGTGGAAGTAAGTGTTTTGGGGTATGCTCATTGTGTGGGGGACCCTGCAAAGGCTCCTTCACAGAAACCACAGGCGCTTGTCCCTGAAGGCTTTCAAAATGCAACTTGTGCATTCGCTTTGTGATGGATATAGTGGCAGGAAGCGGGAAGCCAAGAATGTGGCACCAGGGGTGTAGACCGAGTTGTATTAAATAATTTCTGAATATCGTCCTCTGGTTTTGATAAATTTTTGAATATGTACAGTACCAGCCAAAAGTTGACACACCTACTCATTCAAGGTAAATATATATATATATAGAAATGTAGAAAATGTGTGTGTGTGTGTATGTATATATATATATATATATATATATATATATATATACACACACACATTTTCTACATTGTTGAACAGTGAAGACATCAAACCTATGGAAATAACACATATGGGATCATGCAACCCCCCCAAAAAGTGTTTAACAAATCAAAATATATTTAATATTTTTCAAAGTAGCCACCCTTTGCCAATACTGTGCAAAGCTGTCAAGGCATTCTCTCAAGCAGCTTCATGAGGTAGTCACCTGGAATGCATTTCAATTAACAGGTGTACCTTGTTAAAAGTTCATTTGTGGAATTTATTTCCTTCTTAATGCATTGGAGCAAATCAGTTATTTTGTGACAAGTTAATGGTGGTATACAGAAAACAGCCCTATTTGGTAAAATACCAAGTCCATATTATGACAAGAACAGCTCAAATAAGCAAAGAGAAACGATAGTCCATCATTACTTTAAGACATGAAGGTCAGTCAACGTGGAAAATTTCAAGAACTTGTGCCCAAAAAAATGTATTCATGTTGGATACACTGTTCCATGAATGTCCCACAAAAATCATCCTGTTATCCTCATTGGGTTATTTTAAATGTGGTCACCCTATTTGCACTGCGTGAGGAGGCACCTCGGGCAACTTGCCATCTTAGCTGCCGCACATCTAGCATTTCACAGCATCTTTGCAGGAACTAGTCGTTTTATGTAACGCAGACACGTGTAGAAGTGGACGACAGTGCCACACAGTTCCCCCAAAACAAAGACCTGCACAACATGGAAGATGTTTCTGTAGAATCACCTGTAACTGGACACGGACGTTTATAAGATACATTTTTCCCCCAAATCGAGAATATAGACAGATTATTAAACTAACCTGCTAACTCATGTTGGCGTTTTGGATACCAACCTGTTGGCGTACCATGTTGGCGTTTTGGATAGCTAAACTAACCTGCTCTGGGCGATGCCATGTTGGCGTTTTGGATAGCTAAACTAACCTGCTCTGGGCGATACCATGTTGGCGTTTTGGATAGCTAAACTAACCTGCTCTGGGCGATACTATGTTGGCGTTTTGGATAGCTAAACTAACCTGCTCTGGGCGATACTATGTTGGCGTTTTGGATAGCTAAACTAACCTGCTCTGGGCGGTACCATGTTGGCGTTTGGATAGCTAAACTAACCTGCTCTGGGCGGTACTATGTTGGCGTTTTGGATAGCTAAACTAACTGCTCTGGGCGGTACTATGTTGGCGTTTTTAGCTAAACTAACCTGCTCTAGGGCGATACTATGTTGGCGTTTGGATAGCTAAACTAACCTGCTCTGGGCGATACGTTGGCGTTTTGGATAGCTAAACTAACCTGCTCTGGGCGGTACCATGTTGGCGTTTTGGATAGCTAAACTAACCTGCTCTGGGCGGTACTATGTTGGCGTTTTGGATAGCTAAACTAACCTGCTCTGGGCGATACTATGTTGGCGTTTTGGATAGCTAAACTAACCTGCTCTGGGCGATACTATGTTGGCGTTTTGGATAGCTAAACTAACCTGCTCTGGGCGATACTATGTTGGCGTTTTGGATAGCTAAACTAACCTGCTCTGGGCGATACTATGTTGGCGTTTTGGATAGCTAAACTATCCGGTAACGCCCAGTAATGGAAACATAGGGTGTGTTCATAAAGTCACTCTGGCTTGTAGGCTGTATCTCGGTCGTGATTGGTCCCATATGGCGGCGCACAATTGGCCCAGTGTCATCCAGGTTTGGCCGGGGTAAGAATAAGATTTTTTTTACGGATTTGCCTAGTTAAATAAAAGGTTACATAAAAAATAAAATTTAAAAATATACTTAGATTTCAGAGTGCTCTCATCTCAGTGTGCCAGAGCGCAGAATAACTGATGAATTTACAAACGACCAGAGTGCACTCCAGCACTCCAGATTAAATTTAAGAACACACCCATAGTTATCAAATTGTATGTCACATGTGCCAAATACCATGAAAAGGTAAGGTCTACAGACCTTACAAGCCCTTAACTCATTCTTGAACTGCATTGTTGGTTAAGAAAATATGTACAAAATAAACAAAAAAATAGACGCAACACAAAATAATAATAATGAGGCTATATACAGGGGTACAGATTCAATGTGCGGGGTACAGGTTAGTAGGTAGGGGTAAGGTGACTATGCATATATAATAAACAGCGAGTAGTAGCAGGGTAAACAATTTTAAATAATTTGGGGCCTTCCTCTGACTCTGCCTAGTATATAGGTCCTGGATGGCAGGAAGCTTGACCCCAGCGATGTACTGGGCGGTAGTCATTTATTTATTATTATTACTAGGTAAGCTAGTTGAGAACAAGTTCTCATATACAACTGCGACCTGTCCAAGATAAAGAAAAGCAGTGCAACACAAGACAGAGTTACACATGGGATAAACAAACAAATAGTCAATATCACAATAGAAAAAGTCTATGTACAGCGTGTGCAAATGAGGTAAGATAAGGGAGGTAAGACAATAAAAGGCCAGTGGCGAAATAATGACAATTTAAAAACTGGAGTGATGAATGTGCAAGTAGAGATACTGGGGTGCAAAGGAGAGAAAAATAACAGTATGGGGATGAGATAGTTGGATGGGCTATTTACAGATGGGCTATATACAGGTGCAGTGATCTGTGAGCTGCTCTGACAGCTGGTGCTTAAAGTTAGTGAGGGAGATATGAGTCTCCAGCTTCAGTGATTTTTTCAATTCGTTCCAGTCATTGGCAGCAAAGAACTGGAAGGAGAGGCAGCCAAAGGAAGAATTGGCTTTGGAGGCGACCAGTGAAATATACCTGCTGGTGGGTGCTGCTATGGTGACCAGTAAGCTGAGATAGGGGCGGGGCTTTACCTAGCAAAGGCTTGTAGATGACCTGGAGCCAGAGGTTTTGGCGACGAATACAAAGCGAGGGCCAGCCAACGAGAGCATACAGGTCGCAGTGAAGGGTAGTATATGGAGTTGTGACAAAACGGATGACAATGTGATAGACTGCATCCAGTTTGCTGAGTAGAGTGTTGGAGGCTATTTTGTAAATGACATCGCCGAAGTCAAGGATCAGCTGGATAGTCAGTTTTACGAGGGTATGTTTGGCAGCATGAGTGAAGGATGCTTTGTTGCAAAATAGGAGGCCAATTCTAGATTTAATTTTGGATTGGAGATGCTTAATATGAGTCCGGAAGGAGAGTTTACACTCTAACCAGACACCTAGTTATTTGTAGTTGTCAACCTATTCTAAGTCAGAACCATCCAGAGTAGTGATGCTGGACAGGTGGGACGGTGCGGGCAGCAATCGGTTAAAAGAGCATGCATTTAGTTTTATTTGCATTTAAGAGCAATTGGAGGCCACGGAAGGAGAGTTGTATGGCATTGATGCTTGTCTGGAAGTTAGTTAACACAGTGTCCAAAGAATGGCCAGAAGTATACAGAATGGTGTCGTCTGCATAGAGGTGGATCAGAGAATCACCAGCAGCAAGAGCGACATCATTTGATGTATACAGAGAAAAGAGTCAGCCCGAGAATAGAACCCTGTGTCACGAGCAGACCTCCAGAGGTTCGGACAACAGGTCCTCCGATTTGACACACTGAACTGTATCAGAGAAGTCGTTGGTGAACCAGGCGAGGCAGTCATTTGAGAAACCAAGAATGTTGAGTCTGCCGATAAGAATGTGGTGATTAACAGAGTCGAAAGCCTTGGCCAGGTCGATGAATACAGCTGCACAGTATTGTCTCTTATCGATGGCGGTTATGATATCGTTTAAGACGGAGAAGGTACAGAGGGATTCGAACTGGTCAGTGATCTGTTTGTTAACTTGGCCTTTGAAGACCTTAGAAAGGCAGGGAAGGATAGATATAGGTCTGAAGCAGTTTGGGTCTAGAGCGTATCCCCCATTGAAGAGGGTGATGCCCGCTGCAGCATTCCAATCTTTGGGGATCTCAGACGATACAAAAGAGGTTGAACAGGCTTGTAACAGCAGTTGCAACACTTTCAGCTGATAATTTTAGAAAGAGGTTAGGCAGGTTACCGTCGCTTTCTTGAATACAGGGACTATTGTGGTTTGCTTGAAACATGTAGATATTACAGACTCGAGCTGCGGTTCAAACTCATAAAAGACATAGCCTCGTCCACTTACCCTTGACTTATTCCCTTTGGGGAATCCCCATCACCATTTTGGAGGGCGGTACAAATGATTAGCCTCCACAGCCCTCGTTTTTAGTTGAGTTTGCGAGTGTACAATTATGTTCACTCCGGGGCCTGAAATTCCCCATAATACAATTTGTGACAATTGCACAACTGCTAAGAAAAGCCTGACAAAACTTAAAAACAACATTAATAGGAGTCTACATACAATTGTAAGTAAAAACAAATGCAAATAATTAGAAATTATTATACTAATGCACATGACTACCTAAACACATCTCGTAAAAAGCAAATATGTTTTTTAAATTATCTTTTAAAATGTTCCTTCTGAAGTTCCAGATAGGCAGGCTAACGTTAGTTAGCTAATTAATTTGCTGGCTATCATACAGTAGGCATATATTAATTATTATATAGCTAATATAAGTAGACATGCACTCATAATTGACTGCTAGGCATATAAAGCACCACCGGTGGCACAGAAAACACAACCATCGCGGGATGAACTAGTGACATTTCCGGGCAAGGCGGTCCATTTAGAAACCACTCCTCCCTCGCCCTGCTACTGTACGCTCGTCAGACGTCATGAAACGTCATCAGAAGTGTCCGTTTCATTTGAGGGCTGAGGGGCTGGGTGTGTCTTAGTGTTTGGACTGCAACCTCGGTCAGGGAGAGCTATGAAGCTAGCGGTGAAGAAACAGTTGGATGTCCTTTACCTTTTCGCAGAGCGTTCTCACTTGATTCTCCGATAGTTGCTTGCAGTCATTCAGTTGCTCGATCCATTGGTCTAATTCCATCGTAAAAGACTTTATCGTCCATTTTGAAAACTGATCAGATGTGCTGTTTTTTAGCTAACTGGTGGATATGGTGAAGTAATGAAATAACGTCAACCGGAACTATGGATGGCGTTGTAGCTAATAACGATGCGCTGGTAGCTAACATCAACGAGCCGTCGGTACCGATATCCTCAATACAAAGCTTGTTAATCTTCCTGGTATTTGTATGTCCCACGTATACACCGTGTGGGGCGGTACTGTTATTTCCTGTCGCCCCTACAAAGGAAACTCGCTGTATAATGGCCACTCTGATCGGCGTTTTCTTCATTGATGAGTTTTAACGGCAGTTGGCATCAATAATGTTGCATTACCGCCATCTACTAGACTGGAGTATAACTCCCTTATACTTTTTTTTTTTTTTAACCTTTATTTAACCAGGCAAGTCAGTTAAGAACAAATTCTTATTTTCAATGACGGCCTGGGAACAGTGGGTTAACTGCCTGTTCAGGGGCAGAACGACAGATTTGTACCTTGTCAGCTCAGGGTTTGAACTTGCAACCTTCCAGTTACTAGTTCAACGCTCTAACCACTAGGCTACCCTGCCGCCCTCTGCTTAATTAGTTTTAAAAAATATATAATACAACAAATAACCTACCATATAACACTACACTCACAAAAATGAAATGATATAATAATAATAAATACCCTACTCCACAATTTAAATGTATTTAGTCCTACTTCAGGCCATCAGCCTGAAAGGATGGGACCTCACTGCTAAACATACTGTAACGCTTCCTTCTAATGTTAAAAAAAAATCCAATCTTGCTGAAACATAGATCACTTGTTGAAGTGGCGATTTAGACATAGGCTATGGGCAGCCACCCAGGGCGGTATCTTGCCAGGGATATGGGGCGCCCGCACAAAAATATATAAATTCAGAATGTCACCGTGTGGGACTGTGGGTCAATTAACCTTTTCGGAGAGGGCGCCTGATTCAAATTATTTGCCACATGTGCCGAATACAACAGGTAGTAGACCTTACAGTGAAATGCTGAATACAACAGGTAGTAGACCACAGTGAAATGCTGAATACAACAGGTAGTAGACCTTACAGTGAAATGCTGAATACAACAGGTAGTAGACCTTACAGTGAAAAACAGTAGCTGCTATATACAACAGGTAGTAGACCTATATACAGTGAAATGCTAGAAGCTACATACAGGTAGTAGACCTTACAGTGAGATGCTTATACAGTAGCTCTAATCAATAGAGAGGCAAACAGTAGAGAGGCTATATACAGTAGAGAGGCTAATAAAAACAATGATAAAAGACAGTGAAAAACAGTAGCGAAGCTATATACAGTAGAGAGGCTATATACAGTAGAGAGGCTATACAGTAGAGGCTATATACAGTAGAGGCTATATACAGTAGGAGGCTATATACAGTAGAAGGCTATATACAGTAGAGAGGCTATATACAGTAGCGAAGCTATATACAGTAGAGAGGCTATATACAGTAGAGGCTATATACAGTAGAGAGAGCTATATACAGTAGAGGCTATATACAGTAGAGGCTATATACAGTAGTGAGGCTATATACAGTAGAGGCTATATACAGTAGTGAGGCTATATACATTTACATTACATTTACATTTAAGTAGCAGACGCTATTATCCAGTAGAAATTGGCTATTATGACAAACTGAAAGTGGGAAACAGCCCCACTATCTAAAGTAGAGAAGGATTACTTACCCTTACTAACATCCTAGGTATTCCTTGAAGAGGCTATATACAGTAGAGGCTATATAGAGTTTGTCCCACCATTGAGAGGCTATATACAGTAGAGAGGCTGTTATATACAGTAGAGGCTATACACAGTAGTGAGGCTAAATACAGTAGAGAGGCTATATACAGTAGAGCCGGCTATATACAGTACAGTAGAGAGGCTGTATATACAGTAGAGAGGCTATATACAGTAGAGGCTATATACAGTAGTGAGGCTATATACAGTAGTGAGGCTATACAGTGTAGAGAGGCTATATACAGTGTAGAGGCTATATACAGTAGTGAGGCTATATACAGTAGTGAGGCTATATACAGTAGCTACGAGGCTATATACAGTAGTGAGGCTATATACAGTAGCGAGGCTATATACAGTAGCGAGGCTACATACAGACACCGGTTAGTCAGGCTGATTGAGGTAGTATGTACATGTAGATATGGTTAAAGTGACTATGCGTTATGATGAACAGAGAGTAGCAGTAGCGTAAAAGAGTGGGTGGTGGGACACAATGCAGATAGCCCGGTTAGCCAATGTGTGGGCGCACTGGTTGGTCGGGCAGAGGTAGTATGTAACATATGCACATGAATGTATAGTTAAAGTAAATGTGCATATGTGATAAACAGAGAGTAGCAGCAGCGTAAAAGAGGGGTTGGGAGGGCACACAATACAAATAGTCTGGGTAGCCATTTGATTACCTGTTCAGAGTCTTATGGCTTGGGGGTAAAAACTGTTGAGAATACTTTTGTCCTAGACTTGGCACTCCCGTAACACTTGCCATGCGGTAGTAGAGAGAACAGTTTATGACTGGGATGGCTGGGGTCTTTTTAAAGATCTTCCTCTGACATCGCCTGGTGTAGAGGTCCTGGATGGCAGGCAGCTTGGTCCCAGTGATGTATTGGGCAGTATGCATTACCCTCTGTAGGGCTTGCGGTCGGAGGCCGAGCAATTGCAGGCCAACTTTTAACTTCCTGACTGATGTCTTGAGATGTTACTTCAATATATCCACATAATTTTCCTACCTCATGATGCCATCTATTTGAGAAGTGCCAGTCCCCTCCTGCAGCAAAGCACCCCCCACAATATGATGCTGCCACCCCGTGCTTCACAGTTGGGATGGTGTTTTTCAGCTTGCAAACCTCCCCCTTTTTCCTCCAAAGATAACAATGGACATTATGGCCAAACAGTTCTATTTTGTTTCATCAGACCAAAGGACATTTCGCCAAAAGTACGATCTATGTCACCATGTGAGGTTGCAAACCCTAGTCTAGATTTTTTATGGCGGTTTGGAGCAGTGGCTTCTTCCTTGCTGAGCGGCCTTTGGGACGTTATGTCAATATAGGACTTGTTTTACTGTGGATATAGATACTTTTCTACCTGTTTCCTCCAGTATCTTCACAGGTCCTTTGCTGTTGTTCTGGGATGATTTGCACTTTTCACACCAAGTATGTTCATCTCTAGGAGACAGAACAACGCGTCTTCTTCCTGAGCGGTCCCGTGGTGTTTATACTTGCATACTATTGTTTGTACAGATGAACGTGGTACCTTCAGGCATTTGGAAATTGCTCCCCAAGAATGAACCAGACTTGTGGAGGTTCACATTTTTTTCATGGTTCGGCTAATTTCTTTGATTTTCCAATGATGTCAAGCAAAGAGGCACTGAGTTTGAAGGAAGGCCTTGGAAATACATCCATGTCATGGTTACACTTCCAATTAACTCAAATTATGTAAATTAGTCTATCAGAAGCTTCTAAAGCCATGACATCATTTTCTGAATTTTCCAAGCTGTTTGGGGTGGCCCAGTCAACTTAGTGTATGTAAACTTCTCTGACCAACTGAATTGTGATGCAGAATTATAAGTGAAATAATCTGTCTGTAAACAGTTGTTGTAAAATTATTTGTGTCATGCACAAAGTAGATGTCCTAACCGACTTGCCAAAACTATAGTTTGTTAACAAGAAATGTGTGGAGTGGTTGAAAAACAACGTTTAATGATTCCAACTTAAGTGTATGTAAACTTCCGACTTCAACTGTAAGTATATGGATGAGCGATGGCTGAGCGGCATAGGCAAGGTGCAGTAGATGGTAAAACAATACAGTATATGTTATGAGAAATGTAAGATATGTAAACAATATTAAGGTGCCATTATTTTGGCGCCCCCCTTGGGTTGTGCCGTGGCAGAGATCTTTGTGGGCTATACACGGTCTTGTCTCAGGATGGTAAGTTGGTGGTTGAAGATATCCCTCTCGTGGTGTGGGGGCTGTGCTTTGGCAAAGTGGGTGGGGTTATATTCTGCCTGTTTGGCCCTGTCCGGGGTTATATCCTGCCTATTTGGCCCTGTCTGGGGGTATCGTTGGATGGGGCCACAGTGTCTCCCGACCACTCCTGTCTCAGCCTCCAGTATTTATGCTGCAGTAGTTTATGTGTCGGGGGGCTAGGCCCAGTCTGTTATATCTGGAGTATTTCTCCTGTCTTATTTGGTGTCCTGTGTGCATTTAAGTATGCTCTCTCTAACTCTCCTTCTGTCTTTCTCTCTCTCAGAGGACCTGAGCCCTTGGACCATGCCTCAGGACTATCTGGCCAGAGATACTCTGAATGATCGGCTATGAAAAGCCAACTGACATTTACTCCTGAGGTGCTGACCTGTTACACCCTCGACATCCACTGTGATTATTATTATTTGACCCTGCTGGTCACCTTTGAAAATCTTGGCCATGTTCTGTTATATTCTCCACCCGGCACAGCCAGAAGAAGACTGGCCACCCCTCATAGCCTGGTTCCTCTCTCGGTTTCTTCCTAGGTTTTGGCCTTTCTAGGGAGATATTCCTAGCCACCATGCTTCTACACCTGCATTGCTTGCTGTTTGGGGTTTTAGGCTGGGTTTCTGTACAGCACTTTGATATATCAGCTGATGTAAGAAGAGCTTTATAAATACATTTGATTTGATTTAGTGGCATTGTTTAAAGTGACTCGTGATCCATTTATTAATGTGTCCAGTGATTGGGTCTCAATGTAGGCAGCAGCTTCTCTGAGTGAGTGATTGCTATTTTGCAGTCTGATGGCCTTGAGATTGAAAAACAGCTTCTATCTCTCAGTCCTAGCTTTGATGCACCTGTACTGACCTCGCCTTCTGGATGATAGCGGTGGTGTGAACAGGCAGTTGCTCGGGTGGTTATTTTCCTTGATGATCTTTTAAGCCAATCTGTGACGTTGGGTGCTGTAGGTGTTGTGGAGGTTGAATAGACGTTGTTGTGCCTTCACCACACTGTCTGTATGGGTGGACCATTTCAGTTTGTCTGTGATGTGTACGCTCAAGAAATTAAAACGTTCCAACTTCTCCACTGCTGTCCCTTCGATGTGGATAGGGGGGTGCTCCCTCTGCTGTTTCCTGAAGTCCACGATCATCTCCTTTGTTTTGTTGAAGTTGAGTGAAAGATTGTTTTCCTGACACCACACTCCGAGTGCCCTCACCTCCTCCCTGTAGGCTGTCTCAATCATTGTTGGTGATCAGGCTGTTGTGTCATCTGCAAACTTGATGATTGAGTTGGAGGTGTGCATGGCAATGCAGTCGTGGGTGAACAGGGAGTACAGGAGAGGGCTGAGCACACACCCTTGTGGGGCCCCAGTGTTGAAGGTCAGCAAAGTGGAGATGTTGTTACCTACCTTCACCACCTGGGGGCAGCCCGTCAAAAGTCCAGGACCCAGTTGCATAGGGCGGGGTTGAGACCCAGGACCTCCAGCTTGACGATGAGCTTGGAGGGTACTATGGTGTTGAATGCTGAGCTGTAGTCAATGAACAGCATTCTTACATCGGTATTATTTTTGTCCAGAGGGGATAGGGTAGTGTGCAGTGTGATGGCGATTGTGTCATCTGTGGACCTGTTGGGGCGGTATGCAAACTGAAGTGGGTCTAGGGTGACAGTTAAGGTAGGGGTGATATGATCCTTGACTAGTCTCTCAAAGGACTTCATGATGACAGAAGTGAGTGCTACGGGCGGTAGTCATTGAGTTTTCTTTGCCTTCTTGGGTACAGGGACAATGGTGGCCATCTTGAAGCATGTGGGGACAACAAACTGAGATAGGGAGCGATTGAAATATGTCTGTAAACGACCCAGCCACCTGTTCTGCGCATGCTCTGAGGACGTGGGTCGGGATGCCCTCCGGGCCAGCAGCCTTGCGAGGGTTAACAAGTTTAAATGTTTTACTCACGTCAGCCACGGAGAAGGTGAGTGGGGTGATGCAGTCTTTGTTAGCGAGCCGAGACGGTGGCACTGTATTATCCTCAAAGCGGGCAAAGAAGGTGTTTAGTTTGTCTGGAAGCGTGACGTCGGTGTCCGTGACGTGGCTGTTTTTGTTTTTGTAGTCCGTGATTTCCTGTAGAACCTACCACATGCACCTCGTGTCTGAGCCATTGAAAGCATATGCTCCGGTATGCTCTGGTAACTACTGCATAGTTTCCCTAAGAACGCAAAGCAAGGCGACCATCTCTGTCGATACCATTTCTCTGGTTGTGTGGTCAGTGATTGTGTGGTTGTGATCCGGTACTTGTTTGTCTGTGGTCACTAGATGTGGTCAGTAGTTGTGGTCAAGTGCTCGAGTTTTGTGCGGTTGTGGTCGAGTAGTTGTGTGGTCAATAGTTGTGTGGTTGTGGTCAGTAATTGTGCTCCACCTCCTTCATCCTCATCATAATTTTTGCGCTCTGGGTCTGTGAGTATCCATAGCAACGGATCCATTTGGGCTGCTCAATGATGACACAGAGAGCTGATGTTAGCTGGATGTTAGCTAGCCTTTTTGTCACTCTAAACTCCGACAAACAGCTGTAACTTTTTATTGGTAAAAAACTATTCCTAATCCACTCTATCCAACCGGGGTACAGCCCACCCTTCTCTTACAGACAGGCAAAACTAGACAGTTAAGCTTTTTAGAGCACGGAGCATGATCCTGAGAATGAGACTGATGCTGGTGAGCATTAGACATTTTCTATAACCTTCCAGGTTGTCTATACCGGGGGACACATTAGAAATCTTAATGCTAGCTGTTTGGTTCGAAAAAGACTCGCAAATCATGGGAATTTGTCGAGCTAAGAAGACATTCTCTCCCTCCCGAGTCACATTGCTAGGCAACAGTAGCCTTGGCAACACTGCTGCCTTATGGCTAAAGCCAGTATGAGAAACATGCTAGATAACAACAAAGTTTTAAAATGTTAAACTAAATAAATACTGCACTCTGACCCACAAAACCTTGTAACTACATTCATGATAGTGTTGTTATACAAAGCAAGGAAAGTGGAATTCAAAACGTGATGTCGTTTTATTGGAATTTGCAGTTGGTATTGGTAAGTAATGAATCTGCTAGCTTCTGACATGAAAAGAGAGCAGTTGATGGGTTACTAAAACAGCTCGTTCTATTGATTGGTACCAGCTATTCCTTTTTAATACTTTTTTTCACCTAAAGTAGATGACTTGAGTCTAAAGTTGTTGTATTGTTGCATTGAAAGTGAATGGAAGTTGAAAGTGATAATGTCTCAATGGGGAGCTCCCATAGGAAATCCCATAGAAGGTGAAAGAGGACAAAAAAAGGCAAAAAGTTGTATATTTTATCAAGAAACAATTCTTCACGTTTTAAAGTTTGAATAGCGTTTCTAGCTTAAACAGTGTAGGAGTAGCGCTAAAGAATAACTAGATTGTAACTTTACAAGTAAAGTTGTGGGCTTGCTAAAGCTCTTTAAAATTATTTTGTGGTAGTGCAAGCAGTTTAAAAAGTTGTACTTCAATTATGTTATTCATTTCAAAATGCCCATCCCTTCTCAGTAGTTGTGGTCAGTAGTTTTGGTCGGTAGTTGTGTGGTTGTGGTCAGTAGTTGTGTGGTTGTGACCCGTAGGTTAGGTCAGTAGTTGTGGTCAGTAGTTTTGGTCGGTAGTTGTGTGGTTGTGGTCAGTTGTTGTATGGTCCATAGTTTTGGTCGGTAGTTGTGTGGTTGTGGCCGGTAGTTTTGGTCAGTAGCTATGTGGTTGTGGTCAGTAGTTGTGTGGTTGTGACCCGTAGGTTAGGTCAGTAGTTGTGTGGTCAGTAGTTGTGTGGTTATGGTCAGTTGTTGTGTTGTGGTCAGTAGTTGTGTGGTTGTGGTCAGTAGTTGTGGTGATCAGTAGTTATGGTGATTAGATGTGTGGTCGGTAGGTGTGTAGTCAGAAGTTGTGTGGCTGTGCTCCGTAGTTGTTTGGTTGTGGTCACTAGTAGTGTGGTTGTGGTTGAGTGGTCAGTAGTTGAGGTCAGTAGTTTTGTTCAGTAGTTTTTGTGTGTGGTCAGTATATGTGGTCAGTAGTGGTCAGTTGTTTTAGTAAGTAGGTGTTTGGTTCAGTAGTTGTGCTCAGTAGTTGTGTGGTTGTGGTCAGTAGGTTAGGTCAGTAGTTGTGTGGTCAGTATTTATGTGGTTGTAATCAGTAGTTGTGGTCACTAGTGGTAAGTAGTTTGTGGTCAGTAGCTGTGGTCAGTTGTTGTGTTTGGGTCAATAGTTGTGTGGTTGTGGTCAGTAGTTATGGTGATTAGTTGTGTGGTCAGTAGGTGTACAGTCAGCTGTGTGGCTCTGCTCAGTAGTTGTTTGGTTGTGGTCACTAGTTGTGTGTTTGTAGTAAGTAGGTTTGTGATTGTGGTCAGTAGTTGTGTGGTTGTGGTCAGTAGTTATGGTCAGTGGTGGTCAGTAGTTGTAATTGTGGTCCTCTTCACCTTGTCATAATTTTGCCCTTTGAGTCTGTGTATCCATGGTCAGTAGTTGTGGTCAGTAGTTGTGGGTTATGGCCCAGTAATTGTGGTCACTTCACCCTCGTCATCATTTTTGTCCTCTGAGTCTATGAGTATCCATAGCAACGGCTCCGTTTGGGCTGCTCAATGATGACACAGAAGGCTGTTAGCTGACGTTAGCGAGACACTTTTTGTCAGCCTAAACTCAGACAAACAGCTTTAACTTTTATTGGTAGAAACTATTCCCTAATCCGCTTTATCCAATCAGAGGGGTACAGCCTACCCTTCTCTTTAGACAAAGAGTCATTTAGAGCATGGAGGATGATCCTGCAGTAGGAGATCAAAGCTAGTGATCGTTAGAAATCTTCTCTTTATCATTCCAGGTCATCCTATTGATTGGTACAAGCTATTCGTAATCCATTATTGGATTTGAATAGCAGAGAAGCAGAGGAAGATTTCATGTCCTTTATGTTTTTGTATGACTTGTTGGGGGAATGTTCAAACGGCAGTTGTTCTCAAAAAAGTTACAGAAATGTTGTTGCGGTTACTAAAACAGCTGTATTGTTAGATCCCTACTGGATATTTCTGTTATTTTACAGATTTGGGTAACTTTTAGAACGTGGTAACGTACAGTAGCTGATTCGTGTCTAAAGTTGTATTGTTGAATTGACAGTAAATGGAAGTTGGAAGTGATCCCATACAGGGGGATGGAGGAAAAAAATGGAGGGAAAAAATAAATATATATATATAATATTTTTGAGATGTCAAGCAACTCGAGCGTGACCGTTCTAAACGTTTTAAAGTTTGCGTTGCTAGCTTCAACGGTGTAAGAGGAGTAGCGTGCTAAAGAATAAGAAGAAAATAAGAAGTATGTCGAAGATGGAAGCTGGGGCTTTTGCTTATAAACCCCACAATAATAATAAGAAGAGGTATGTTGAAGATTCATGTAGGGGCTTTTGCTTTAAGACACAATTTCTTAATTCTGTACGTGTTTCTCTACAGCTGACATATTTGGTTTTCGCCTGAATCTACAATCAATTGCTCTTTAATAGTTTTTAAATAGTTTCTTACTGCATAATGAATTACGTGATGAATCATGGAAAGGGTACTGATCAGAGGGATAAAAACCTGCACTGCTGGTATGATAATGACAAACAACTACAGATGTCTCTTTATAGTGTGACCGGGCCGGCAGCAGGTAGCCTAGTGGTTAGAGTGTTGGGCCAGTAACCGAAAGGTTGCTGGACTGAATCCCTGACCTGACAAGGTAAAAATCTGTCGTTCTGCCCCTGAGCAAGGCAGTTGACCCACTGTTTCCCGGGCTCTGAAGACGTGGATGTCGATGAAGGCAGCCCCCCTCTGATTCAGAGGGTTGAGTTAAATGCACAAGACACATTTCAGTGTAAGACATTCAGTTGTACAGCTATCCCCCTTTCTGTGTGTTTACGTGGTAGTTTATAGGCAGGTACATGATGTGTACCTGTACATATAATTAGTGTGGATAGGTACACATTATGGTGGGTACTAGGTAGATACACCTATGTAAATACATGTTTGTCAACAACTGCGGCATCTTCCAATGAGCAGACACAACCTTTGGTTGCTGCACACTGACTGCTATCGGCATAGAATACCACCTTAGTCCTGCACTGAAGCTGGTTCAGAGCTGGTCATGATGGTTAAACTGGTCAACCTGGATTTTCCAGCAGGGTATGTATTAGGGACACTTATTCTAAAGTGGTACCAAACTTAACATTGAGATAGCGCACAGGAAACTTCACAAATACATTCATCTGATCAAACTTTTATTGAAAAATAAAATAAAAGGAATGGTTAATACAACTGTAAAACTACCACATGTTCCTGTAAAAGCTGTTCAAAGACATCAAAAGAACAAACAAATAATTAGATTGTCGATAGATATTTTGGTGCATAATCACCAAGGGAGTGTAACAGTAAATTGGCATCACTGATGCAATCCCTATTACCTTTACCGAAAGTATCAGCCACCTTGGGACTGACTGCCTCCAAAGCCGCTGGAGATACAGGTCTCTGTCTGTCTGTAGGGATGTGTTTTGTTGGTAGAAAAACACAACTTGATCAATGCTGTAGTAATGACAGACTCTCCCTGGGCCAGTGTAAACTGGTGGCCAAGTGTTGGTAGTAAATGTCTTGATAGGTGATGAGGCTTTCCATTGACAGTATTTACAGTTACACCATACCATTTGTGTTCTGGGAGGACATCTTGCGAGTCATGTGATGACTGCACAACATGTATAAACATGACATGTCCTCTTTGCATACATGCATCTGGGGTCCATATAAGCACCTTCATATGTTATAGCACCATTTTTTAGTTCATTTTTGACCGTTTTCAGTTTTCGGACCCAACTGTTGGCATGCATACACTTGGGTTTTTTTCAGATTGGTTTTCTAAACATTGCAACCTTTTACAAACATTACGAGGCATTGAATGAATATTCATACAGTACCATACATGTAGAACATGAAATAATACAGTGCACATGTTAAGGAAAGTTCTAGAACACAGAACAATTGCTTTCTTGTTTTGAGTCATCTAATATTCTATATAACTACAGGACACGTTTTAGCATGGCATTTATCCAAAGATACACTCAACTTTTTAGCTTCACCATTTCATTTTTATATCACTACCATAGACATTTAGTTTAAAATTCTACTACAAAAATGGCATGATAAACACACCAACAAAGCTTCTTCAATACCCATACTTCTCACAGCACACTACATACACAACTATAAATTAGTAACATATTTAAAGATGTCCTTACATTTCCTTAGTGAAACCTGATCTCTTTTTGTCTCTTCTTTTAGTTGACACTACTGCAGTTAGGTGGTTAATAGTGTTTTGTGGAGCTTGAGTGCTAAGTAGCCTATGCTTCTGAAACTATAATCTCCTAAACATGCTTGAACATCGTTGGTGTTTCATGCAATAGAAATCTGTTGCAAATAAACATCTCCCTCTTATTTCTTTCACCAGACTGACGGCTAATCTTTTCCATTTTCTAAACATACCTTTTGTTCTGAAAACGAATACAAATCATCATCCAAATCAAAACAAATAGAATCAAATTGTAAAGGAGTTCCAGAGCTTAAAGGGTACAAACCTTTTGTTTAGATGATCACAGTCCAAATTCAATACATTCAACTTATTTATAAGAGACCAACACAGCCCTCAGTGAGGACCTTGCTTGCTGAGGACCATTCCACTCCTGCCCAGGTCTAGTTGGATATCAGGCCTAGTATTACTTTCTTGTACACATTTCATATAATATATTTGATATTTTAGTGTGGAAGATAAGGGCAAGATAACCTGTTTGCACGTAATCTAAAATGCTTATTAGATCATGTTGGGTTGATAGTTCCAGGGACATTTTTGCAGCAAGAGTTGGATCATTTTAGGTTTTGTCAAGACAATGTGTTTGGCCTATACGTGATTAAGTCCAAATGGACAATGTACCTTGCATTGAAAATGTTAACCCTTGTTACAACCATAAAGATACACTAAATTCATTTCATTTTCTGATCATAACGCCACCTCTACAACTTTGTTGAATCCTTTAAACTTGACAATCAAAAAAGATAAATTGCACTCAAATAAAATGTGCGTTAAACATACGTCTTCAGCAGTCAGAAATGTAGGACATTTCATTTTGTTCAATTTCACAAGAAAACAGAGATATTTTTATTTAACTAGGCAAGTCAGTTAAGAACAAATTATTATTTACAATGATGGCCTACTAGGGAACAGTAACTGCCTTGTTCAGGGGCAGAACAAAAGATTTTCACCATGTCAGCTCGGGGATTCGATCCAGCAACCTTTTGGTTACTGGCAATACTCTAACCACTAGGCTACCTACCACCCTCAACAAAGCTCAAGTTTATTCACTTAAATTGTGAGAGAAAAAATAGAATTTAGGGTAGATATCAACTCCATTTGACATTGCTAGCTGTCGTTATTACTAGAACAAAACAATCCAAGTAGATAAAACAATAGCATCGGAAAGCCATAACACTGTAAGACATTGACCTTATTTCAAAAGTGACACAGTGGTTCAGGTAAAACAAAACTTAAAGATGAAGGGTGGGCTAGTGACTTCAGGGACAATATCTGGATCAGCTTATCTCAAGGTGCAGCTCTTTTGAGATTAAAATGGATGATATCAACATCTAGGCGAAGATTAGCTTCATGGTATGGCAATTTAAGTGCATGATTGTCACTTCAAAGTTTAAACCAATGCATGGATCATGCGGTTGCTCCATGTGAATTGAGTAAGAAGCAGCAGAGTAAAGTGCTGTTTTTTAAAGTGCTTTCTTAGGGAGGCTTGTGTTTCGAAGAGCAAATGAGCTGTGCATCCCCCTTCATATTCTCTATCCATCTCCAAGATAGGAAAAAGGCCTTTGTTTTTAGAGATATTCATGATGCAGGAAAAATGTGCCCCAAAGGTTCTGTGATCATCATTAAAGCCTTAATCTGAAACACAAAATCACTGGGCACTCTAAAATATTGATATAAATTAAAACATGTGGGAACAAACACATTTTGATGGAAAGTTGTGCTTTGAATGATTTTTCTATAATGAGTTGTTAAACTTGTCCTGTTAGAATAAATGAAATCATTCAAATGGAATTTCCATACCACACAATAGATTATTCAAATAGAACACACTGAAAAACCTTGTGCTTTTCATGCACTTCTTTTTTATGCCTCTCCCTAATGTCAATATGCCTTGTCCATTGCTGTTTTGGTTAGTCATTTTTGTCTTATTTCAATGTAGAGCCTCCAGCCCTGCTCAATATGCCTAAGCTAACCCTTATGTTTACCCCCACACACGCGGTGACTGCACCTGGCTTAAATGGTGCCTCTAGAGACAAAACCTCTCATCATCAAATCAAATTTATTTATATAGCCCTTCTTACATCAGCTGATATATCAAAGTGCTGTACAGAAACCCAGCCTAAAACCCCAAACAGCAAGCAATGCAGGTGTAGAAGCACGGTGGCTAGGAAAATCTCCCTAAAAGGACAAAACCTATGTCTATGCGCAAACAGTTTGAGCTTCTAATTTAAAAAATGAATCTCTCCAGAAATAAGTCTCACCGTTGCCGCTTGTTATAGACCTCCCTCCGCCCCCAGTTGTGCCCTGGACACCATATGTGAACATCATACAACACTCCTTCCGTGGCCTCCAACTGCTTTTAAATGCTAGAAAAACTAAGTGCGTGCTCTTCAACCGATTGCTGCCCGTACCCTCCCGCCCTACTAGAATCTCTACTCTGGATGGTTCTGACTTAGAATATGTGGACAACTACAAATACCTTGGTGTCTGGTTAGACTGTAAACTCTCCTTCCAGACTCACATTAAGAATCTCCAATCCAAAATTAAATCTAGAATTGGCCTCCTATTTCGCAAAAAGCCTCCTTCACTAATGCCGCCAAACTCACCCTCGTAAAACTGACTATCCTACCGATCCTTGATTTCGGCGATGTTATTTAAAAAATAGCCACCAACACTCTACTCAGCTAACAGAATGTAGTCTATCACAGTGCCATCTGTTTTATCACCAAAGCCCCATATACTACCCACCACTGCAATCTGTATGCTCTCGTTGGCTGGCCCTCACTACTGGCCCTCACCAAACCCACTGGCTCCAGGTCATCTATAAGTCTTTGCTAGGTAAAGCCCCGCCTTATCTCATTTCACTGGTCACCATAGCAGCACCCAGCCGTAGCACACGCTCCAGCAGATATATTGCACTGGTCATCCCCAAAGCCAACATTTACTTTGACTGCCTTTCCTTCCAGTTCTCTGCTGCCAATGACTGGAACGAATTGCAAAGATCTCTGAAGCTGGAGTCTTACATCTCCTCTCTAACTTTAAGCATCAGCTGTCTGAGCAGCTTACCGATCACTGTACCTGTACACAGCCAATCCGTAAATAGCACACCCAACTACCTCATCCCCATATTATTACTTACCCTCTTGCTCTTTTGCACCCCAGTATCTCTATTTATACATCATCATCTGCACATCTATCACTCCAGTATTAATACTAAATTCTAATTCTTTTTTTTGCCTCTAGTGCCTATTTATTGCCTACCTCCCTACTCTTCTACATTTGCACACACTGTACATAGATTTTTCTATTTTTCAATCTTTTTGTGTTATTGACTGTACGTTTGTTTATGTGTAACTCTGTGTTGTTTTTGTCGCACTGCTTTGCTTATATCTTGGCCAGGTCGCAGTTGTAAATGAGAACAGTTCTCAACTGACCTACTTGGTTAAATAAAGGTGATTTTTTTTTATAAATAAAAAAGTTTGGATTGCCACCTCTAAGAATACAACATAAAAAAACACCGGCCTTTTAAGATAGAAAAAAAATCATAATCAAGTTTAACCCCCTCTTTTATTGTCATTGCCTCTTTTTTCATTATGTACACAGTACCTCATCCCTTGAGATTCAAAATTCAGTCAACTGCATTCATAAGGAAACTACTATATGTCTTTAAGATATCAAAAATCATAATATCAAGTTTTGTTTTAGAGGCAATGATTTTTAACCTTGCCTTTTTTGTAATTGACCCATCCTTTTTTTATCATATCCACAGTACCTCTTCCCTTCAGTCAACTGCATTCTTGTGGAAACTACAATATGTCTCAACACAGAGTAGCATGAGTATGAGGCATTCTGACTGTTATATTTGGTTCATCTCTCCTCAATGGATCTTCCATGCAGAACAAACATATGGCGAGCTAAATGTACAGCAAATTTAATTGGTCAATTTCAGCTCTGCAGAATAATCGCTGTTTTATAGTCCCTGTAACACAAGGGGCATAGTTGCTAGGGAGTTGTAGTCAAAAAGAAAACTAAGAAATATGAACGTCAGACTATTTCATACATCCTTTGTCACCAGATGCAAAGGAAAGGTTAAATTGGAGTTTCGGCACAGAACGTTAGTTAAAACTAAAACAAACCAATTGAATTGAAGCCCTGTTTAAGCAAGATGTTAAGTCCTTACTAGCACTGCAAGATCGTTTGTCTGGCACTCAGACATATGAAGAGATGTTTAGACTAAAGAGGTGTATGGATTAGGTCATCAGCATAGGACATTTTATGTCACTGAACATATCAGCCCCATCACCTTATCTGGTAATAAGTCTATGGTGCTGTTTCCTGGACAGCCCCTAAATGATACAAATGGTCTAATGAAGCTCCAGGGGTCTAAAATGTGGCAACAAATTAGATGTGAAGGAAGTTTGTAACAGAATATCACCTGTGTTTTTTAAAGACCTCATTTGGGCATGTGACAAGGGCACATTTTTCAACTGTCTGCGGTCTAACCAGCCTCTACATGTGTTGAGACTATTATAAGTAGGCAACAAAGCCTATATCAATAAAGATGATCTGTGTTAGGAGCGGTGCTCCTTTCTATAGCGCCACAAGTGTCAGCATGACTTGAAACTAAAAATATAGTAGGGCAGATAATCAAAAATCCATGTGAGGAGAAATTATGTTTTCATTTGTTAATATGTAGTGCTGAGCGATTAGTGCTTTTAGAGGTCGGTTCGGTTTCGGTTCGATTATTAAAAAGAATCATGGTTATCGATTTTGATAATATTTTTAGACATTAAATGCACTATGCAATATGTGGGCTGAATGCTGTAACACAGAAATCGTTTTTTTTTTAAAGTCCCATGATGGTAGTGACTGCCCATTACTGCGTATCACATATTAACCATCATTTAATCACATTACTTCAATAAAATATTTGTATTATTTGATTACTTGTATTTAATTCTAAGTCCTCAAATAGAGCTGCTGCCTATGATGTCTGACAAAATCACTACTTTAGTAGTTCTTCAAAGTAAATAATGCATACTTTTATTACTGCTGAATAGTAACTATCAATCACTTAGATCATGAGGGACTGTTTTTTATACCTCTTGAAGGCATGTTCTCTCCTCTCAATCTCTGTGTCTTGCTCCACACAGACCAAACAAGTTTAAGTGGGCATCCAATGGATTATGGTCATTGTAGTTAATTACCATGTTTCCTGCTCTAAACTATGTAGAATATTGGCCCGTTGGAAACTACAACTCCCTACTACATCGCACAGTTCAGGCTTGATCTGATTTATCTTTACAGAAACTGCACATCAAGCTCACAGAAAGAAATAAAAATGTAATTCAAACAACTGAACTGACATCAATTAGATGTTTGAAAACCGAAGTTTTGTTTAGTCACTCAGCACAAATACTATGCTAATAAATTACACAGTCAAATGCATTAAATAACTTGTAAAGACAACCGTACTATTCGTGACATGAAATGAGAATATAGTATGCTTATTGGTCATAGAATTTACAAACGCTCAACACCTGTCAGTAAACATCTGGCAAAAAAAAAGTGTAATTAAATTGTTGCCAGCAGCACAGTTACAGTCACCAACGCTCTGGATAACATGAAAACATTCTAACCAGCCCGACTAGGGCGAGTAAAATGGTCAGAGTGGGGTGTTCTCTCATTATGTGTCTGGAAGAAGCTAGCCAATGTTAGCCAGTTAGCTTGGGTGCTTTACTGCCGTTGAATGCTCAGATCAACCAGACTCCCTGGCCAGAGCGTCCATTGTGTGCGCTCAACGCTCCGAGACCAAAATACTCTGAATTTGACAATGCTCTGGATTTACAAACGCCCAGAGCGCACTCTGGCACTCCAGATTGAATATGTGTTATGCTAAGAAGCTAGCAAGAGGTTGCATAGCAACAGCATCAACTTCCAGTAGACAGGTGAAGCGCTAGTACGCTCAACTGAAACGATATTGTTTGTTTACAGTATACTAAAATGAACTAATAGTATATAGTATACAGTATGTTAGTATGGGTATTCGAACACAGCTAATGAGATAAGGATCATTTTGGGGCCACACTGACTAAGTTGCATCTGTAAGTAAGGATATCTGAGGAGGTTTAAAAGCTGCATGGGCTGGATCTCAATGTTTCAAGTATCATCGTAAGATTTGTGAAGGCATGAGAATTTTCACTTCTTAAGTGTTGAAATTCTGGATCATGAGCAGCTTTACGGCTGCATCAAGGTCGTTTCCCAAATAGCACCCTACTTCCTATATAGTCCAATACTTTTGACCAGAGCCATATAGGCTATTTGGGATGCATCCTAAAACCTGGAATGAATATCTACTGTGCTCGGTGGTGCGATAAAGGTAGATTGTGTGAATAATAGCCTATATTTCCTTCAAGGTTGTTTGTGTGTATGTATGAGATGCAAGACTTATATTATAACTAAGTAATTGCAGTATCCCTGCTGATTTTTGGTGGGGCGTCGGGAGGGTAGTGCATTTTTTTTAAACCTGGTTTACATTCCCCATTTTGCACGTTTTACTATATAATTTATTCCATATAGCCACATTTCCTCATCTTCTTGCATGCACCTCGCCTATCAAGGTGTTTAGGTACTTCCCTTACGCACTACGCTTTTCTGAGCGCTGACTATACAGTCAACTTTATCCTGCCCTCTACCCATAGTGACAATAGTGGTAGATGGATCGTTCTTCCAGACATGCAATATTTTACTTAACTAGAAATCATACCACACATAAAATCCCCCCCAAAATCTGCAACAATTGTCTATATAAATCCACAAGTACAGAGGAATAGGATAGGCAGCAGAGAGGTCAGGTGCATCATTGTGCATGAAACAACAGTGAGGACATGAGACATTTGATTTGACCCGCAGCTCAAAAAGCTCCCCTATGAATCATGTTTATGCCATACAAATGTGATTACTATACAACGGATGTCCCTCTTTACATTTGCACATTTGTTTTGTATACTCTGCCATCACATGTACAGTACAGCAACCTGGTGTCAGAGCATTTTGTATTATGCTGTACGTAAATCTGAGACACTCATATCAAATGTATTTATAAAGCCCTTTTACATTAGCAGATGTCACAAAGTGCTTATACAGAAACCCAGCCTAAAATCCCAAAGAGTAAATAATGCAGATGTAAAAGCACTCCATTCAGTATATGTTACGTTTCATTTGGCATGTATTAATTTGTTGATGTCCATCACCCATTTTGTATATGTTACGAATGTGACAAATCACATTAAATGTTATGATTTGCAAACGTACAATATGTCACAAATTTGCTAAATGTAAGATATGTTCCAAATTCTAGCTAGGTGGCTAATGTTAGCTAGCTGGCTAACGTTAGCTAGGCTAGGGGTTAGGAGATACGGTTAGGGTTAAGCTTAGGAGTTAGGTTAAAGGGTTAGGGTTTGCTAAAAGGGTTAGGGTTAGCTAACATGCTAAGTAGCTGAAAAGTTGCTAATTAGCTAAAATTATCTGTGATGAGATTTGAACTCACAACCTTTGGGTTGCAAGACATTTGTCTTATTTGCCTACCCATACATTCCAACCAACCCCCCCCCCCAACTGTTTTCCCCCTTTAGTAACATATGCCTTATGTAACCATACCAAAGGTAACATATCATACTAATTGGAGTGTCTCGGATTTACGTACAGAATAATACAAAATGCTCTGAAACCAGGTTGAGTACAGACACACTGCTAGCCTAACACAAATGTACTATGGCTTAAACTCGGCTGGGACATGCTTTCAAGGGTGCTCTGCAACACCTGGCTGATACCAATATAGTGGATTAGGGGGTACCCTGACTGGGACTCAAGCCCTGGTCCCTGCGACTGTCATTCCAAAACATTACACCATCCCAATCCTCGCTATATGAGCCATGATACAATTCCGACTAAGTGGGTTACCCCTATTGGCACAATGCATAATGTGTTTGGCCTTCAAGCCAGTAGCTGTGTTCGAATACTCATACTAACCGCACTAACCATACTCTTTGTGATGTAAATTGAGTATGTAGTATGCTTATTTTTAATAGTATGGTCATAGTTAGCATGCCAAAAGTCCCTGGATGTCTTACTAAATTCTCTAAAATACGAATTATACAAACAGTGGACACTATTTCCGTGCTTTTAGGGCCTATAATGCAATTCTTCAGACAATGGGCGTGGCTTCACAACGTTTTCAGAATTTAAAAAAAAAATGGCGGAAAATATGCAGCCGAATTCCAACGAGAGCGGATACACCCGCTGTGGCCGGTGTCGGTAAACGTTGCAACAAAAAAAAGCTCAATTCAACTGTTGCCAGCAGCACAGTTACAGTCACCAACGCTCTGGATAATATGAAAACAGCCTAAGTAGCTCTGCTAGGGCAAGTAAAATGGCCAGAGTGAGGTGTTCTCTCATTTGTGTCTGGAAGTAGCTAGCAAGCTAGCCAACGTTAGCCAGTTAGCTTGGGTGCTTGACTACCGTTGTGAGGGCAGAACGCTCAGTTCAACCCTACTCCTCAGAGCTTCCAGTGTGGCCTCCGAGATTGAAAACACTGAATTTACAAATGAACATGACAAAGCTCTGGATTTATGACCGCCCAGAGCTAACTCTGAGCGCTCTCTGGCACTCCATATTGAATTTACGAACACACCCGAAATCGTAAAATGTCTAGCTAGTCATGTGTTATGCTAACAAGCGAGCAAGAGGTTGCATAGCAACAGCATCAACTTCCAGTAGACAGGCAAAGCGCTAGTACATTCAACTGAAAGGCTGCAACACCTGGCTGATACCAATATAGTGGATTAGGGGGTACCCTGACTGGGACTCAAGCCCTGGTCCCTGGTCCCTTACAGTATACTAAAATGAACTAATAGTATATAATCATTAAGTATGTCGTATACAGTATGTTAGTATGGGTATTCGAACACAGCACCGGTTTTACATCTTTGTCCTGCCGTTTGCTACACTAGTGTCAAAAGTGGGATGGCGGCTATGCGATGGCTCAGACATGCTAGGGGGCTGAGTGGTCAAAGCACAGGTATGTGCCTTCGAGTAAGGAGGGGGCAGTGTAGCAAACCTTGCTATATGTGCCATGTTACAATTCCAAGCAAGTGGGTTAACCCTATTGACACGATGCATAATGGTGTTTGTCTGTCATGCCAGGTATCTGAGTTCTATTCCCTGTTCACTACAATCCCCAAAGGCTCAAATATCATGGTGAGGTCGCTAGGTGTTGTAGCCTACAAATGTTGTTTAGTATTATTACACGGGGTACACCTTTTATTTTATCTTTCAATTATGTTTTTTTTATTTATTGCTGGCTCTGTTATACAGTTAATTACATGTGTATGGCCTTAGGGACAATAAAATGATCCTACCTAGACTAGCCTACAACACCGCAATGCAATTCATATTTGAATGATGATTTTCAAGAAAGTACAAGTAATAATGTAATTTGAATAAAAGCAGTTAATTGAACGTTTCGTTCCATTTGGATAAATTGTGGGTCTACTCAGCAGATTATAAGGTCTAGAAAGGCATCGCGCAGGACAGTCAGGCTGCATTTGAATTTCTGTTGCTGATCATCATTCTCCTGAGTCGTTTTAAATAGTGCAGCCACATAGGGCCTATGCTTCTAGCAGGCCCAGTTATTCAGGAAATCTTAATGTGCGTTGTATCTCCTTAACGCTTCACTATAGCCTAAATATTTGTCATTTAACTTTAAAATGTATTTTATGTATGGCATAAACTCAATCAGTCACAATGTTTTAATCTGATTAGGCTACTTCAGCAATCTCCTGTAGGTTACCTGCGCACATTCATCCACTCCACTCTGATATAATTCCAGCATCCAAACTGCACACCAGCCATTCGATGAATGGAAAAAGACATCTGTTACAAAATATCAAAAAGTGAAGACATTCAGAGATTGTCAAGCCAAGCCATCGATACTGAGTAGGGAAAGATGTAGTCCCTGTTTGTCCGGATTGACATACTCTATTTGAATGGGGTGTTGAAAACGCAAACCATGATGATGTGCTCGAAGTCGGTATTCGGTATGTAGTTCTGAATTGCTTATTGGTTGTGTGTAGTGCTTTGGCACATAAACCTGTTAATGAAAAATCGTTGCATATACTTTATATAACTATAAATATAGCATCAAAATGTTGAAAATCGGATTTCCCCCTAGTTGATCATTGTCTGCAGCCGGATCTGATTACAGAGTAATGACATATGCAGGGAGTTTGAGCTCGTCCGTGATGGTCGGCGAACCCTCAACCAAACTGTCCCTTATTCTATAAAATGAAATCATGAAGCGCTACCTACACAAATTGTTACTGTTTAAACAGCAATATCATGTCTAGCATTCAGCGGTAAATCTAACATTAACCCCCTACCAATGATTGTGGGGGACAGGACGTGTACACTTTCATGTCTCACCTTTTTTTTCTCAATCAGACAATCACATGCGCACACGTACTTTCATTTGCACACTCAGTCAACCACAATGAAAAAAAGAGATATGATTCACATAAATTACCTATATCATCATTTTGCCTTTTGAATATTTTTTTTTTCATTTTTCAATAGGCAACATGTCCTGCTGCACCAATTTCAAAACGGATGCCATAATCGAAATGTATGATTGAAACAGGAATGACCATGAACAAAGCAAAAGTGCTAGTTGACCAGAGACATAGGCCTAATAGAGGTACATTAAATAATACATTTTCATATGTTCTAGGATATTGTCATGTTTAGCTTTTTTCCATCCCTGTTTTAACCCACCATCGTTAGAAACCTCTTACAGCCATATAATGCCACTGTCAATCCTCTTGTTCTCCAATGTCCTCGCGAGTCTCTGTCCTCTTCTCCTTGTGACAGGTGAACATTCGCTGCATTTCTTCCTCATACCTAATGAAATTATCTCCAAATTTGGCCCAGGCTTTCATGGGAACCGTTATGGTGTTCCTGTATGGCTGTTTTACCTCGCTAATCTTTAAAAAGACACCATACCGATTGGAACCAACGTCGAAATAAAACCTCTTATTGTCCACTCGGAATGATGCTGCCTCCGGAAACTCGGTGGATTCTTCATGGTTCCCATTGCCTCTTCCAAGCTCTTCCGTGGCATCATCATCGCCGTAGTCTTCAATCAGCTGCGACAGTGCATCTCTGAATTCGATTAGCCCTTGAGCCGGCAACACTATGGTTTGATCGATGCCCTGTCCGTAGTAACCGATGGCCCCATGCCCTCTGCTGACAGTCTGTCTGATGCGGAGGAACCTGCCTCGCTGGTTCTCTTTCAGGTCCAGATAGTACTTTCTATTGTCTCTCTCAATGAATTCACTCTTCAGGACGCGATGAGTATGTTCCTCCGACACCGCAGAGCCAGTGGGAGACACTGATGCTGCGTGGTGATCCTGCGGTCTTCTGCGGGAATCGTGCGGGCGGCCCTGGCCATTGCTCTGCTCTTCTGGCCGTGGTACCAGGCCACCTCTCAACCCAATATGAGCATAATAATCAATGAAGTCCCCCAGGCAATAACGTAGATCGGGTGCCATTGACATGGACAGCGTTAATTTGCTTTTTCTGATGTTATCATGACGTTCTCTTCCAATCCAAACCTCTGCAATTTTTAGGAATCGGCCCCGTGCACTTTGTTTTACATCCAAATAAAACCGTTTCTTCTGGATGTCGACACGTTTAGAGGCAAGCTCCTGAATGTCTATGCCCTGCTGCTGACTGCCAGGGTGAACATACTGTTGAGGATATGCGCCTCTCGCCATAGAATCTGATGTAATCCTTCCTCTGTCTCGTTCCATCCCTCTTGAATATGTTGTATCAGACATCATTATTTCGTTTCCAACACAGTTAAACACACGACAAATTGCCAGCCACTACCAGCCAACATGCTGTCTTCCATGTAACCTTATTCGTTTCGCTAGACAGACCGTTTATTGCTGTAGTAGGCTACATTTGAAATGACCTGAAATGGCCGCTACCTGACAGGAGTATTCAGTTGATCGAGTTTCTGCGTCCGGATTTAAAGGTCAAGCGTTAGTACTGTTTGGTGCCATTTTCAACGCAACCCTTGGCAAGACGGGTTACCGAGCTACCCCCTTTCCTGCGTCTGACAGATCTCCCGGACAGTCTCTTCAGAGGGCGCTGCTTCGGTGGTTTCCACTAGTTACTACAGCCACAAAGTCAACATTGGTTTTATCGTAAAAAAGAATAATACAAAAATAGGGTTAGGCATACGGTTATTGGCATGGTTAAGGATTAAAATCGCATTTAAGAATGTAGATTTTAGAAATAGGCGGGGTTTATGATGTTGTGGCTTTGTTAATAACTAGTGACGACCTGCTTTGGTAGCGGTAGATTGATGAACTCATCCAACTCTCTCCCCTTCCAGCAGTGAAATCCCACAGTTTAAAGAGACAACCTAATCCTAGTTTGAGCAGTACAGTTTAATTTGACACAGCAAGCGAATTTACTGCAAAGAACTGCCTTTATAAGGTAGATAGCTGCGATAACGTTGTCGCCGGGGACAAAGATGCTGTCAAGGAAAATATAAAGGCTTACCTACCAATCTTTTCAACATTAATAAAGTAGAGGAAGGCACATGGTCATTGATTGACAAAATATAGAGCAGTGCGCTGACCACCAGTATAGTCCCCTTCGGTATTTGAGAAGAGGTGGTGGAAACAAATTGTGGTTACCATTGGCCCACAGCAAAAATGTTACATTTTTTTTCAAACATAATTTTCTTGTTACCTGCTTGTTTTAGTCCATTACAAAACTACATTTAAGAAAATAAATGTACAACATGTTTAATGATTACTTTTCAACATTGCCTGCTCCCCAGCATTCTCACGTAATAGAGCTTCCTTCATGCCGCCTTTCATGATGGTGCTCGCAGCCACATGAGTGAGTAAGTGCTAGTTAGCTAGCTACCAACCACAACATTAAAGCTACAATATATACTTTTTTGGCCAACCCGACCAAATTCACATAGACTTGAGTTATTTAACCAGGTAGGCTAGTTGAGAACAAGTTCTCATTTACAACTGCGACCTGGCCAAGATAAAGCATAGCAGTGTGAACAGACAACACAGAGTTACACATGGAGTAAACAATTAACAAGTAGAAAAAAACGAAAAAGGTCTATATATATACATTGTGTGCAAAAGGCATGAGGAGGTAGGCGAATAAATACAATTTAGCAGATTATACAGCTTTCATTATCATTGAACGCAAGTCTAAGAAGCGCTAGGTCTGTTCTATGTGCACTATTTCTATACTTCCCACCCTTTTACATCCGGATTTGTACACCAGCTTCAAAGAGCTGAAGAAACCATATTTTTGGTTATGGAAAATTTATTTCACAGTGGATTAGATGGTACAATGATTCTCTACACAATGACTGCTTATTTTGTCACAGAAACTGAATTTTAGCAACCAGGAAATGGCGGAGCGATTTTTGCGAAGTGCATCTTTACACTACCCAATTTTATAAATCCCTCAAATTTGTGTATGGAGGAGTGGGCCAAAATCCCTGCTGTAGTGTGTGCAAACCTGGTCAAGAACTACAGGAAGCATATGATCTCTGTAATTGCAAACAAAGGTTTCTGTCCCAAATATTAAGTTGCTTTTCTGATGTATCAAATACATATGTCATGCAATAAAATGCAAATTAATTACTTAAAAATCATCCAATGTGATTTTCTGGATTTTTGTTTTAGATTCCGTCTCTCACAGCTGAAGTGTACCTATGATCAAAATTACAGACCTCTACATGCTTTGTAAGTAGGAAAACCTGAAAAATCGGCAGTGTATCAAATACTTGTTCCCCCCACTGTATATCTTTAAGCTACCCAAAACCAACAACTATACGGCTACAAGTTATGAGTGGAGTTACAAACGGACTATACTAAACAAGTAACATTTCTTACCTGTGATGAAATGTGTTCCACACACATAGCTACGTGTAGCCTACGTGGAGAACTGGTCCCCACATTTCCCATGCCGAATACACACCAGCTTTTAGACATGTTTTTTTCTGTTGACTTTTTTTTACAATGGGAGTCAATTGGAAATAACTTTTTTCCCTCCAATTTCTGTGTGTTGTCAAGGGAAATTCCTTATTATTACGTGAATATCGACTAAGAATATAGTCATATTGTTTTAGTGCGCTATATGCAAATTATTCTATTGATTCAATCAACTGTTTCAAAATGTCCCGGTTTTCAAGGTTTTGAACAGATGATAAAATATTGTACCAACGTCCCGAGTGAATGTACACTGCTCAAAAAAATAAAGGGAACACTAAAATAACACATCCAGATCAGAATGAATAAAATATTCTTATTAAATACTTTTTTCTTTACATAGTTGAATGTGCTGACAACAAAATCACACAAAAATTATCAATGGAAATCAGATTTATCAACCCATGGAGGTCTGGATTTGGAGTCACACTCAAAATTAAAGTGGAAAACCACACTACAGGCTGATCCAACTTTGATGTAATGTCCTTAAAACAAGTCAAAATGAGGCTCAGTAGTGTGTGTGGCCTCCACGTGCCTGTATGACCTCCCTACAATGCCTGGGCATGCTCCTTATGAGGTGGCGGATGGTCTCCTGAGGGATCTCCTCCAAGACCTGGACTAAGACAGTCTGTGGTGCAACATGGGGTTGGTGGATGGAGCGAGACATGATGTGCTCAATTGAATTCAGGTCTGGGGAACGGGCGGGCCAGTCCATAGCATCAATGCCTTCCTCTCGCAGGAACTGCTGACACACTCCAGCCACATGAGGTCTAGCATTGTCTTGCATTAGGAGGAACCCAGGGCCAACCGCACCAGTATATGGTCTCACAAGGGGTCTGAGGATCTCATCTCGGTACCTAATGGCAGTCAGGCTACCTCTGGCGAGCACATGGAAGGCTGTGCGACCACCCAAAGCAATGCCATCCCACACCATGACTGACCCACCGCCAAACCGGTCATGCTGGAGGATTTTGCAGGCAGCAGAACGTTCTCCACGGCGTCTCCAGACTCTGTCACATGTGCTCAGTGTGAACCTGCTTTCATCTGTGAAGAGCACAGGGCACCAGTGGTGAATTTGCCAACCTTGGTGTTCTCTGGCAAATCTTGGTGTTCTCTGGCAAACGTCCTCCACGGGGTTGGGCTGTAAGCACAACCCCCGCCTGTGGACGTCGGGGCCCTCATACCACCCTCATGGAGTCTGTTTCTGACCGTTTGAGCAGACACATGCACATTTGTGGCCTGCTGGAGGTCATTTTGCAGGGCTCTGGCAGTGCTCCTCCTGCTCCTCCTTGCACAAAGGCGGAGGTAGTGGTCCTGCTGCCCTCCTACGGCCTCCTCCACGTCTCCTTATGTACTGGCCTGTCTCCTGGTAACTCCTCCATGCTCTGGACACTACGCTGATGTTACGCCCCTGAAAACAGGCGAGAAAATCACGAGAGTGATACGGTGTTGTATTCTCAATTCAACTTAGTTCAATCTTTACAAAAGTAACACATTACAAAACAACAGAAAACCCATTATACAAATAACACAGAAAAATATCTTATTAATAACGCACATGTTCATTCACAATCGACATAAAATGGCAGCTACTCTCAGTACGATGCTATTCTTCGCTACAACCAAGCAGGGCTAATATTACTCTCTTCAAACTTAACTCTAACTTCCTCAAGACGTTACTAAGACACACCTTAACCACTCTTGACCAAAACATCAGCCAGGAAGCATAGGAACTGAGAAGTGGTCTGTGGTCACCACCTGCAGAACCACTCCTTTATTGGGGGTGTCTTGCTAATTGCCTATAATTTTCACCTGTTGTCTATTCCATTTGCACAACAGCATGTGAAATGTATTGTCAATCAGTGTTACTTCCTAAGTGGACAGTTTGATTTCACAGAAGTGTGATTGACTTGGAGTTACATTGTGTTGTTTAAGTGTTCCCTTTATTTTTTTTCAGCAGTGTATGATATGCGACTCATTTCAGGAAAGTAGGCGCATGTCGCTGGTCATTACTTCACAGGAGAGCCATTTGAACATAAACTTTTTTTTAATCAAAATGCTTTTTGGGGGCAGAAAAGCCATCTGGAACATATGGACTTTCATGTGTCTTCATAACAAACTTGCCACTTGTAAATATGAATACAATAGTTAAATTAGAGAGCCTACTGTAGTTGGTTTGGCCAAAGAAAAGCCAGCAACCTTCCCACTAGCCATGATTGGCTGAGATAACGAGTGCGATGGACATACTGAAAGATGAGTTCAGATTGGTCTGCCATATAGCTTGCTTCTGTCTGTTTGAGCTGGTCATTATGTGTTGGTAATCATGTCTAATGCGGCCTTTTAAAAAAAATGTTGCGTAGTAGAACTGCATAAATGTTGCTCTCCACTTTCTGGAAGTGCACATTTTTAAATCAATGGAATTAGAGTATGATAGAGAAGGAAATGGAGAAAACACCTGTCTCCGGATTACATCTTCATACTAAGGGACACCATGGCATCCATGACAGGGAGAAAAGTCCATCCGTGATGTATACAGGTAAGAGTCTACATTTTCAGATATGACATGTTTCTAATTTTGACAGAAAGACGTTTTCATTTCGAGTTAAAGTGTACTGTTAGATAGCTACCTAACGTTAGCTGGCTGGCTTGCTAGCTAACGTTATGTGTATGATCTTATCATTCGTATCTCAGAGCCATTTTCTTTGCTAGTTATAGCCTAATGTTAGCTAACATTGAACCTGGTTGGTTAGCTATCTGCAGATTCGTGCAGGGTAGTAACGTCATGAGTTGGGATTATGGTTAATTATTTAGCTAGCTAGCTAGCCACATGTCTTAACAAAAGACTCCACTATGCAAGTAACAATTTTAATAGAATGTCACTGCGACAACTGTTGATAGACGTAGCTAGACACAGAATAACTGATGAATTTACGCGCAACACCCGTTGAATATGGCCGGTGTCAGTAAATGTTGGCAAAAAAGAGTAAATTGTTGCCAGCAGCACAGTTGCAGTCACCAACACTCTGGATAACATAAAAACATCTTAACCAGCTCTGCTTGGGCGAGTGAAATGGTCAGTGAGCTGTTCTCTCATTTGTGTCTGGAAGTAGCTTGCAAGCTAGCCAACGTTAGCCAGTTAGCTTGGGTGCTTCACTGCTGTTGTTAGGACAGAACCCTCAGATCAATCGTTAAAGACATGGGTGGGGATAAAGCTTAAGAGGGTGTGAATGAGGCTGAATGGCTGTTGACAAAGAAGAGCTCTCCAGTAGGTACCAAAACATTTAAACATGAAACTTTCTCAATAAAGCAGTGAATTTGGAAGCTTCAACAGAGTGCGGGCCTTCTTGTTCTTAACTGATAACACTGACAGTTTAGCTTACTAAGGAATAAAATCTGTATTTGTAAGAAGAACATGTTGGAAGGATATGAACTCATGTCACTGTTTTCTTCTTCTGTAACTATTAGCTAACTATTTCCCCCTGACAAATTCAAACATGACTTACAGGAATTTACCTGAGCTGATGTTGAAGAGAAACTACTGAAAAATATTAACTTAAACAGCTAATTGAAGACTAAACAGTACTCTCATGTACGGTCCAAGATAGTTAACAAAAACATGTTTTTTTTTAACAGATGTTAATATCACAGACAGAGTATGTCAACTTCTCCAATAGTACAGGTCTACGGGCCTCCACATGCTTTCCAATGGCTGTCTGAGTTTGGCTATCAAGGTGTGATTAATTTTCAATTCAGTGAGGCTCTCTAATGTGCTTATGTTTACCTATCCACCTGAGCTGTGCAGAGTCATAATTAAATAAAACCATCGCACTGTTTCTCTCAACCCATTTCAATATTCAGTGTTATGAGTGCATGCAATATTTATTTTAACCACCACTGTTAACTGGTTGTATTTGTAATATTATCAATACTATCTGAGTTTAATTAAAGTGGTTCATAGGTACACCATGTGTTGCTGTTTATAGGTTTATTAGATGAGTCCTTACATAAGGTTCAGACTGTAACTCTTCTATCATTTGCATAGGAGATGTATGTACTGGAAATGTACATTTATTGTTACATTATTTACAAGCAGCAGGAACAAGTGCACAATGATGGACATTAGTGAATAGTATTTAATTTGCATATTTCCTTCGACACAGAGTAAACCTGATTATGCCCAATTCTGTGGAAAACACAAGGCTGATAATGAAACATTCTCCCATGTGTTGAAAATGGCGGATAATATAGTCTACCCGCCTATGGGGGTTATAAGTCACTGTTTTTTTCTCAACAGGTTCACACAGGACTCTAAAATAAATGTTCTAGAGGATGACCTACCTTATCGGGAGTTCACTGGCACAGTCATATTCAGCTAGGATAAAAATGACTGCTCGTTTCTGTCTGAGGATTTAAGGTAATCAAGACTCTCACTAGTCTACCTGTACATGGAATTAACATGTAGTCAAAGGTAGGACTAGCATGTGGATACAAGGGTTTAGCATGCCTTTATTTAGATAGAAATAGTAGTTCTACTAGTGTGTAGCCCCCAATATATTTACCAGCCCTCTAGCATACCTGTTTTCAAATAACATTTCCTGTCTGAAGGAATATCTATAATTGTAAACCGTGTTAATATGGGAGGTAACTGGTCTGCCTAGTGAGACCTTGTTAGCTGCTGTAAAATAAATGTCTGAATCCAACTTTTGGGGCAAACAAATGTGTACCAACTAGGGTTGCAAAGGGTCGGAAACTTTCCGGTACATTTTTCATGGGAAGTTAAGCCCGGGAATTTTTGGAATTTTGCTTAAATTTATAAACAAAGTTAGCTTATAACAGTGTGCCGCACACTCTAGGAGCTCAGATGAAAAAATGTCATTACCAACGTTTGAACAGCCAAGCTGTCTTCATCAGGGTATAATTCATTTGACTACACATGTTTACAGACAATTACAATGGCAAAGTCATAATAATCACAAGAATGGCTTCAGATCAAAGTCTACGTTGAGACCGAAGGGTGCAAGGGTCTTTAAATTAAAGATCCAGGCAGCCTCTCGTTTTAACAATAAATTATCAAGGTCACCCCCTCTTTGCCATTGTAATTTTCTGTAAACTTGTCTCCCTCCCTAGGAGAGGGGGTGACCTTGATAATTTATTGTTAAAACGAGAGGCTGCTTGGATATTTAATTTAAAGACCCTTGCGCCCCTCTTTTATTTTCAAGTTTTCTACTCCGCTAGCCGTATCATCTGAGATTCCCAAAGATTGGAAAGCTGCCGCAGTCATCCCCCTCTTCAAAGGGGGTGACACTCCAGACCCAAACTGCTACAGACCTATATCTATCCTACCCTGTCTTTCTAAGGTCTTCGAAAGCCAAGTTAACAAACAGATTACCGACCATTTAGAATCCCACCGTACATTCTCCGCTATACAATCTGGTTTCAGAGCTGGTCATGGGTGCACCTCAGCCACGCTCAAGGTCCTAAACGACATCATAACCGCCATCGATAAGAGACATTAAAATGATTGCCTCGCCTGGTTTATGATTGCCTCCTGCATTCCTTCTCTTAGCCACCGGAGCAAAAAAAGAGCAAAGTTGGTCATGTTAGCTAGGTTTTCCAGCTGCATTTCCCCGCCTCAATCTTCCTGACTTTCTTGGTTCTCATGTGGTTGTTTGTTCGCAGCTGTCACGTTCTCCAGCTCTTCCCCCTCATTTTCATTGTCAATAGATTTACGTTTCTTTTTTACAATAAATTGATCCATGTTGACCAGACTGCAGAATTAGCTAATAGCAAACTGATATGTGTTGGTCGCTATAGCTGAGAAGTTTTGTTCTATTTCGGGAAAACGTTCTACTTTGGCCTTTCTGTTCTTCAGCTGCGCTATACTGCCATCTATCTGCCACCCAGGGAACAATAGATATATTCAATGAAGTGATTCAGGCCACATTGAATTATAATTGTGTCTTTGTTGTGTTTTATGAATGTATAAGGTGTAGAAAGCGTTCGACAGGGATGCTGGCCCATGTCTCCAATGCTTCCCAGGGTTGTTTCAAGTTGGCTGGATGTGCTTTGGGTGGTGGACCATTCTTGATACGCATGGGAAACTGTTGAGCATGAAAAACCCAGCAGCGTTGCACTTCTTGACACTCAAACCTGTGCGCCTGGCACCTACAGTCATACCCCGTTCAAAAGGCACTTCAATCTTTTGTCTTGCCCATTCAAACTCTGAAACTCTGAACACATACACATTTTGGGGCGACAGGGTAGCCTAGTGGTTAGAGTGTTGGACTAATAACCGAAAGGTTGCAAGTTCAAATCCCCAAGGTACAAATCTGTCATTCTCCCCCTGAACAGGCAGTTAACCCACTGTTCCTGTTTATTAAAAATAAGAATTTGTCTTCTCCCCTTAAACTACACTGATAAAGGTGGATTTAATAGTGACTCCCCATCCCGCATGAGGGAGCGTAATCATTGACTGACACTAATTAGCATAACGCAACGGATGTGAAATATATTGAGACACAGCTTAGCCTTTTGTTAATCAAAAAAATCTCAGATTTTCAAAATATGCTTTACAGCCAAAGCTAGACAAGCATTTGTGTAAGCTTATCGATAGCCTAGCATAGCATTTTGTCCAGCTAGCAGCAGGTAACTTGGTCACGGAAATCAGAAAAGCAATCAAATTCAATCGTTTACCTTTGATGAGCTTTGGATGTTTTCACTCACGAGACTCCCAGTTAGATAGCCAATGTTCCTTTTTTTCCCAAAATATTATTTTTGTAGGTGAAATAGCTCCGTTTGTTCTTCACGTTTGGCTGAGAAATCGCCCGAAATTGCAGTCACGAAAACGCTGAAAATATTCCAAATTAGCTCCATAATATCGACAGAAACATGGCAAACGTTGTTTATAATCAATCCTCAAGGTGTTTTTCAAATATCTATTCGATAATATATCCACCGGGACAATTGATTTTTCAGTAGGACCGATTGGAATAATTGCTACCTCTGTATTTTACGAGAATCTCTCTGGGGGCATCAGGTGACCACTTGCGCAATGTAGCCGCTTACGGGTATTCTTCAACATAAATGCGTAAAACTATGTCACAATGCTGTAGACACCTTGGGGAATACGGAGAAAAAGTAATCTGGTTGATAGCCCATTCACTGCTCAATAGGGACGCATTGGAACGCAGCGCTTTCAAAACAATGAGGCACTTCCGGATTGGATTGTTCTCAAGGCTTTCGTCTGCAATATCAGTTATGTTATACTCAAATAATGCCCCCTAGTCACAAAAGGTTATTAACAAGTGACATCAAGGGGCTCATAGCTTTCACCTGGTCAGTCTGTCATGTTTTGTACACTCAATCCCGTTCAAGATGAATATATACATGATCTATTTTGCATGCAATTTGAATGGAATTGATGGAAAGAGAAAGACAACGTGCACACTGATTTATAGCAACAACACTCAAGCTGTTTTAAAACTCTGCAGCTGCATAAAATGATTATATATATACATACATACATACATACATACATACATACATACATACATACATACATACATACATACATACATACATACATACATACATACATACACACACACACACATACAGTGGCTTGCGAAAGTATTCACCCCCTGGCATTTTCCTATTTTGTTGCCCTTACAACCTGGAATTGAAATGGATTTTTGGGGGTTGTGTCATTTGATTTACACAACATGCCTTTGAAGATGAAAAATATTTTTTATTGTAAAACAAACAAGAAATTGTAACGTCCGGGGTGTAGTGGGTGAGAAGTCAGGCGCAGGAAGCAGAGAGTTCAGGGTAGTGCTAACTTTTAATGCACAACAACGGTGAACATACGCCAACCAAAACAAATGCCACAAACACCAGGGGACTTAAACAGTCAAGCAAAAACCCAAACACGTGGGAAAACCGTAACACACAGACGTGTACACACGTACATCGAACAATCCCGCACAGGCGGGCCTGCTGGTAAATGAAGCCCAACCAATCAGCCTAAAACAAACACAGGTGAAACCAATAAACAGAAAAGGGGAAAAGGGATCAGTGGCAGCTAGTAGGCCGGTTACGCTAAGCGCTGATGAGATGGTACTGCGCTCCATTTGCTGTCTGTCCCCACCCTGAGTGTTGATAATTGATCATGAATATATGGGGCAGCGGGATAGCCTAGTGGTTAGAGCGTTGGGCAAGTAACCAAAAAGTTGCAAATTCAAATCCCCCAGCTGAAAAGGTACAAATCTGTCACTCTGCCCCTGAACAGGCAGTTAACCCACTGTTACTAGGCTGATATTGAAAATAAGAATTTGTTCTTAACTGACTTGCCTAGTAAAATAAATATATCAGAGAAGGTTGTAGAAAGATCTGTCGCTCAACATGATGTGTTGTTGTTTTCCATGTCTCTGCACTGTAAAATCGGATCATTTTGATAGCCTGATGATGGGTTGTTTGAGTCTGTTGGTTCATCTC